>NC_044908.1:16433385-16749224 GCF_001633185.2 Quercus lobata | reverse complement strand
TTCTAAAATCCAATTTATTGGCATGTCATAAATAATTAAATTGTTTAATTATATGAGACTATTTATAAATGAACTAATGGGACATTATCATAATCCTTGAGATGTATTGTAGATGATTTATGTGATTTAATCACAGAAGATATAAATCACAAGCTTTTTATAAACTCAAAACATAGTTCATAGTCGGTAATGAAATTGGGCGTTTCATCTGCAAAGACTATAACACTTCAACTAAGATGATTTGTCTTGATCATGGAAGTGGAGACCTCTAGTTGATGTGTTGATCTGTCTTAAATATTAAGACATATTGAACTAGACCACTGTGAGATTAATTATTCAATCAACAACTGTCATCTAAATAATTTATCTCACGACTTCTAATTTCATAGACTCTCAATCCTGAGAGGATAGTGAACCCAATTATGAAATGTAAGTTACTTTGATATACCAGGAGTGAGATCTAATATTGACGGTCAAAACTTCAATATGTTGGGTGACCATACGTAGTGTTGAGAGAACATATATTCTCAAGATAGAATCCATAATCTTTTTTTATAAAGACACGAAATATCCCCTTGAGATAAGTTTAATGGGAACTGGTTATTCGGGGTGCCCACTTTAATAAGGAATTACTAAAGTTTATATTTATTGAAATCGGATTTTAATAAATATAAATAACTAAAAGATTAAACCGGGTATTCAATGATAAAATAGTTGTTTAAAAAGTGACAGTTTATTATAACTTTGTTCACTGTGGATATTTCATAGAGGGGTCAAATGTTAGAGTCTTGAGATATAATTTATTAATAAGGCCTAAAGTATAATTATATTTATATAGTGGTATTAAATATAATTAATAGTAACTTTGAACTTGTCAAGAGTAGACAGATAAGCCCAAGGCCCATTGGAGCAAGAGTCTTATTTGTTCCCTTTAGTCTCATCTCAAGCCACAAACTAAAACCCAATTGGGCAGGACTGAAAGGCTAACCCAATTAAATAATCAGTTTTTATTTAATAAGAGTTATTAAATAAAGTAAGTACCAATGTAGTTAGAATGTACATATGATGAAAAGAAAATTAAAAAAAAATTAAAAAAAAAAAATTTCTCTACAATGAGAAGAAGAACTTTCTTTTGAGAATCAACTACATAAAAACTGATTGAGAGACCACTCTTCTTGGACACCATGTGGAATTGGAATGTTGATTAAAGGTATTCTCAAGCCTTGTTTTTGAATTTCACTACATCAAGGTACACTTTCTATTCTTTATTCTAGAATTCAAGGTTACATATTATCTTTCATGAATGAAATAGACTCATATTTGTTGCTTCCACTGTGTATTTTGTATGAAATGCAAAACCACATTTTCCAACAAGGTTATAGTTTTTGTTAGGTTCTAAAGACTTAGTATTTATGTATTTAGAACTCTAATTTGTATTCTTGGCAAACCATGATCAAAACAATGTGTTTAGAAGTATTTTAGTCTTGCTCAAAATTGTGTATTTATGTAAAGTTGGAATCGAGCTAATGCGGAAAAGATTAATGCATTTCAGCCTAGCTCAATCGATTGAAGCTTAGACTCGATTGATCGAAGCTCGAGCAGAATGTTTTTTCTGCAGAATTTCCAACTCAGCCCTAGTTGTTTTAAAACGTTTTTAGGGTTTCTAATTTGTCTTAAGTATAAACGGAAAACCCTAGCCACGTTTTAGTGTTACTCATATTGTAGTTTGTGTAAATCTCTTGTGAGATCTAGAGGAGATTTCCTTTACACAAACTTAGGGTTTTCAAGGAGAAGATTTATCTACACCTTGATGATCAACTTGGTTGCTGCCATTGAAACTTAAAGAAAACACAAGCGGGTGTACTTGTATCTGGTGGTGAATCTAAGAAAGAATGAGTCCGTGGATTCGGAGCTTGCACGTGGTCATGTCAGTAAGTTCTACTAGTTGGTAGCAATAAGAAGTCGAGCGTGGGGGCTTGTAAGTCTTATTGTATGAACTTCGATTCTTTCAAGATAATGGATTCAAGTTTACCTTGAGGATAGATAGGTCAAATCCTCCCTAGGTTTTTACTGGTTTGGTTTCTTGGGTGATCATATCTTATGTTATTCATCTTTCTACTGCTTTGCATGATATGATCTTTATTATTATGATAGCCTAGATTTGTTAAATTGGACTAAGTAACAACTTGGCTAATTACCTAGGTTAAATCAATTGTTTTTAAGGGGTCTAAAAACCATCAGTTTTATTATAGAATAACTTGGTTTGGAGAAAGTTAACAGTGCATGCATGTAGTAGATTAGCAAGTTTGGACATTATCATAATGATATATACAGTAAACTAGTAGTATTCTTGTTGTTGTTTTTGGTTTTTTATTTTATTTGGTAGTTCTCTTGTTAAAACAAGCAACCATTTATCAAAAAAAGGAAAAATAAACTGACACAACAACTACGGGTTGAGAACTTTTAATTTCCTAGGATTTCTAATGAGTATAAAGATTACTACTAAAGAAAATGAGTTAATTAGCAAACTTTCATCCAAGAACTTTGTCAAGTTGTTAGGTAGATCAATCTATATAAATGAAATGATTAATCTTGTCGTTATCAAAATCTTTAAACTAGGAAATGAATTTCTCCCCAAAAAAATGAAATTAGGAAAATAAAAAATTCTAGACTTAGAAATATTAAATTAACAATAAAATCACATGGGAATGTTGAAAAAATCTAACATGCATTTAATCTTTGCAAGAGGAACTTACTAGCTCAAACATACCTATATTGCAAATTCTATGATGTCAAAGTATTGAAAGTAAGCCAAACCCATGTTTATATATATTTTATGAGGACCTCTTGCAAGTAGCAACAAATATGTAAAAAAAATTATTGATGGGGTAATACATAAATGTCACATGAAAGTCCTACTGCTGCCCAACTTTTGAGAGTCCTTATTGTTTCTTCTTATCTTTTCTACTAGTTTTCCTATCTTTATTTGAGTAGTCCTAGTTATCTAGGTCTCTAATCTCTATTTGAATATTTGAATAGTTATCTAGCAATTATATCTAGTTATTTTAGGATATTATTACTCTTTAAATAAACGTTCATGGCCTTAGGCCAGGTGTTGAAGAATTTGCTATTGTACTGTGGTTAGTCTTCCACCCAAAGGCAAGGTTTTCAAACCCGAACCATTCAATGAACCATAAAAGTAAGAGGTTCAAGGCTTTTAAGGTCGGACTAAGGTTGAACCAGAGTCGAATCGTGATGATGTCATAATTAATTAATAATTATTTAAATTATAAATTAATATATTAAATTAATATAAATAAAAAAATTAACAAAAATAATCAAATTAAAATAAAGATACATATTTCAAACATATTTTTCATATCATAGCTTTTATAAACAAATGAGAAATATCAAATCCAAAACAAATATAAATATAGTATTTCTTTATATGTTGATTAGTAAAACTTGCGATAATACTAATAATAATGATAATAATAGTATAAGTTAAAAAAAAAACACAAAAACAAAAAACTTTTGTAATAAGTTCATATTTCCACTAGTATGTCAATTTATTTAATCCCACGTATCAATTTAATAATACTAATATAGATGACAAATTAATAATAGTTTTTAAATTTTAGTAAGAGTAATCATAAAACAAATGCAAAAGAAAAAAAAGAAAGAGTAAACCTAGATATTAATGTAAAGTGGAGGAAGTCTTAGTTAATCAGAATGACTGAATGACTAAAAGGCTGAGATAGTCACGTGAAGGCTCGCAAGTCTAAGAAATTACACATAAAACAAAGAACAAGGCATTGAAGGGGCGGACATTACAACACAAAAAAACTGAAAATGAAGAAGCAGAGCAGAGGATGTGAAACGCAAAAGAAGAAGAAAGGAGTGACCACTGTGGGTTGCTTCAAGCGACCAACGACATGCTGCAACAAGATGAGTTCATTCAAGTGGAAATTGTTTATAATATAAAATGTGGCTCTCTGTTTTTCTTTTTTATTTCTCTCTATTTTTTTATTCAAATTCTTCACCGAGCGATATCTGTTTTCCGACCTAAATATGGTATGTATCCCGGAACAACGCTGTTAATTTTTTTTTTTTTAAGGGAACCATGTGAACCTTGAAAACCGGCCACAGTTCTTAGAACCGTACGGTCCAATTGCGGTTCGAGCAGTTTCATGTTTTTTTCACATAGAGAGGTTCTTAGTTCTAAAAGAACCGTGATAATAGGCGGTTCACGGTTAATCCAGTTGGACCGTATGGTGCAGTTCGGATTTGAGAACTATGCCCAAAGGAAGTCTTCTGTCAATTTTCATCACTGTTCCTATCAACTTGGTATCAAAGCATGCAAAAGATGACCACAGAGTCCCAATCTTTTGGTTCATTTATGGGCGTAATTAAAGTGATGATATCCAAATCTTATGACAAATCAAATTTTCTCTTAAACCCAATTTCAGATGAGCAGGGGACCTCATCACACACTGAGAGAAATTAGATCAGTTAACTGGATTCAAAATTACAACACACGATCAACCATGACCCACCAAGCTGAATATTCCAAAGTACTCGGGTGATGATCCAATGAATTGTTTTGATCGTGTAATTTAATATTTTGACTAAAGGAATATTTGAAGACCGTAAAGTCACGTTGGTGGCCTTTCATTTGGAAGGGGAAACGAATTAATGGTGGCAATGAATGAAGAAGGTTTCGAGGAGAAGATTGTAGCCACTTGGGGAAATTTTAAAAAGTAGTTGCTGGTCTGATTTAGGGCAAAGGATTTTGACGAGGCTTTGTCTCAAATATGTCGAAGTGGGACACTTAGGGAGTTCCAACAAGAGTTTGGGAGACTTGCTAATCAGGTCGATGGTTGGCCTCAAAAGGCATTGGTGGGAGCATTCATGGGTGGATTGAAGGATGACATAGCTTAAGAAATTCTGATTTTCAAATCAAAAACACTCTTAGAGGCTATTGAATTAGCTAGAATAGAGATGAGAGTGTGGATGGACAATGATGACAAAATAAGGCAGATTAGTCACAAACAAATACGGCAGCCTTGTCAGAACAGAGTACCAATCCAACCAACACACCTAAACCAACGAGTCAAACAAACAGAATTAGAAGTACCAAAGAAATTTCTTGGGAGGAAATGCAAAGGCAGAGGGACAAAGGGCTATGCTTCAATTGCAATGAGAAGTTCACACCAGGACATCACTGTGCAACTTCACAAGCCTTTGTCATTGAAGTTTGTCCACGTCAAGAATTCTTAGAGGGTGGTGGAGGTGCAGCTTGGGATGACGAACCTTGTGGACAAGGTTCAACTTCAAGGAGGGGTGAATGATAGGGTACTACGTAATGTTTGATGAGAATTCTATTGCACAACTTTTGAGAGTCCTTATTGTTTTTTCTTATCTTTTCTACTGGTTATCTTATCTTTATTTGAGTAGTCCTAGTTATCTAGGTACCTTATCTCTATTTGAATATTTGAATAGTTATCTAGTAATTATATCTAGTTATCTTAGGAGATTGTCACTCTTTAAATAAATGTTTACAATATTAGACCAGGTGTTGAAGAATTTGCTATTTTATTCTGGTTTTTCTTCCACCCAAAAGAAGTCTATTACCAATTTCCATCTCTATTCCTATCAATTACGTTCCCCATTACCTATTGCTGGGTTCCATACGTTAAGCATTGCTAATGCTCCATAGTATTTGCTACCTTTTAACTCAACCAAGGCGTAATATTCTATTCACATATGAAAATAAAGTAATAAAGTAGTAAAAAAAATGGATTAAATTAAACTAATATAAAATAATTTAGTTTGACTTTGACTTTGACTTTTAAATTGGAAGAACAATTGGTTATCAAGGTTGAAAATACCTCATAATTATATTCCATGGTGTCAAATTAAGATGTAAGAATTCTCCACAAGGATATTCATCTTTACGAGTTTTGTTTGAGATTTGGGATTATTCCCTCAATGAATTCTCCGTACCAACACTAATCCCAAAATAGATCAGTTAGTGTGGAATTCACCTAGCTCTCCTCTTATAATTGAATTGAGTTTTAGCTATTTAATTAGCCATTAACTAATTAGTACTCAAATTAAATCTTAGTTCTTAGTTGCCCTAACGTAAAGAAAAAGACCAAAAACTAAAACGAATTAATTTGTTGTGTTAGGGTTTCTCCATCAAAGAATCTTTATTTTTATGTCAAAATTTTAGTATTTTACTTGTGTAGAAATTGTTGTTCCTTCCTATGTGTTGTTGGGCCTAATTTTAAAGGCCTATTTTTACAGACACCAAACACTTTTCAAATTAATCAAAATTTTGACTCATCTTGATATATTTATTTAATTGAAGGTAATGGGTAAGCATAGTTAAATTGTTAGAACAATTAATTTTCTAATAATTGGATAAATTTAATAAAGTTGTGAAAATATGATAAGAATTTATTTATCCTAGACTTAATTAATACTACTAGGATTCTATTGAATAAAATAATTATATAGCTAAAACAGGTGGCATATAAGACCCATTTACTTGGGAAAAACGTCTGGACCCACCTCTCTCACCTCCACTGCTTAGTTTCAGTCTCAAACAACCTCTCTTTCTTGATCAAGAAATCTTCCAAGAATTTCTCTAATTTCCGGTAATATCTCTCTCTCTTGTTGTTGTGTTGTTTTATGGTTGTATTTTAGTTATGTAATTGAAAATATATCCAACAATGGCATATAAAACCATTTTCTTGGGCTCCAACACTCACTCTCACACAAACTCCTCTCTCTCCTAATAAGAAAGCTTCCAAGAACTCTCTCTCTCTCTCTCTCCTTTGTTGTTTTCTTGTTTTCTTGTAAGTTGTAACAATAATAATATAGGTGTACACTAAAGGATGAGAATTTTAGTAACAATAATAATATAGGTGTACACCAAAGGATGAGAATTTACTTTTTCCAAATCCATTGTGCTCTATCTTTTCTATTTTCAATTTTTCTTTGAGATGGACCTTTTTAACAATTTTGTGTTTCTTAATTTATGACCAAATCAGTAGTAATTTGTGTGTTTTGTTGAAATTTGCCTTTGAGATGGAGTGTGTAATTCGTTTTTGTTTCATTATCACGAAGTTTGTAGAACATATGTTTGTGTTTTATTATTTCCAAAGTTGTTATGATGTGTAGAACATATATTTGTAGAATATATACTCTATAATATTTATGTATTTCTTTAACATGAATCCATTGAATGAAATTGTCTTTGAGTTTAAATGGATAGCATTTGATGTAAAACTTCTAACTCATCTTATTTTATTTAGGTTGTCTTAAATGCAAATGTCTTGACTATAATTTTTCTGTTTTTAGAAGGATGGTGTTAAGTCTATTCCTTTTGAGTTTTATCCTAGAGTGCATCCTAGATTTCCTAATAATTGGATAAGTTTAATAAATTTGTGAAAATATGATAAGATTTTATTTATTCTAGACATAATTAATACTGCTAGGGTTCTATTGAATAAGCTAATTATATAGCTAAAACAGGTGGCATATAAAACTCATTTACTTGGGAAAAAAGTTTGTATCCGCCTCTCTCTCACCTCCACTACTCAATCTCGAACAACAACCTCTCTCTCTTGATCAAGAAATCTTCCAAGAATCTCTCTCTCTCTCTCTTCTTGTTGTGTTGTTTTAGGGTTGTATTTTAGTTATGTAATTGAGAAATATATCCAACAGTGGCATATAAAAACCATTTATTTGGGCTCCAACACCCACTCTAAGACAAACTCCTCTGTCTACTAATTAGAAAGCTTCCAAGGACTCTCTCTCTCTCTCTCTCTCTCTCTCTCTCTCTCTCTCTCTCTCTCTCTCAACTTTGTTGTTTTCTTGTAAATAGTAATAATAATAATATAGGTCTACACTAAAGGATGACACTTTACTTTTGCCAAATCTGTTGTGCTCTATTTTTTATGTTTTCAATTTGTCTTTGAGATTGACCTTTGTAACAATTTTTGGCTTCTTAATTTATGGATAACTCAGTATTAATTTGTGTGTTTTTTTGAAAATTTCCTTTGAGATGGAGTGTGTAATACATTTATGTTTCATTATCACCAAATTTGTAGAACATATGTTTGTGTTTCATTATTGCCAAAGTTGTTATGCTTTGTAGAACATATGCTCTGTAATATTTATGTGTTTCTTTACTTCCCCGTAGAAAGAAAAAGAGAAGATTGAATTTATTTTATTTTATTTGAGGTTATTAACTATTTTAGTCAATCATTTTTTGAAATTTACATGAAATTTGGTTAGAGTTAGTCCTTGGCCGCTCTAAAATTTCAAGGCTTTTTTCTTTTCTAACCTTTTGTCTGGTTGGCATGGACTTGTAGGAAGCTAAAATGATTGGGTATTGGCAGTATTTATAGTTTTTTCAAAATGTTAATTGTCTTATATGAAGTTCTAAATATAAAAAAGCATGTATTGATTAATAACTCAAAATATAATTTTTAGAGTTAGGTTGAAATAGCATGCACAACATCATATGTAACCTTATGACAAAAACCCTAACCATTTGTGGCATTTCATGGCGTCATCAACATATATAACTTTGAATATTTACCGCCACATGCATTACTAGTACATGACATTTCAAAACTACCATCGAACTAATACTTTTGAATGTTGTGGTGATATAATTAAAATTACATGTTTTATAAAAATGCAAATAAGAGACTAATTACTCCAAACCTCTACTTCAACAGGCTTTTTATATCTTATCTAAAATGTTATGTCACTCCAGTACTCCCTGTCACACAAGGAAATTCATAATAGTTAGCTCATTTCTTGTTTCTTAATTTGGAGTAGGAAAAGTAAACATTTTAAAAAGAGGATAATAGGATGGTCAAAGAAGCATATAAGTTTTGTGCATTATCCCTCTCTCCCCCCACTCCCAAAAGCAAAAAACAAAAACAAAAACAAAAGTGGGTGTGCGTTTGTAAAAGCACTACACCATCCTCTTGATATCTATGTTTAAAAAAAAAAAAATATATATATATATATATATATACACAATATCAAAGAAATCTAAAATTTTCAAATTGAATTCAAATTTGATGAGTAGTCACTTTTGCATCACTTAAAGATATATGGTTTACTCAATTTTTGATAGGTAAACTGAATAGAATCACTCATGTGAAAGGTATTTTAGATAGACTATTTTTTTCCCTATTGAGCACTCTTTTTTACATCAATTTTAATCAATGTTCTGGTAGTTAAGGATAGTTTGTTGCCTTTATAATAAAGGTTTTGGCTTACCTCCAGTACTTTTTTTACTGGACATATCATTTTGTTTTAAATATACAATGACAAGTGGTAATGGGTTTTAATCTCCACATTTTATTTAGTTAGTGGATGATGGTACAGTATCTCATTAAAACAAAAAGAAATTCTTTTTTAAAAAGTACTAGAGGTAAACCAAACCCTATAATAAAAACACTAAATGGGAGGAATATGGTAACAATTGAAAAAATAATAAACCAAATAACTTACCAAATCTATGGTGAGAGTATCAAAACAGGGAGAGATCATCCACAAGGAAGATATATGCTCCAGAAACTTATCAAACAAGAAAAATTTTGACTCAAAGAAAAACTAATGATTATAGTGCAAAAAAAGTAATGGTGCATGTAGTGCTTACAAATTTTTACTAACAGCATTTACTACAAATTTTTAAAAATATAGAAATTTTTTAAACACAAAAGTATTTTTTTTTTTTTTCAAAGTTAAAATTGACAAAATCTAATTAAGACAGATTATGTTTAGCAAAACTTAAATACAAAAACATAATTAATAATCATTTATCTCAAAAATCCAAAAGAATGAATTATAAATAAAAATTTTATAATATAGAAAGTTATATATATATTATTTAGTTTTGTTAGAAAAATAAATATTATTTAGTTGATATATAAAAATACTACGCCTAAACTATTTGGTGGGTGTCTAAGCTTAGCAATAAAAATCAATTAAAAAGTTCAAGGCGGTAAATATTCTTACCACAGAGAAAGAGCATTGTTTTGGTAAAATTTCAAGGTGATAAAATCAATACTTATGTACTAAATTTCTTTAATTAAAAGAAACTAATAACAAATTTTCATGGAGTAAAATATTTGGCTCTCCAGCCAACCAAACAAGATTGACTAATTATTGTCGTACGTGAGATAGATCAACAATTAATCCTTCCTTTCTCACAAAACATAACTTTTTAACAAAAATCAAATCTTTGTCCCCTACAATAATTTGATAGAAGCAAGGCTACTAGCCTAGTCGCTACTCTACCTTCCACATGAAAAGGTCATGAAAAAAATTACCTCAAAAAACAAAATTTTAATCTATTTTCATTTGAACCTTGAAAAAGACATAATTTTTGGGTTTCCATAATAGATACTTATGAAACATTATTCTTTAGCCCAACGTATAATAAGCCGAATGTATAGCCAACAAACATTTTGCCTCTTGAGGGACCGTTGCACAATTTCTTCAATCAAATCCTCTCTCTGCATCAGGTTGAAGGAGAGCCAAATGGCCAGTATTTAGGCCTTCACCATTTTCACTTGGTGATGTCTATTGTCTATATATGTACATATGGAGAATTAAGCAATGGGCTTTAGCTCAAGCAAAAAGATGTATGATTACCAAGGGAGTCAATCTAATACCGGAGGCTATACCGGTTTGATTAGTAGAACGATATATTTCGGTACTGGTCAATATCAATGTACCATTTCGAGCTTACTATTATTTTTTACATTTATAAATATATATATATATATATATATATGTGTGTGTGTGTGTGTGTGTGTGTATTATAATAAAAATAAAAGTTGACCATAAAACATTATCTCAATTCAAAACAAATTATTCATGGTTTTAGATTTTAACATCAATTAAGAGAGAGAGAGAGAAAGAAAAAAAAAAATGCGCACACACACATGCACACATCATAAATAATAGAAAGGTTAATTGTTCATTGCATACTAAAAAAACAAATAATACTAATAAGTTAATGAAAATAAGTTACCATTCTACCTTTACAAAGATTCAAAAATTACCCAAAAAAAAAAAAAAAAAAACTTTTCGGTACCGACTGGTACGCATGATACTGGCTGGTAATGCTCTAAATTGGCTGGTATTTAAATCGGTACAAAACGTTGGCATTTCGATACCAGTATACGTACTGGTACGATACATACCGGCTAGTACCAATATGTTATCAACCACCATGATGGTTACCCACAAGAAGACAATAACAAAATGCCAAAAAGCCCATCACCGGAATCTCCTACATTTCCCCCTTAAGAATGTTTTTGACTGAGTGAGGAAATGAGGTATCAAAAAACTCTATGCAAACATATTTTACTTACTCTTTTACAATAAGGTATTACATTGTGATTGAAGCAATATTATTTTAACATAAGTTTATCAATGAAACTTCTTTTATTATGTACCAATTACAACTTTTTTTGAGAGAGAGCACTAATTACAACTTGATGCCTTAGTATATTGCGACAACAAGTATTTCTCTAGGCTTATTGGAAGTAAATAGGGAACATTTTTTTTAAAAAAAATATACAAGATATGTCTAATTGACAATACTCTTGTCTCTTCTTAGGGTTATGGGAGGTTTTCCTTAACACAGTTGGATCAATTAGGGCTATTTTTTTTTGGAAGTAAATAATATACCAACATTTTTAATATTAAAGTGGTTCATGTGGCAATCCACATATTAAGTAATTGTAGTGGTGACAATGAATATGATTTCTTTTCTTGTTTGATGTGGACAATGAATACAAATATTGGACACCAATAACATAATAAAATATATTTATTATTTACTTTCCTTAGATTTTGTACACATCACTTTATAAAGCTTATATAATAAAATTAATATTAAAGTACATGTTTGGCCCTTGAAGTTTGGGGTTGTTCTCATTTTTACCCTTTAAGTTTAGAATTTTAATTTTTGGTCTTCCATATTTGATTTTGTTTTCAGATTAATTCTACCATCCATCTTCATTAGTAATTTGATCATAAAATGTGAGATAAACTAAAAATAATTTCACTAAGGGAGACAAACAATAGATTCAATGAGGTAAAAAAAAAAAAAATTAAACATGAAAGGCAAAAATTAAAATTTTGAAATGAAAATGGTCAAATAAAAACAACCTTAAAGTTTAAGAATCAAAAGTATATCTCTGTTCATGAAAAATATAGGCTACCATATATATTAAGTGATTTTTTTCATTAAAAAAAATACAAATCCATCAGTGACATTTGCTAATGGAAAATTCATGACTGAATGAAACTATCCTTACGTGAGTCCTTGCCTTCTAATTATTTAGTTTACTTCTTGCAGCAATTCACAGTATTCATGTTTTCATTTGGTCACATAGGAAATGCAATGCAATGAATGGAAAGATCATGAAAAGTTTATAAAATCAACTCCAAAATCCCATGTTTTGAGTTTTAAGTACTTAAGACTCAAAACATGGGATAATTGAAGGGAATTGGATAATTCAATGAGAGTAATCTTACGCTTTTAGTACCGCGAAATATGGACACACAACAGTAAATGAAACCGTTAAAAAATTATCAGATCGCTTTCCTTTCATATGCCTACAGGATAACACAGCAACTGCATTCTATAAACAGAGAGATTTTAAAGAGAATTAGATGTTAAAACCAACAACATACCGCAATTCCATTTAGCCCGCGATTTAAAGAATGCCTTGTCCCACTTAATGCATGAAGGATGGTATGCTTTAGAGCAGCCCCTAACAAGTACAAGTAATAAACAAAAACAAATGAAGTAAATTAATAAGCCTTATTTCTTTCTCTCTTTCTTTCTCCATTTGGTAATGGAAATGAAGAAATGAATAAACAAACAAAAACTTATACCCTAACCCACGCTTTCGTTGCCCATAGACTTTTTTCAAAAGCCAAAATCAGCTCATTTTTACTCGCAACTTTCAGTTTTACTGTTCTCATTTCTCAAGCCCTAAATAAATTAGAAACGATGAAAACAAAGCAAAAGAGGAAAATTGGCGAAGAAAGACTGTACTGACCGGCGATCACAGAGCACGAGGCTACCACCATCGAAGCAAATGAAACGCACGTCCTCTTCGTCCTTCTTCTTCCTCGGCGGTGGCGACGTTATGGTCATCTTTGGCTGACCTCTCGGCTGTCGACCTCGCTTTCTCTTCGCCACCACCACCGGAAGGGGAGGAGGCTCCACCTTGCTCTGCGTCGTTGTTTTCGTCATCATCATCATCAACTCCACTGCAGCCTTGGAAGCATCTTCCGTCGCCGCCGGTGTAGCTCCGACGAGTTGGGAATCATCGAAATGACATTGATCGTCGCTCATGAGGTCCACGTCTCTGCTCTGCTCCGACGAATTGTTCAAGAACTAGATGCGGCAGTGCTTCACCCTACCAAAACTGAGGTTACAAAATTTTTATTTAATAATGAGACAGTACCGGAAAGTGATTTTTTAATTTTATGAATTTTTTTGCTATTTTTTTTTTAATTTTCTTTTCCGGGTCGAGTATGAACGGAATTTAGGGTTAATTTTTTTTTTTCTCTTTCTCGACCTATTTCATCCTGTTTTGGCAAAAAAAATTGCCGGAAGGAAGTTTTTTAATTTTTTGAAATTTTTTGCTATTTTTTTCGGAATTTTCTTGCCCGGCAATTTTTCTCGGAATTTTCTTACCCGTGTCGAGTCTGAATGGAATTCGGGTGTAAAACTTTTTTCTCTCTTTCTCAGCCTATCTCTTCCCGTTTTGGCTAAAAATAGTGCCAGAAAGTGGTTTTTTAATTTTCTGAATTTTTTTGCTATTTTTTTCGGAATTTTCTATCCCGGATCGAGTATGAACGGAATTCGAGACTAAATTTTTTAGGATTCCGTGGTAAGCCTGTGTGATAGATGTTCAAACCTTGACCATTACCAACATAAACTGGATCAGAACCAATGGTTTCTTCGGCACCAAGAGTAACGTTGGCTAAATCTGAGGTAATATGATGCGTGGAGCCTGAGTCAGGAGGAGTGGTGGTGAAATAGGCTACCATTTGATTGTTGGGAGGACTCTCATAAGCAGTCAAGAGCTAGCAGAATGGCCAATCAATCTTGTGGCATACTTGACAAGTGTGACGATTATAAGTAGATGGAGGAAAGCCTTAAACACCATGACCCTGCCCCCTGCCTCGAGATCATCACCAGATTGAGAGAAAGAGCGAGAGTAGTGCTGAGAGGGACCATTCTTCGATCGGTGACCACGCCCACGAGGCCACAGACCAACCATTAGTGGTGGTGTTATCTTGGTCACCATGTTAGCAGTAGGATAAATAGCATCATTGGATTGAGTGCAGCTGTTCTATGGGTTGTTCATGGGTGAGTAGATGACCATAGAGCTCTTCAAGAATCATGGGATCAACTCGGGTTGTAACAGTCACAGAGGTGACTAGGGAGTCATAATCCACGTTTAATCCATGCATCATGAACAGCAGCCAAAGTATCAACAAGTTGCTCTACTTTTTGAAAGTAGTCAGCACTTAATAGACAGAGTGCCCTTATTAATGGTTGATAACTGATAACGGACCTGCATAATCCTTGCCTTAATTAGACTTGGAGGAGAAACTGCTATCAAGAGTGGTCCATGCATACAGCATGAGAAGTGAGAAGGCCAACAACATGGACAACAAGGGATTCAGAGAGAGATGAAATTATATGGTAGAGAGAATAATCTGATCTTGTTGGACCCAGTGAGAAAATTTGGATTAGGAACTTGAGTAAGTAGTGCCATCAACATAACCAAGAAAATGCTAACCACGAAGAAACCGAGCTTTTTCATACTAGCATCTGTTTGAATAGAACTTATTTTGCTGAAACTGAAAACTGAAAATACTGTAGCGAAATAATTTATAAATGTGTAAATAGTATTGGGAGACCATTTTTAATGAAAAAGTTACTAAAAAGTGTAAATTATAGGACTCATAAACAGTGCATGAGTGCACTGTTCATAGTTGACTTATCAACAATTGCGAGTTTAACAAAAAAAATAAAAATAAAAAGACATGCATAGCAGAAAACGCAACGCAAAAACACAAAAACCGCAACGCAGAAACATAGAATCCAAACCGTGCCTAGATTTCTTTTTAATGGTCACTGTTGAATTTTAATTGGCTTATAATTTATCCAAAGGACAAAAAGAAAGATAAAGGGAATAAACCCATTTAACCGTGTGAGCTTCTCTGAATAAATGACAGTATTTTGTAGATGTCCAAATCTCCAAGAGTATGGACCAAAGTGTAGATTTAAGCCTTCAATTTTAGTTGGACCTTAACTTGGGCCACACAATAGAGGGCACAACTCCGAAAACAAATGCATTCAGCTCTCCATAATAGGGTCTAGGACTGGCATGAACGGTGTAGTTTTTTTAGGGTAGGCCTCATAGAAAAAGGGCCGGATTAGGTGTTACCCGACCCAGTTCTTATCCTTAAGAGTTTTTTTTTGGAAGCTATCCTTTACTCTTTAGAGGCCCTATGACATCATGCATATTTTACTGTCTTTTTTTCTTCACAAGATCCACACCTTTCCCTTAAAAAATTTTAAAAAATTAAAAAAAAATCTATACCTTTCAGTTTAAAAATTCTTCTCTCTCAACACTTGATATATGATGGTAACGTAATCAACATTGCAATAATGGTCATGACTGGCCCAATATAATTTAGGGCCTACGGTGAAAGATTAATGTGGGGTCTTTTATATATATTAAATAAAATTATTTAATACTAATCAAATCTAAGTTAATTTGATGCATTGAATACATCATTTAATGAATAATACTAACCAAAACTATTGTTAATTTCATAGAGAGAATTGAATATCATAATTAAAGCATAAATTTAACCCAAAAAAAAATTATATATTATTTTTCAATAAAAATAAATAAATAAACCTTTATCTTGGATATTTGACGATACATAGTTAAGTAAATTTGTGATCTAATTTTTAAGAGAAAAAGATAGATATTATTTTGTGCATGACTTTGTAGGAGATTAGTTTGTAAAAATTAAAGTTTCAAACTATTAGGGGAGAGTAATCAACATTGATGATCTAACACATTTGCATCTCTTTTTTAAAAGCATTTTAGGGTTTTAATTGGGTTAGGTTTTTATTAGTCTCGTATTTTTTTTTTTTTTTTGAGAAATAATTACAACTTTGATGATCTAAAGCCTCAAACTATTAGGGGAGAGTAATCAGCATTGATGATCTAACACATTTACATCCCTTTTTTAAAAGCATTTTAGGGTTTTAATTGGGTTAGGTTTTTATTAGTCTCATATTTTTTAAGAAATAATTACAATATGCTGTTAACCCTGCAACTCAAACCCTTTCCCCCCTAAACTCCCAAGTACTTTGTGTATAGGGAGATGCCAATTCAGCTACAAGGTCTTTGGCTTATTAGTCTCATATTTTGAAAGTCTTGTTAGAAAGAAAAAAAGAAAATGCTAAAGGTAATATAAAATATTCATAATATGATGTGACAATAATTGTGATTAATGAACTTTAATAACGTAATTAATGGATGCTTTAATTACTTTTATGTGTGATTAGTAACATGTCAACTTGTAAGCATATAGTAAACTTTGTGGTATCCTTGGCATTACCAATGAAAAATATGGCCTGCAATCATTTGAAAAATTCATAATTTTTATAAAATTTTGAGTTTTTAACAATGGGAACGGTGTCTTTATATCTAAGGGCAAAAATATTTTTTGATGAAATTTATGGTTCTTAAAAAACAAAAAGGGTTATGAAATTTATGCTTTATCCTAATGTTAGGTTCTAAAGATTTAAGAATTAAATATTTAGAATCATTATTGTATTGTGTTGGCAAACTGAGATCAAAACATGTCTAGTCTAAGTATTTAGGTAATGCTTAAATAAGGGTGTTTCAAGCTTTCAAGTCTAGCTATTTGCAGAAAAGAATAGCAAGGCTCTATCTTTCTCGACCGATTGAGAATTAGGCTCGACAAATTGAAAATCGTAGACTTAGTTTTTCTATAGAATTTTTAAAGAAGCCCAAGCCCGCAAAAACGTTTAGAGTTTCACTAAAACTTCTCCACATATAAAAGGGAAAACCTAGCCACGTTTTGAAGGAGCAGAAGAAGACTTGTGTGTTACTCTTTGTGAGATTTGAGAGGTTTGTACCTTCTAACAACACAAGAATCTACCGAAGCTAAAACTACAATCATGGATTGGTAGAACTAGTTGCTACATCAAGATCAACATGTGAAGGTGATCTAAAACCTTTAAGTGGAGTCTCAAAGTCACAAGCAAGGCTGCTTGTGTTGCTAAAAATCCAAGAAAAGTAGGAGTCCGTGGATTCGGAGCCTGCACGTAGTCGTGTCAGTAAGTTACTACATGAAATAGCAATAAATTTAGGGTTAAATTTTTTGTAAAAGCTTTGATTCTCATGTTAGGTTTGGATCCACCTCTCTCACCTCCATGGCTTAGTCCCAGACAACAACCTCTCTCTCTTAATCAAGAAATCTTCTTAGAATTTCTCTCATTTTTGACAATATCTCTCTCTCTTGTTGTTGTGTTGTTTTAGGGTTGTATTTTATTTATGTAATTGAGATATATATCCATAAGTTGCATATAAAATCCTTTTTCTTGGGCTCCAACACTCACTCTCAGACAAACTCTTCTCCGTCCTAATAAGAAAGCTTCCAATAAATCTCTCTCTTTCTTGACTTTATTGTTTTGTTGTATGTAGTAACAATAACAATATAGGTTTACATTAAAGGATAAGACCTTACTTTTGCCAAATCTATTGTGCTCTATTTTTTTATGTTTTCAATTTGTCTTTGAGATGGACCTCTGTAACAATTTTGTGTTTCTTAATTTATGGCCAAACTAGTAGTTATTTGTGTGTTGTTTTCAAATTTTCCTTCTAGATGGAGTGTGTAATATGTTTCTATTTCATTATCAACAATTTTGTAGAACATATGTTTGTGTTTCATTTAGGAAGCACGGGTGTGGCATTTTGGTCAGCACACCTATGTTAGACACACCGAGATGTGGTGTGCGACTTGGACGTTGCTAGACGCGCATCCGAAACGATTTTTTTTTCCAATGCGGTCCAATACACCGGGATGTTGCCCAATACCCTAAAATCTCACAACACTCTCTCTATCTCTCCTTCCTAGTGTTTCATTATTGCCAAATCTGTTATGCTTTGTAGAACATATGCTCTACAATATTTTTGTGTTTCTTTTTTCCCGTAGAAAGCAAAGAGAGGAGATTGATTATTTTTGGATTTGAGGTTATTAACTATTTTAGTCAATCATTTTTAGAAATTTACATGAAATTTGGTCAAAGTTAGTCCTTGGCCTCTCTCAAATTTCTAGTCTTTTTCTTTTTTGACCTTTTGTTTGGTTGGTATGGACCTATAGGAAGCTAAAATGATTGGATATTGATAGTATTTATAGTTTTCTCAAAATGATAATTGTCCGATATGAAAAAAGCATGTATTGATAAATAACTCAAAATATAATTTTTGGAGTTAGTTGGATACTCTAGTTTGAAGTTCCAAGCACCTTTTTTGGTTAGGTAGAATGGTTTGCTGAAGCATATAGATAAACCAGTATTTTGTTACATAATACTCAAAAACCCATATTTTGTTACATCTCTTCATTGCGGTCAAAACTTAATCAAAATGAGAGTATAAATCTTTAATTGGGGCCCTTATTTGCATTCTTGAGCAATCGATTGAATGTATTGATATTTGGAACACAAATCAATCCTCCCCCCCCCCCCTCAACCCAAAAAAAAAAAACTCTAATTCTAATTTGTTTATAGCCACTGTTTTGATCAACAATTTGGTCCTCAATTTCTTGGATTATTGATCAATAGGCTCTCTCTCTCTCTCTCTCTCTCTCTCTCTCTCTCTCTATATATATATATATATATGTACAAAGAAATCTATAAATCATACTTCTAAACATTCTCTAATTTTACAAAATAGCAATAGGATTTAAGTAAAATTGATCTTGGCTAAATAGTTCAAAATAAATAAACTTTGGCTACAAAATCAGAAGATGACATGCATCCTTATTACATGCATTGCACATGACTCACTTAAAATAATTGTATACAATTACAATCACATAAATGTATTGTATCCAAGAAAAAAAATATTAAGTGAGATAATATTTCTTAAACTTGAACTCATCCACTAAATTTTTAGGAACACAACCAAATACCAAAAGATAAACCTTCTTCCCTAAAAGATATTCTCAAGTGAAACCATTTCCAGCATAAAATTTTTCATGCTAAATGAATCCAATTTCAACCCATTTAAGCATCTAAATCAATAAAGTACTCTTATAATTAATAGTGCAACTATAGTTTCTCCTTAAACTTTAGAACTGAGTCATGTCTAACTATTGATTGAAAGGAGTTTGCCCCCTACCGTTAGCTTTTTTTTTTCAAAATTAATGAAAATAAATATATTCTTAAATATATCTTCATACACACACATAGAGCTATCAAGATCAAGATTTGCATCAAGAACTTGATGGTGGTTTCACTTGCTTCATAAAGAACTTTCAAGAAGATCCAAAACCTTTGAGTGGAGTCTCAAAGTCACAAGTTGGAGAATTTGTGGTTGCTGAAGATCAAAGAAAGAAGTAGTTTGTGAATTCGGAGCTGTCATGTGGTCGAGGTAGCAATAGGATGTTAGTGGTCTAAGTTTTATTGTACAAACTTCAATTCTTTCATAGTAAATCTGTGTTACCTTGAGCATAACTAGGATAAATTCTTCCCATGATTTTTACTGGTTAGGTTTTCCTAGGTTATCATATCATTATCTTCTTTATTTTTCTGCATTATTTACATGATATGATTTTATTGTGTAAACCTAGAACTGAATAATTTTTCTAAGTATTCACATGGTTAATTAATTAGGTTAAACAATCTAGTTTATAAAGATCTAAAAATGTACAAACATTTTTCCTTGTAATAATATTGGATAATGCTTCAAACTCTGCCTTATACACAACTATTGTGAATGTCTTCCTTCGTCTTGTAAATGTCTCCATTGGATCATCATAGGTTGTAGACCCAAATCTCACATGCATAGCTTGGACTAGGGTATATGCAACATAATAAAATGCATGAAGAAATGAGAGAAAATTTTGATTTGGTGGATGGGAGGTAATTCCCAAGGATGAATAACTCTCCAACTATAATACAAGTCTAAAGACTTAATTCTCATTTAATTGTCAACAAAATTTTTACAATTATGCTAGACTTGCCTATTTATGGTAAGACAATAATGAATGCCTTAGGTTGGCTCAAAAAAAAAAGAAAAAAAAAAAAGAAAACCTCCTAGCTTTTGATTAGCTGATTGAATAACTAACTGAGTTCCTAACTTATCTTTAACAACCTTTATTACAAAGTACAAACTTAGCATTTGTTGCAAAAACTAAAACACATTAGCATGTTTACAAGCTAGTGCATCAATAGCCCAATTTGAGAAAACACCCACTTCCTCACCCACTTAAAACCATACCTATGCCTCCCCTTCCATTTGGAAGATAGCCTTTAGCAATTGTTTGCAACAGGTCTGTTATAATACCTAAATTATTCATTAGTTTTATAAACACATGTTGTAGGCTCCTCACCAAAAAAATCTTAAAAATTCAAACGTCATAGGCTTTGAAATAGATAACACTGAAGAAGAATGAAGGCCTAGGTTTCGAGGTGATTGAGTCAAGCTTCACTAGATACATACACCTTCTACAGAATGGCTACAAGTTGTTGCTAATTTCATTCAATGTACATGTGTGGATCTCTTGGATTCATTTTTAGTTGTTGGCTATCTCTACCCATATTACCAATTTATTCCATGGTCTTAAAAATTTATGATTCCTCTCACTTTTGTAATGGGATCTCTCCTAATAGTGTGGTGCTTCCCAACACATGCAAGCAAAGATAGATTATCTAGAGCTTTTACATCTAAAAGTGACTCTTATGTGTGAACTCACTCCACTTGACTCATGGGTCGGCCTCCTTACATGTCGTAATTCTATCAAATAGTCCTCAAATAAGCTATTCTACACTCGTGTGCGCACACATACATGCTACCCTAGCATATATCTCACATACATCCTAACATTCATCTAGTCATGGCATAGCATGCACAACATCACATGTAACTTTATGGTAAAAACCCTAACCATTTGTGGCATCTCATGGGATAATCAACATATATAATACTAACATACATCTAGACATTACATCTCATACATGCCCTAACATACATCTAGGCATGGCATTTGTCATCTCATCATCCATCTCATCCAAGCATACATCCTGTCATCATCTAAGCATGGTAGTTTCCATTCATGGCATAACACCCAACATAACATAAAGGCAGCAAGCATGCGTGACATCTATCATCTCCTACCATTATGTTCATATCATGTTCATCATATTTCATGTCAAGCATACTCATCAAGTTCATCTCATACAAACATGCATGGTCATGTGATAATGTATGCACAAATAACTTTGAGTATTTATTGCCACATGCATTACTAGTACATGACCTTTCAAAACTACCATCGAACTAATACTTTTGAATCCTGTGGTGATATAATTAAAATTACATGTTTTATACAAATGCAAACAAGAGACTAATTACTCCAAATCTCTACTTTGATGGGCTTTATATATCTTATCTAAAATGTTATTTGTCACTCTAGTACTCCCTATCACACAAGGAAACTCATAATAGTTAGCTAATTTCTTATTTCTTAATTTGGAGTAGGGAAAGTAAACATTTTAAAGCATATGTGCTGTGCATTATCCCTCCCCCCCCCCCCCCACTCCCAAAAAAATATAAAATAAAAACCAAAAGTGGTTGTGCATTTGTAAAAGCACTACACCATCCTCTTGATGTCTATGTTTTAAAAAAATATGTATAATATCAAAGAAATCTAAAATTTTCAAATTGAGTTCAAATTTGAAGAGTAGTCACTTTTGCATCACTTAAAGATATATGGTTTACTCAATTTTTGATAAGTAAGCTTAATAGAATCACTCTCGGGAAAGGTACTTTAGGTAGACTATTTTTTTCCCCAATTGAACACTCTTTTTTTACTTCAATTTTAATCAATGTTGTGGTGGTTAAGGATAGTATGTTGTCTTTATAATAAAAACGCTTACCGCTTTTCTGTCAAAATAAAAATAAAAACGCTAAACGGGAGGAATATGGTAACAACTGAAAAATAATAAACCAAATAACTTACCAAATCTGCGCAGAGAGCATCAGATTAGAGAGAGTTCGTCCACAAGGAAGATGCTCCAGAAACTTATCAAATAAGAAAAATTATGACTCAAAGAAAAACTAATGATTATTGTGCATCCTATCAAAAAAAAAAAAAAAAAAAAAGAGTATTGTGCAAAATAATAATGGTGTATGTAGTGCTTACAAATTTTTACTAACAGCATTTATTACAATTTTTTAAAAATATAGAAATTTTTTTAAGACAAAAAGAATTTTTTTTTAAAGCTAAATTGACAAAATGCAATTAAGATAGATTGTGTTTAGCAAAACTTAAATACAAAGGCATAATCAATAATAATTTATCTCAAAAATCCAAAAGAATGAATTTTAAATAAAAATTTTATAATATAGAAAGTTATATATATGTTATTTAGTTTTTTTTAAGAAAAATAACAAGGTGGTAAAATCAATAGTTTTGTACTAAATTTCTTTATTAAAAGAAACTAACAAATTTTCATGGAGTAAAATATTTGGCTCTCCGGCCAACTAAACAAGATTAACTCATTATTGCCGTACGTGAGATAGATCAACAATTTTTTTTTTTTTTTGGATAGGAGATAGATCAACGATTAATCCTTCCTTTCTCACAAAACATCACTTTTTAACAAAAATCAAATCTTTGTCCCCTATAATAATTTGATAGAAGCAAGGCTAGTAGCCTAGTTGCTACTCTACCTTGAACTAGAAAAGTTCATGAAAAAAAATTACCTCAAAAAACAAAAATTTAATCTATTTTAATTTGAACCTTGAGAAAAGACAAAATTCTTGGGTTTTCATAATAGATACTTATGAAACATTATTCTTTAGCCCAACGTATAATAAGCCGAATGTATAGCCAACAAACATTTTGCAACTTACATTTTACCTCTTGAGGGAGCGTTGCACAATTTCTTCAATCAAATCCTCCCTCTGCGTCAGGTTGAAGGAGGGTCAAATGGCCAGTATTTGGGCCTTCACCAATTTCAATTGGTGATGTCTATTGTCTATACGTACATATGGAGAATCAAGCAATGGGCTTCAATATCTCAAGCAAAAAGATGTATGGTTACCCACAAGAAGACAATAACAAAATGCCCAAAAGCCCATCACTGGAATCTCCTACATTTCCCCCTTAAGAATGCGTTTGACTGAGGGAGGAAATGTGGTATCAAAAAAATTCTATGCAGACATATTTTACATACTCTTTTACGATAAGATATTACGTTATGATTGAAGCAATTTTATTTTAACATAAATTTATCAATGAAGCTTCTTTTATTATGTACTACCGGAAGGGGAGGAGGCTCCACCTTGCTCTGCGTCGTTGTTTTCGTCGTCATCATCATCAACTCCACTGCCGCCTTGGAAGCGTCCTCCGTCGCCGCCGGTGTAGCTCCGCCGAGTTGGGAATCATCGAAATGACATTGATCGTCGTTCATGAGGTCCACGTCTCTGCTCTGCTCCGACGAATTGTTAAAGAACTAGATGTGGCAGTGCTTCATACTAACAAATTACTAAGGTTACAAAATTTTTATTTAATAATGAGACAGTAGCGTTCTGTAGTAAGCCTGTGTGATAGATGTTCAAACCTTGACCATTACCAACATAAACTTGATCAGAACCAATGGTTTCTTCGGCACTAAGAGTAACGTTGGCTAAATCTGAGGTAATATGATGCGTGGAGCCTGAGTCAGGAGGAGTGGTGGTGAAATAGGCTACCATTTGATTGTTGGAAGGACTCTCATAAGCAGTCAAGAGCTAGCAGAATGGCCAATCTTGTGGCATACTTGACAAGTGTGACGATTATAAGTAGATGGAGGAAAGCCTTAAACACCATGACCCTGCCCCCTGCCTCGAGATCATCACCAGATTGAGAGAAAGAGCGAGAGTAGTGCTGAGAGGGACCATTCTTCGATCGGTAGCAGTAGGATAAATAGCATCATTATTCATTGGATTGGGTGTAGCTGTTCTATGGGTTGTTCATGGGTGAGTGGATGACCATAGAGCTCTTCAAGAGTGATGGGATCAACTCGGGTTGTAACAGAGGTGACTAGGGAGTCATAATCCACGTTTAATCCATGCCTTGGATTGGGATATTCTCAAAATCATCAAGAGGTTAATCATGAACAGCAGCCAAAATATCAACAAGTTGCTCTACTTTTTGAAATTAGTCAGCAATTAATAGACAAGAGTGCCCTTGCCTTGGACTTGGAGGAGAAACTGCTATCAAGTGTGGTCCATACAGCATGAGAAGTGGGAAGGCCAGCAACATGGGCAACAAGGGATTCAGAGAGAGATGAGATTATATGGTAGAGAGAATAATCTGATCTTGTTGGACCCAGTGAGAAAATTTGGATTAGGAACTTGAGTAACCATCTCAGGGGTAGTGCCATCAACATAGCCAAGAAGATGCTGACCACGAAGTAACTGATCTTTTTCATACTAGATTTCTTTTTAAAGGTCACTGTTGAATTTTAATTGGCTTATAATTTATCCACAGGACAAAAAGAAAAATAAAGAGAAAAAACCCATTTAACCGTGTGAGCTTCTCTGAATAAATGACATTCTTTTGTAGACGTCCAAATCTCCAAGAGCATATATGGACCAAAGTGTAGATTAAGCCTTCAATTTTAGTTGGACCTTAACTTGGGCCACACAATAGAGGACACAACTCCGAAAATATATGCATTCAGCTCTCCATAATAGGGTCTAGGACTGGCATCAACGGTGTAGTTTTTTTAGGGTAGGCCTCATAGAAAAAGGGCCGGATTAGGTGTTACCCGACCCAGTCCTTATCCTTTAGAGTTTTTTTTTTTGGAAGCTATCCTTTACTCTTTAGAGACCCTATGACATCATGCATATTTTACGCTCTCTTTTTCTTCACAAGATCCACACCTTTCCTTAAAAAAAAAAAAAAAAAAAAAAGGAGCAAGATCTGTACCTCTCAGTTTAAAAATTCCTCTCTCAACGCTAGATATATGATGGTAATGTAGTCAACATTGCAGTAATGGTCATAGCTGGTCCAATATAATTTAGGGCCTACAGTGAAAGATTAATATGGGGTCTTTTATATATATTAAATAAAATTATTTAATACTAATCAAATCTAAGTTAATTTGATGTATTGAATACATCATTTAATGAATAATACTAACCAAAACTATGGTTAATTTCATATAGAGAATTGAATATCATAAGTAAAGCATAAATTTAACAAAGAAAATTATATATTATTTTCCAAAAAAAAAAAAAAAAACTTTATCTTGGATATTTGACAATACATAGTGTATGACTTTGTAGGAGATTAGTTTATAAAAATTAAAACCTCAAACTATTAGGGGAGAGTAATCAGCATTGATGATCTAACACATTTGCATCTCTTTTTTAAAAGCATTTTAGGGTTTTAATTGGGTTAGGTTTTTATTAGTCTCATATTTTTTTGAGAAATAATTACAACATGCTATTAATCATCCAGCTCAAACCCTTTCCCTCCTAAACCCCCAAGCACTTTGTGCATAGGGAGGTGCCAATTCAGCTACAAGGCCTTTGGCTTATTAGTCTCATATTTTGAAAGTCTTGTTAGAAATAAAAAAAGAAAATGCTAAAGGTAATATAAAATATTCATAATATGATATGACAATAATTGTGATTAATGAACTTTAATAACGTAATTAATGGATGCTTTAATTACTTTTATGTGTGATTAGTAACATGCCAACTTGTAAGCATATAGTAAACTTTGTGGTATCCTTGGCATTACTAATGAAAAATATGGCGTGCAATCATTTGAAAAATTCATAATTTTTATAAAATTTTGAGTCTTTAACAATGGGAACGGTGTCTTTATATCTAAGGGCAAAAATATTTTTTGATGTGGGCCTTAAGCCTAGGCCTTGGGCCGGCCTTGATGATGGTGGTGGCACTAGCAGCATTTAAGCACTTTGGGCACATGTGTGGTGGTTGGATTGCTTATAACACCGCATTTCATCGTAAAATTTTTTTTTTTTTTTTTTTTTTTTTTTTTTTTTTGGTTTGGTGTTAGCATGTTTTAGCCATCTCTGAACATTTTTTCCTCTAATCGGATGTTCTATTTAATATTAAGTAAGATTGATTGATTGATTGATTGATTTTATTTTATTTTTATTTTTTTGGCGGAGATTATGGAAATGGATGACTTTGGAATATTTTGTTTAAAGCAAATTGGAATTATGTCTTATTAAATCCAATATATCCAATGTTGAGATTATGGACTTATGTTTGTTTAAAGTAAATTGGATGATTTGGGAATTTTTTTTTTTTTTTGGCAGAGATTATGGAATTTGATGACATGAGAATATTTTGTTTAAAGTAAATTAGAATTATGAAACATGTTTTTTGATGATAGAATCTCAACATTTACAAGAATTAGTTTGATGGTAGTCTTTAGAGGTCATGTGTTAGTAGTGCCTCTCACGGTAGAAAGTCTCGAATTCATTTGTCTCTTCTAAGTATATGTATTTAAATCTGGGATTGTTCGCTCAGTGAATTCTCCATACCAACCCTAATCCTAAAATAGATTAGCTAGTGTGGAATTCACTTCTAGCTCTCCTCTTATAATTGAACCGAGTTTCAACTATTTAATTAGTGATTAACTAATTAGTACTCAAATTAAATCTTAGTGCTCAATTGCCCTAACGTAAAGAAAAGACCAAAACCTAAAACAACTTAATCTCTTGTGTTAGGGTTTCTCTTTCATGTTCCAATCTTTTTTATTTTTTTATGATAGTTTATAATTTTTTTTTCCAAATAATTCAAAACATTTGAGTTGGATAGAAGCATTACAACTTATATAGTGGAGCCTTATTTGAACTCAATTTCTTGAAATTTATGATTCTTAAAAAAAAAAAAAAAAAAGAGTTTGAAATTTATGCTTTAGCTTAATGTTAGGTTCTAAAGATTTAAGAATTAAATATTTGGAATCATTATTGTATTGTGTTGGCAAACTAAGATCGAAACATGTCTAGTCTAGGTGTTTAGGTAATGCTTAAATAAGGGTGTTTCAAACTTTCAAGTCCAGCTGTTTGCAGAAAAGAATAGTAAGGCTTTGTCTTTCTCGACCAATTGAGAATTAGGTTCAAACAATCGAAAATCGTAGACTTAGTTTTTCTACAGAATTTTTAAAGAAGCCCAAGCCCGTAAAAATGTATAGGGTTTCACTAAAACTTCTCCACATATAAAAGGGAAAACCTAGCCATGTTTTGAAGGAGCTAAAGAAGACTTGTGTGTTACTCTTTGTGATATTTGAGAGGTTTTGTACCTTCTAACAACACAAGAATCTACCAAAACTAAAACTACAATCATGGATTAGTAGAACTAGTTGCTTCATCAAGATCAACAAGTGAAGGTGATCTAAAACCTTAGAGTGGAGTCTCAAAGTCACAAGCAAGGCTACTTATGTTGTTGAAAATCCAAGAAAAAAGGAGTCCGTGAATTCGGAGCCTGCACGTGGTCGTGTTAGTAAGTTACTACATGAGGTAGCAATAGATTTAGGGTTAAATTTTTTGTAAAAACTTCGATTCTCATGTTAGGTTTGGATCTACCTCTCTCACCTCCATGGCTTAGTCTCAGACAACAACCTCTCTCTCTTAATCAAGAAATCTTCTTAGAATTTCTCTCATTTTCGACAATATCTCTCTCTCTTGTTGTTGTGTTGTTTTAGGGTTGTATTTTATTTATGTAACTGAGAAATATATCCAAAAGTGGCATATAAAATCCTTTTTCTTGGGCTCCAACACTCATTCTCAGACAAACTCTTCTTTGTCCTAATAAAAAAGCTTCCAAGAAGTCTCTCTCTTTCTTGACTTTATTGTTTTGTTGTATGTAGTAACAATAACAATATAGGTTTACATTAAAGGATAAGACTTTACTTTTGCCAAATCTATTGTGCTTTGTTCTTTTTTGTTTTCAATTTGTCTTTGAGATGGACCTCTATAACAATTTTGTGTTTCTTAATTTATGGCCAAACTAGTAGTTATTTGTGTGTTGTTTTCAAATTTTCCTTCGAGATGGAGTGTGTAATATGTTTCTATTTCATTATCAACAATTTTGTGGAACATATTTTTGTGTTTCATTTAGGAAGCACGGGTGCAGCATTTTGGTCAACAAACCTGTGTTAGACACATCGAGATGTGGTGTGCGGCTTGGACATTCCTAGACACGCATCCAAAACGATTTTTTTTTCCAATGCAGTCCAATACACCGGGATGTTGCCCAATACCCTAAAATCTCACAACTCTCTCTCTATCTCTCCTTCCTAGTGTTTCATTATTGCCAAATCTGTTATGCTTTGTAGAACATATGCTCTACAATATTTTTGTTTTTCTTTTTTCCCATAGAAAACAAAAAGAGAAGATTGATTATTTTTGGATTTGAGATTATTAACTAATTTAGTTAATCATTTTTAGAAATTTACATGAAATTTGGTCAAAGTTAGTCCTTGGCCTCTCTCAAATTTCTAGTCTTTTTCTTTTTTGACCTTTTGTTTGGTTGGCATGGACCTATAGGAAGCTAAAATGATTGGATATTGGTAGTATTTATAGTTTTCTCAAAATGATAATTGTTCGATATGAAGTTCTAAATATGAAAAAGCATGTATTGATTAATAACTCAAAATATAATTTTTGGAGTTAGTTGGATACTCTAGTTTGAAGTTCCAAGCACCTTTTTTGGTTAGGTAGAATGGTTTTCTGAAGCATAAAGATAAACCAGTATTTTTTTACATAATACTCAAAAACCCATATTTTGTTACATCTCTTCACTGCGGTCAAAACTTTATCGAAATGAGAGTATAAATCTTTAATTGGGCCCTTATTTGCATTCTTGCGCAATCAATTGAATGTATTGATATTTGGAACACAAATCAACCCCCCCCCCCCCCAACCTAAAAAAAAAAAAAAAAAAACCTCTAATTCTAATTTGTTTATAGCCACTGTTTTGATCAACAATTTGGTCCTCAATTTCATGGTTTATTGATCAATAACCCTCTCTCTCTCTCTCTCTCTCTCTCTCTCTCTCTCTCTCTCTCTCTATATATATATATGTATATATATATATGGAACAAAGAAATCTATAAATCATACTTCTAAACATTCTCTAATTTTACAGAATAGCAATAGGATTTAAGTAAAATTGATCTTTGGCTAAATAGTTCAAAATAAATAAACTTTGGCTACAAAATCAGAAGATAACATGCATCCTTATTACATGCATTGCACTTGACTCACTTAAAATAATTGTATACAATTACAATCACATAAATGTATTGTATCCAAGAAAAAAAATATTAAGTGAGATAATATTGCTTAAACTTGAACTAATCCACTGAATTTTTAGGAACACAACCAAATACCAAAAGATAAACCTTCTTCCCTAAAAGATATTCTCAAGTGAAACCATTTCCAACATAAAAATTTTCATGCTAAATGAATCCAATTCCAACCCATTTAAGCATCTAAATCACTAAAGTACTCTTATATGTAATAGTGCAACTGTAGTTTCTCCTTAAACTTTAAAACTAAGTCATGTCTAACTATTGGTTGTAAGGAGTTTGCCCCCTACCGTTAGTGTTTTTTTTTTTTTTTTTCAAAATTATTGAAAAAAAAAATATTCTTAAAAGTTTAAAGATATAAAGTGAAATATTTTCAATATTTTAAGCCTCTAAGGACGAAAAATAAACTTTTCAAGAGTTTATGGTTAAAAAGCAATTTTTTTTTTTTTAAAGTTAAAGGACAAAAAAATATTTTGGTAAAGTTCAAGAGTTTATGGTTAAAAATTTTGTTAAAGTTTACACTTCATATTATATATATGTTGTGAAAATTTGTTCTAACTTTCTTATCCAACATAGAGGAAAGAGAATAGTGAGAGCATTTTCTTGGTAAACAAGGGAAGGTGAGACGGGTCTTGCGGTGCCTCTGCCAGCGGAACTTAGGTAATTCTTCTACATTTTATTTACATAGCTTTTCTAGTTTACTGAACTCAACTTGCTTCGTGACTTGGTGTAAGAACTTTTGATTTATGTGTTAGTATTTGTGTTTGGCTTAAATCTTGGGAGTGGGATACTTGGTATTTATAGAAACTTCAACGCTCCTTTATACACAACATTTGTTGAAATTCAACTTCCTTTAATCACTTTGGGTCAACCTCTGGTTATCCAAAAGTAAAGTGGCTTCCTTTGGAATGATCATGACAAAAATTGGTGGGGCTATAATTAAAATTTTTTTTAAAATGGCTGTTTGTATCATGTGTAGCTATTTTTTATTTTGTTTTATGATGAGGAACCTGAGGAAATAATAATAAATTATAGTTATAGATTGCAATAGAGACTTTAATACTTTATTGCATTAGGAAATTTTATTGCAATAACTTAAAAATTAAGAAATTATTACAATAATTTAATACCAATTATTTTTGCAATTTATTATAACGAAAACTTCAAAGTGATATTTTATTGCAATGAAGATATTATTACAATAATTTGATATCAATTCTTTTACAATTCATTGTAATGACAAACATGAAGTGAAGATATCATTGCAATAAATTAATATCAATTATTCTACAACTTATTGTAATGAGAAATATGAAAAATTATTTATTACAGAAAATATATCCTTGCTATAACTTAACATGAATTATTTTTGTCAATTATTTACAATCTATTGCAATAAAATTCATGAAGTAATAGCCTGTTGCTGCAAGACATTTGAACCATTAAATTTCTTATTGCAACAACATATATATCAATGTGTCTAAGTTGTTATCAAAAAATCTAAAATTCATTGCAGAAAAAGTTTTTGTTTCACAAATCTATTATCAATTTTATTGCAATACATCAAATATTGCAAGTACTCTAATACTATTGCAATAATTTTTTGTTGTTTTAATAAACATTGTTAGGTTCTAAGACTTTAGGAACTAAATGTATTAGAACTTCACTTTGTATATGTTGGCAAACCATGATCAAAACAATGAGTCTAGGTTTAGGCTTGCTCAAAGATTATTTGTTATAGTTTGAATCGAGCTGAATGCAGAAACTTACTGTGCAAAATTGTAAAGCTCAATCGATTGAAAGTAAGGCTCGATCGATCGAGAATCGTATCTATAGAATTTGAATTAAGCCCAAACAATAGTTCAAGCCCATTAAGGATTAAGGTTTTAGATCTACTTCTTGTAGTATATAAAGGAAATCCTAAGCACGTTTTTATAAGGGCTTTTGAGAGAGAGAGAGATTAGAGTGCATCTTGTGCCACTTTTGTAGATCTAGGGTTTTGTACCCAAAAGCTCTCTAAGGTCTTTGTTGATTTGTGTGTTGAATCTTTTGTAAGATTTGAGGGGTGTTTACCTTCATACACACACATTGAGCTATCAATATCAAGATTTGCATCAAGAACTTAATGGTGGTTTCAGTTGCTTCATAAAGAACTTTCAAGAAGATCCAAAACCTTTGAGTGGAGTTTCAAAGTCACAAGTAGGAGAACTTGTGGTTGCTGAAGATCAAAGAAAGAAGTAGTCCGTGGACTAAGAGCTGTCACGTGGTCGAGGTAACAATAGGATGTTAGTGGTCTAAGTTCTATTGTACAAACTTAAATTCTTTCATAGTGGATCTATTTTGCCTTGAGGATAACTAGGATAAATCCTTCATAGGTTTTTTACCGGTTAGGTTTTCCTAGGTTATCATATCGTTGTGTTCTTTATTTTTCCACATTATTTACATGATATGATTTTATTGTGTTAACCTAGAATTGAATAATTTATCTAAGTATTCACATGGTTAATTAATTAGGTTAAACAATCTAGTTTACAGAGATCTAAAAATGTACAAACATTTTTCCTTGTAATAATATTGGATAATGCTTCGAACTCTGCCTTATACACAACTATTGTGAATGTCTGCCTTCGTCTTGTAAATGCCTCCATTGGATCATCATAGGTTGTAGACCCAAATCTCACATGCATAGCTTGGACTAGGGTATATGTAGCATAATAAAATGCATGAAGAAAAGAGAGAAACATTTGATTTGGTGGATGGGGAGGTAATTCCCAAGGATGAATAACTCTCCAACTATAATACAAGTCTAAAGACTTAATTCTCGTTCAATTGTCAACAAAAGTTTTACAATTATGCTAGACTTGCCTATTTATGGTAAGACAATAATGAATGCCTTTGGTTGGCTCAAAAAAAAAAAAAAAAAAAAAAAAAAACACCTCCTAGCATTTGATTAGCTGATTGAATAACTAACTAAGTTCCTAACTTATCTTTAACAACCTTTATTACAAAGTACAAACTTAGCATTTGTTTTAAAAACTAAAACACATTAGCATGTTTACAAGCTAGTGCATCAGTAGCCCAATTTGAGAAAACACCCACTTCCTCACCCACTTAAAACCATACCTATGCCTCCCCTTCCATTTGGAAGATAACCTTTAGCAATTGTTTGCAACAGGTCTGTTATATTACCTAAATTATTCATTAACTTTATAAACACATGTTGTAGGCTCATCACCAAAAAAATCTTGAAAATTCAGACTTCATAGGCTTTGAAATAGATAACATTGAAGAAGAATGATGGCCTAGGTTTCGAGGTGATTGGGTCAAGCTTCACTAGATACATACAACTTCTACAGAATGGCTACAAGTTGTTGCTGATTTCATTCAATGTACATGTGTGGATCTCTTGGATTCATTTTCAGTTGTTGGCTATTTCTACCAATATTACCAATTTATTCCATGGTCTTGAAAATTTCTGATTCCTCTCACTTTTGTAATGGGGTCTCTCCTAATAGTGTGGTGCTTCCCAACACATGCAAGCAAAGATAGATTATCTAGAGCTTTTACATCTAAAAGTGACTCTTATGTGTGAACTCACTCTACTTGACTCGTGGGTCGGCCTCCTTACATGTCGTAATTCTATCAAATAGTCCTCTAATAAGCTATTTTACACTCGTGTGCACACACATACATGCTACCCTAGCATATATCTTGCATACATCCTAACATTCATCTAGTCATGGCATAGCATGCACAACATCACATGTATCCTTATGGCAAAAACCCTAACAATTTGTGGCATCTCATGGCATAATCAACATATAAAATCCTAACATACATCTAGACATAACATCTCATACATGTCCTAACATACATCTAGGCATGGCATTTGTCATCTCATCATCCATCTCATCCAAGCATACATCCTATCATCATCTAAGCATGGTAGGTTCCATTCATGGCATAACACCCAACATAACATAAAGGCAGCAAGCATGCGTGACATCTATCATCTCCTATCATTATGTTCATATCATGTTCATCATATTTCATGTCAAGCATACTCATCAAGTTCATCTCATACAAATATGCATGGTTATGTGATAATGCATGCACAAATAACTTTGAGTATTTATTGCCACATGCATTACTAGTACATGACCTTTCAAAACTACCATCGAACTAATACTTTTGAATCTTGTGGTGATATAATTAAAATTACATGTTTTATACAAATGCAAACAAGAGACTAATTATTCCAAATCTCTACTTTGATGGGCTTTATATATCTTATCTAAAATGTTATTTGTCACTCTAGTACTCCCGTCACACAAGGAAACTCATAATAGTTATCTAATTTCTTATTTCTTAATTTGGAGTAGGGAAAGTAAACATTTTAAAATGTGGGTAATAAGATGGTGAAAGAAGCATATGTATTGTGCATTATCCCCCCACTCCCAAAAAAATATAAAATAAAAACCAAAAGTGGTTGTGCGTTTGTAAAAGCACTACACCATCCTCTTGATGTCTATGTTTTTAAAAAATATATATAATATCAAAGAGATCTAAAATTTTCAAATTGAATTCAAATTTGAAGAGTAGTCACTTTTGCATCACTTAAAGATATATGGTTTACTCAATTTTTGATAAGTAAGTTGAATAGAATCACTCTTGGGAAAGGTACTTTAGGTAGACTATTTTTTTTCCCTATTGAACACTCTTTTTTTACTTCAATTTTAATCAATGTTGTGGTGGTTAAGGACAGTTTGTTGCCTTTATAATAAAAACACTTACCACTTTTCTATCAAAATAAAAATAAAAAATAAAAAATAAAAACGCTAAATGGGAGGAATATGGTAACAATTGAGAAATAATAAATCAAATAACTTACCAAATCTGCACAGAGAGTATCAGATTAGGGAGAGTTCGTCCACAAGGAAGATGCTCCAGAAACTTATCAACTAAGAAAAATTATGACTCAAAGAAAAACTAATGAGTATTGTGCAAAATAGTAATGGTGTATGTAGTGCTTACAATTTTTTTACTAACAACATTTATTACAATTGTTTAAAAATATAGAATTCTTTTTAAAGCTAAATTGACAAAATGCAGTTAAGACAGATTGTGTTTAGCAAAACTTAAATACAAAAACATAATTAATAATTATTTATCTCAAAAATCCAAAAGAATGAATTTTAAATAAAAAATTTATAATATAGAAAGTTATATATATGTTATTTAGTTTTTTTTAAAGAAAAATAAATATTATTTAGTAGATATATAAAAATATTGCGCCAAAACTATTTGGTGGGTGTCTAAGATTACCAATAAAAATCAATTAAAAAGTTCAAGGCGGTGGTAAATATTCTTACCACAGAAAAAGAGCATTGTTTTGGTAAAATTTCAAGGTGGTAAAATCAATAATTATGTACTAAATTTCTTTATTAAAAGAAACTAACAAATTTTTATGGAGTAAAATATTTGGCTCTCCAGCCAACTAAACAAGATTGACTAATTATTGCCGTACGTGAGATAGATCAACAATTAATCCTTCCTTTCTCACAAAACATCACTTTTTAACAAAAATCAAATCTTTGTCTCCTATAATAATTTGATAGAAGCAAGGCTAGTAGCCTAGTTGCTACTTTACCTTGAACTGGAAAAGTTCATGAAAAAAATTACCTCAAAAAACAAAAATTTAATCTATTTTAATTTGAACCTTGAAAAAGACATAATTCTTGGGTTTTCATAATAGATACTTATGAAACATTATTCTTTAGCCCAACATATAATAAGCCGAATGTATAGCCAACAAACACTTTGCAAATTACATTTTGCCTCTTGAGGGAGCGTTGCACAATTTCTTCAATCAAATCCTCTCTCTGCGTCAGGTTGAAGGAGAGTCAAATGGCCAGTATTTGGGCCTTCACCAATTTCAATTGGTGATGTCTATTGTCTATATGTACATATGGAGAATTAAGCAATGGGCTTCATCTCAAGCAAAAAGATGTATGGTTACCAACAAGAAGACAATAACACAATGCCCAAAAGCCCGTCACTGGAATCTCCTACATTTCCCCCTTAAGAATGCTTTTGACTGAGTGAGGAAATGAGGTATCAAAAAAACTCTAGGCAGACATATTTTACATACTCTTTTACGATAAGGTATTACATTATGATTGAAGCAATATTATTTTAACATAAATTTATCAATAAATTTTTTTTTTATTATGTATCAATTACAATTTTTTTTTTTTTTAAATATTTAAACACACTAATTACAACTTAACACCCTAGTATATTGTAAAAGCGAGTATGTCTCTAGGCTTATTGGAAATAAATAGGGAACATTTATTTATTTTTTTAAAAAAAAACTACAAGATATGTCTAATCAACAACAGTCTTGTCTCTTCTTAGGGTTATGAGAAGTTTTCCCTCAACACTGTTGGAACGATTAGGGCTTTTTTTGTTTTTTTGTTTTTTGGGAAGTAAATAATATACTAACACTTTTAATATTAAAGTAGTTCATGTGGCAATCCACATATTAAGCAATTGTTGTGGTGACAATGAATATGATTTCTTTTCTTGTTTGATGTGGACAATGAATATGAATATTGGTACACCAATAACATAATAAAATATATTAAGAGTAAAGTTCATATTTGGCCCTTGAAGTTTGGGTTTGTTCTCATTTTTGCCCTTTAAGTTTGGCCCTGTAAGTTTGGGGTTGTTCTCATTTAAAATCAACTCCAAAATCTCATGTTTTGAGTTTTAAGTACTTGAGACTCACAACATGGGATAATTGAAGGGAATTGGATAATTCAATGGGAGTGATCTTATGCTTCAACATGGGATAATTGAAAGGAATTGGATAATCCCATGTTAAAAACTATCAGATTGCTTTCCTTTCATATGCCTACAGGATAACACAGCAACTGCATTCTATAAACAAAGAGATTTAAAAGAGAATTAGATGCTAAAACCAACAACATACTGCAATTCCATTTAGCCCGCGATTTAAAGAATGCCTCGTCTCGCTTAATGCATGAATGATGGTATGCTTTAGGGTAGCCCCTAACAAGTACTAAGTGTATGTTTGGATTGCACTGAAAACAAAGGACTTGTGCATCTGCGTTTTTTTGTGCAGGTCCCGTGCACCGTTTACGGGACCCACAAGTACAGAATGTAGCAAAAGTTAAGTTAAAACTGAGTCCCACAACACTATTCACACATTTAAAAATTATTTTACTATAATATTTTCAGTTTTCAGTAATAAGTAGTATCCAAACAGGTCATAATAAACAAAAACAAATAAAGTAAATTAATAAGCTTTAATTAGCAACTACGAAAATAAAGCAACGAGGAAAATTGGTGTAGAAAGACTATACTAACCGGTGATCACAGAGGACAAGGCTACCACCAACGAAGCAAATGAAACACATGTCCTCTTTGTCCTTCTTCTTCCTCGGTAGTGGCAACATTATGGTCATCTTCGGCTGGCCTCTCAGCAATCGACCTCGATTTCTCTTCGCCACCACCACCATCTTCATCGAAGTAGTAGTAGTATCCGGCACCACCGGAAGGGGAGGAGGCTCCACCGTGTTTTGCATCATTGTTTTCGTCATCATCATCATCAACTCTACCGCCGCTTTGGAAGCGTCCTCCATCGCCGCCGGTGTAGCTTCCACGAGTTGGGAATCATCAATATGACATTGATCGACACTCATGAGGTCCACGTCTCTGCTCTGCTCCAACGAATTGTTAAAGAACTAGATGTGGCAGTGCTTCATACTACCAAAACTGAGGTTACAAAATTTTTATTTAAAAATGAGACAGTAGCACTTCGTGGTAAGCTTATGGGATAGATTTGCAAACCTTGATCGTTACCAACAAAAACTTGATTAGAACCAATGGTTTCTTCGGCACCAAGAGTAATGTTGGCTAAATTTGAGGTAATATGATGCATGGAGCCTGAGTCAGGAGGAGTGGTGAAATATGCTACCATTTGATTGTTGGAAGGACTCTCATAAGCATTTAAGAGCTAGCAGAATGGCCAATCTTATGGCATACTTGACAAGTGTGACGATTATAAGTAGATGGAGGAAAGCCTTAAACACCATGACCCTGCCCCCTGCCTCAAGATCACCCACCAGATTGGGAGAAAGAGCGAGAGTAGTACTGAAAGGGACCATTATTCGAACGGTGACTGCGCCCACGAGGCCACAGACTGACCATTAGTGGTGGTGTTATCTTGGTCACCATGTTAGCAGTAGGATAAATATCATCATTGGATTGGGTGTAACTGTTTTATGGGTTGTTCATGGGCGAGAAGATGACCACAGAGCTCTTCATGAGATTACAACACTCAAGTTATACCTCAAACCTGAGTTCACCATAAATTGGGAAAAAACAATAATATATCTAGGAACAAATACAACCTCACTACAAAACCCGATAGCAAGATCTTTCACTTTGAATGCTTTAACTCTCTGTAGTCGTAGCACCCAAATAATCATCCTAGAGAGAACCCTCAATTTATTTTCTTTGTGTGTCTTGAGCAAAAGGAAATTCACCATTTCTTTTTTCCCTCAATGCCGCACAAAGCACTAATCTTTTTCCTTCAATCGGCTTCAAATCTTTGTTTCACTCTTCAGTCTCTTTGAATCTCTCTTTTTTCTCTATATACATGAAACCACATACATCAATACTTTATATTAAAGCTCTACCGCCTACACTCCTATTCTTAATTGAATAGAAGTCTTGTACACCAAGTTCACCTATTTCTTGTTGAAATAGGATTCATTAAGTAAGAAATTAGAGTCCCATGTAGGCTGGACTCCTAGGTGCAGCCATGCACTCCAACAATCTCTCCCTCCAGCCCATTGAGGAAAGAGATTTTCATCCCAACTCTTCAATTAGAATTCATGCTGGCTGTTCCAGCGCAAAGCTCAAGCTTCTCTTTGGTCACAACCAACTCATAAGTCTTATTTTTGTGCAAAGAATTTATTTCTTCTTACATAGACTTCATCCAGCTCTATCTGTCCTTATGAGACTCTACTTCTTGAAAGCATTCTGACTCCCCCTCATCAGTAAGCAAAATATACTCGAAAGAGGGATATCTAGTCAATGGACAAGGCTCCCTAATAGACCTCCTCACTTGAGGTTCTTCCATCTCTAGTGGAATAAGTTGTTCCCCCTGTTCAACATCTTCAATATCTTGAGCATCATCACCATTAACTCCTACTGGCACATCACCATCAACTACTATTAGATCATCACCAAGATTCTCATTTTGTATCTCTTCCCTATTTGTGGCATGATTGGAGGAAGAAGAGGTAGGTGTAAGGTCGAGAATACCTACAATAGCATCCTTTGTCTATTCAGTTTTCTCAAGGTCAGCCAAATTTTCATTCTTATGAAAAATCACATCTCGACTTCTGATCATCTTCTTTTTCTTAGGATCCCATAACTTGTAGCCAAATTATGCATCTCCATATCCAGCAAATATATAAGGAGTGGCTTTGCTATCAAGATTCAGTCTTTGTTCCTTAGGCACATGTGCAAATGCCTTGCACCCAAATACCTTTAAGTGAGAGTAGGAAACATCTTTTCCAGTCCATACTCTTTCTGTAATATCAAACTCCAATGGAATTGATGGAGACTGATTAATTAGGTAGCACGCAGTTTGAACAGCTTCACACTAGAATGACTTAGGCATATTAGCCATTCTCAACATACATCTGACCTTATCAACAATAGTGTGGTTCATCCTCTCTGCCACACCATTTTGCTGTGGGATACTAGGAATTGTCTTCTCATGTCTAATACCTTTCTCGGAGTAGTAACTCTTGAACTCATTAGACGTATATTCACCTTTGTTGTCAGTACGAAGACAATTCAAAGGCTTCCCTTTCTCTCTTTCCACCATGGCATGGAATTTCTTGAAGTACTCAAATACATGGTCTTTAGTTTTCAAAAAATACACCCACACCTTTTGTGAAGCATCATCAATAAAAGTAACAAAATACTTATTGCCACCTAAGGACTCCACATCAATGGGACCATATACATCTATATAAACAAGATCTAACACATTGGGCTTTCTAGTAAAGGGAATGCAAAAAGACACTCTATGTTGTTTTCCAAATAAACGATAATCACAAGGTTTAAGTGACATACCTTTGGCAAAAGAAATAAGAGACTTCTTTGCCAAAATTTGCAACCCCTTTTCACTCATGTGAGCCAACCGCCTATGCCACAAGTTAGGAGTAGAATCTTCCCGAGTTGCACTAACAACATCTTTTTACACCTTTACTTGTGTCTTGTAAAGTGTACAACAAATCTTCCCTCCAGCAAGCACCAATGATCCTCTGGAGAGTCTCCATCTACCATCTTCAAAATAGTTGCCATAGCCTTCTTTATCCAAAATATGAGTAGAAATTAGATTCAAACGCATATCAGGCACATGTCGCACATCCTTCAATACTAAGGTATATCCAGTATTAAAGAGCTCCTTTCTTGGAGTAACATGATAGGAAGTAGTTGAATCAATAACCCATTCAACATAAGGATGTGAAACATTGCAGCATTCATCATCTCCTATAGAGTGCACCATATCTTCAATTGTCGAGATAGTAGTGGTATTCTATTCCTCACCTAATTTTGATTTTTCTCATCTTTATGATTATTCTTCCAAGCTTTGCAGTTTCTTCTTACTTTATCACTATAGAAACACTTAAATTTTCCTTTTGATTCTGACTGACTTCTAAATTTACCACGCCCCTTAGAATTTCTAGTCTCACTCCTCCCCCTATTCTCTGTGACAAGAGCCTGTGCATTATCCTTGTCTATGTCCTTTTCTTCTTGTTTCTTCATTGAAAAAGCTATCCTTGACCATTGCAAGTTGTAGTACACCATTTGGAGCAGAGTTACTAAGTGACACCACCAAAGTCTCCTAACTGTCAGGTAAGGAACTCAGAAGTAATAAAACTTGAAGCTCATCATCATTTATCAGCTTCATTGTAACCATCTGATTCACCAAGTCTTGGAACTTACTCAAATGCTCGGCAATGGATCTCCCTTCCTTAAGTTTCAAATTCACAAGCTTTTTAGCCACAAAAGCTTTATTTTGAGCTGTCTTTCTTTCATAGAGACCCTTCAATTTCTCCCAAAGAGCTTCTGCATCAGTCTCTTGAGATATATGATGAAACACACTCACATCGATGCATGGTCTAATACATCCAATGGTTTTTCTATTCAACTTCTCCTAGTCTTTATCAAACATCTCACTTGGCTTAGCACTATCACCCTCAATAGGGTCATGCAATTCCTTATAGTAAAGGACATCCTCCATCATCAGCTTTTAGATCGAATAATTTGACGCCTTGAGTTTAATCATAGTGCTCATATTCATATTTATATTTTCCATTTAATTCAACACAAGACAATCACATCTAACAACCTTGCTCTAATACCACTTGTTGGGATAAATCCCAATCTATGTGTGAATTAAATTAAATAAAAACCAAGCAACAAAGAAAACAATCTATGGAAGCGATAAAAAAAAAAATCAACTAATAAGAACAACAAGAAATTACGTGGAAAACCCTCCAGTGTAGAGGAAAAGACCACTGGGAAAACCAATCAATCCACTAAGACATTCAAGTTATACTCAAAACTTGAGTTCACCATAATTTGGGAAAATACAATAATACATCTAGGAACAAATACAACATCACCATGAAACCCGGTAGCAAGATCTTCTACTCTGAATATTTCAACTCTCTGTGGTTGTAGCACTCAAATAATTGTCCTAGAGAGAACCTCCAATTTATTTTCTTTGTATGTCTTGAGCAAAAGAAAAATCACATTTTCTTTTTTCCCTTAGTGCCACACAAAACACTAATCTTTTTCCTTCAGTCGGCTTCAAATTTGTGTTTCACTCTTTTGTCTCTCTAAATCTCTCTTTTTTCTCTATATAAGTGAAACCACATACATCAATGCTTTATATTAAAGCTTTGCCGCCTACGCTCCTATTCTTAATTGAATAGAAGTCTTGTACAGCAAGTTCACCTATTTCATGTTGAAATAGGATTCATTAAATATGAAATTAGAGTCCCATGTGGGAGAAATTATACAGTCCTCTGATGGTCCACGTTACTTATCCACCATTCTACTAAAATACTCCCACTTGTTTAAAATTGCTTAGTCAGTAATCAGTTTCTGTTTTAAAAATTTTTTCTAATTCAACAATTTTAAATAAGTGAGTTTTTTAGTGGAATGGTAGACCACGTCATTTGTCCACCATGAGGACCTTATAATTTCTCTCTATGTGGGCTGGACTCCTAGGTGCAGATTTTTTTAAAAAAAATTATAACTATGAAAAATATTTTGAATCAAAATAAAAATTAAGGAAAGAAAGAAAGAAGTATTTGGTACTTATCATAACCTCAATTGTTTTGATTGCTCCCGTGTTTAGCGAATTCTTTAGTTTTCATAGTCTCAATCCTTCTTCCAATAACAAATCTATTGCTTCAAGATAAATGTTGATGGTGCTATTTTCTCAAAACAGAAAAATGCAGAGATAGGGGTGCTTATTAGAGATGATAAGGGGAGAGTGGGAGCGGCTTTGTGCAAAAAGATTGGGGCTCCTTTAGGCGCTATGGAGGCAGAAGCTAAAGCTCTCGAGGCTGGATTGTTGTTTGCAAAGGATATTGGTCTTTAAGATGTTGTCCTGGAGGGGGATTCTTTGATTTTAATCAATGCTCTTTGTGGGACAACCCTGCCGCCTTCTTCTGTAGAACCAATTGTTATGGGTTTGCACGAGCTATGCAGGGACTTTAGGCGAATAGATTTCTCCCATACAGGGGAATAAACCTGCACACCTTTTAGCAAAGCATGCATCTAGCATTGTGGACTATATTAGTTGGATTGAAGAGGATCCTTACTGTATTGAGCAAGCTCTTATCCACGATGTACTTTTGTTTTTACGTATGCAATAAAATTTCTGCTTTCTTATCCAAATAAAAAAAAAAAAAAAAAAAAAAAATCTATCACTTAACACACAAGACAAAGTGAGGAACAAAACTATGCAACATTATAGTCTATTTTTTATAATGTCAGCCATATAGAAACAAAGTTGCAAAATTCTCTTATCTTTGAATAACTCTTCTGGGTTGAATTTGATTTAAACGGTTTACATAATCTAAGATATAAAAGTATTATGGAAATTAGGGATTGAAGGAATTATATATATATATATGAGATAGGTTCAAGTTACACATGATATAACTCTACAAAAGTTACACATTTTTTAAATCGTAAATTTCTAAGAAATCTAATGATTAAAAAATCACTATAATCAATGTCATCTTTAAAATTAAGTGCTTTCCATATTAGCTAATTTAATTAATTTGAGAGAATATTATATTATTTTCTTTTTAACTTTCTTTCTCTCTCCTAATCAATTCATCCCTAAACTTACACAAAAGCATATTCTCAACGTTCTTGGGCATGGAGGCAGTTGATCCCGCATACACATATTTTTTTGTTGAATGGTACTTGTATTCTGAGATGTGAAAAAAATACGTCTTATATGTGTTGCAATGTCTTAGCAACACTGCAACAACACTCTTTCATAATAAGAAATAGAACAAGAAGCCAGATTTGGTTGTCTTCTGACCCATTACCACCATCATTTGCCTCACTAGGAGTCTTGGCTTGGTTTCCCCCAAAGACTTTTTTTTTTTATTTTTTTTTTATAATATACAAACAGTTAAGGAAATATCAAAATCTTGTGACCAAGCAATGTAAGCAGTTGAATATCACCATCTTCCTAACTTGGTAAAATTGGAATAAACAAAAATTTACTTTTGGTTGGATGAACTTTCTAGGACCTCATCAGACGTGCTACAGCTTTTACTAAGCGTGCGTTTGGATCGGACATTTTGCCCAATCCAAGCATTCTGCGTTTTTTAGCGAGTCCCATGGGTACTGTTCACTTTTCCACCAAACTCAGCAAAACACAGATTCCAATGCAATTTTGGGTCCCACAGAACTATTCACACTTTTAAAAATTATTTTGCTACAATGTTTTCTGTAATAAGTTTTCAATTTTCAGCAAATAAGCGGTATCTAAACATACCTTAAAATAATAAGGTATATGCTTAAATTGATTTTTTTTTTTTTATGTGAGAAAAAATTAATTTGAAATATGGTATTCTTGATCAAATTTAGTTGTTTTTGCAACAATTGAAACAATGTCCAAAAAAAGGGGGGGGGGGGGGGAAGCAACACACAACAAAAAAATGTAAAAAAAAAATATATATATATATATATTTTTTTTTTAAGGATCAATTGCCATGTCCAAGAACGTTGAGAATATGCTTTTGTGTAAGGTTAGGGATGAATTGATTAGGAGAGTGAAAAAAAAGTTAAAAAGAAAATAATATTATATTTTCTCAAATTAATTAGGTTAGCTAATATGAAAATCAATTAATTTTAAAGATGACATTGATTATAGTGATTTTTTAACTATTAGATTTCTTAAAAATCTACGGTTTAAAAAATGTATAATTTTTGTAGAGTTATACCAGGTGTAACTTGAATCTCTCTCTCTCTCTCTCTATATATATATATATATAGCAAACATGTATTACTTTCTATGGGAAGGATAAGAATTAAAACTGCAGAAATAAGTAAATTTTAAATAGTTTCTAAGATGATCTAATTGTTATTGATAATTTTTTGAACTAAAACTTTGCAATATAGTACTTGGTTTGCTAATGTTCAAATATCACACATGGTTTTCTTTAGAAAAAAAAATGTGGATTTACATGTCATCAAGTACCTAAATCAAATACAGATTTGAGGAAATTCTGGAAAGATATATGAGAATCAAATGTTGTGTGCTGAGAGCCATTTACACATGGATATAGCCTCCACTTAGGATTTACACATGTATTACTTTCTATGGGAAGTAATAAGCAAACATGTATAAATCTTTGTGTGTGTGTAATTAGATTACTTTTTATGCTTCAATAAAAAATAAAAAATAAACTAACTTATAATTTCCTTAGCTATGAGGTTGCATAAAACAAAAGAGTAATTTTTAGGGTAAACGTTTTTTCGACTTTAGTTTAGATTTAATTGTTGATAAGAGATGGTATTATCTATTATTGGTCTCATGTATTTTCTACGATAATAGTACTATGTAAAATAAAGTCATAAAAACGTAAACATCAAGATTCCGACAAGATTCTGACTACGAGGGCTAGATTAAAAATATAAAAATGAAATATAGTTTGGACTTTGGAAACTATAATCAATTAATGCAAATATTAACATAAATCAATTATAAAGTAAAATTAAATTACAGTTATTTACGACATCAATCGATTGTTTAGTAAAACACATGAAGAGAAAAAGTGTTCCTAAAGCAACCTAAATTTAGAGAATGTGAATGCATAAAATAAATAAATAAATAAACACAAAAGGAGAAAATTAGGTGTAATATATATATATATATATATATAGTAACACATACTCACATAGTGTTTCAAGGAACTGTAAGACAAAGGGACAAAAAAAAGAAATTGCAGTACACGTGAGAAAGCAAAGTAAAGAAGGATTTTTCTACAACCATAAAATTTAGGGTTTTGTTTAGTAAGAGTTTCTCGGCTACCACAAAAATGGTTTAGTATTCAGAGAGCGAGTAAAGATCTCAAGTGAGTTTGTGTTAATTATTGGAGTAAAGATGATTTGTATTTTATTTTAACTTTAGTTTTGGATGTAAATATGATAAGATATTATAATCGATTTTATTATAATGAATTTTTTCAAAGTTGGTTCAATTTTTTTTTCCATTAAAAGAGAAAAAGTTCTCACAAAAATCTTGTTGTTCTTAAGCTTCATTAGTTTATTTTCATATTAGTTTGAAATCTAATTGAGTAATTTTAGTCACAATTTATTTTGGGATTTGTTAAAATGTACGTACTAACACCCCCCTAAACTTTGATAGTCAATGATATATTGATTGGTTTGCCATTTTCCTTGGCCACAACCTATCTCTTGGTGATGTCAATCGCTATTATTTGATATTGATATCTCATTGAGATACAATATTGGTGCACATTCTAAATATCTTGAGATAGATATTCATTTCTTCGTCGTAAGTTTGTCACAAACTACTTAACGACGAAGTTTCTTGGATCTATGAATTTCTAGTTTTACTATTGGTAGTCAAGATTCTAATAAAACTGTGAAGATATATTACTTGCTATTAAAAATCCGTCTCTAGAAAAATGGTCCTTGGGCTTGGATCTATGTATGATGACTCTTCCTGATTCTGAATTAAATTAAAATATGTCCTCCCCAATTGACGTTCTAGCTCTTTCTCTAAGACTTTTACAATATCCCAATGTCTGGTCTTGCGAAGTTGGAACCATCAATGACCATAGTCAATGTTCTAATAATATAAATTCAAGTATTTATGCACAAAATTAAAAGTGGCATATAAATCAGCTAATTAAACTTACTGCAAACACAGCAAAAAGGGGGGAGGGGGGGGGGGGGTGTGGCGGGGGGGCTTTGAAACAATAAAGATTAAAGACTTGATAAATCAGCATGCTTATTCCTCCCTGTGGAACACAGGACTTTGCTCATCTAACCTAAAAGCTGCTTTTTTTATTTGAATTTTAGGTTCATCATTAATATTTTATAGAAATGATAATTATATTTTTGAAGGGAAAATTATGTTTAAATTTATTATAATTTCTATAAATAGTTGATGATGATTCTAAAATTCAAATAAAAATATATTAATCATCATTTTTAATATAGTTCACACATTTAAGAATTTAATAAAAAGTAAACTTACATATGGCTAGAGTTATATTGTATTGTTTTTCATTGAAGATAACACTCAGATCTGAGTAATCCTTTTAGGATATAGGTATATGATACATATTGCAAATACATATTGTTTTCCATTGAAGATAAATCCTTTTAGGATAACACTCAAAGAGAAAAGTATTTTACAACTTATTCAATAACCACAAAACCTTATGCATTTTTTGATATCCAACTTTTTAGGGATATTATTGAAAATGTAATTGGACGACAGCTCTTGCTAATACTGCGAAAATAGTATATACGCATTACCAATTTGAAAAAATTGACATTTTGATTTCTCAAATATGTGTCTTATTTATTTTTATAATAAGAATTTTTTTTCCCCTTGCTATCATGGACATTTATCTTTAGAATAGCCAGGACCCCCGAAATAAAAATTGGTTCCACTGCCTGGGCTCTTATCACTTTGTACATCTATATTATAGCAGGAAGGTTTCATTGCATCTACAGTCAGCTTCCCCACCTCAACATCTTTAAAACCGCCTGTTGAATACATGTATTGAACATGTCGAAAATTACTTGCTTTTCCATAGCCTTCACTTGGAAAATGGCCACTTCCCATTTGAGTTTTTGTGAGTACGCCTCCTACTTTTGCGTTGTAAATCTCTCCACCGTAATCAAGTCGAGTAGCACTATTCGCTAAATATTTGTAGATGGATTGAGGCCAGTATCCTATCACCTGATCATTCACTTTGAGCCACCAACTTTGATTGCTCTAAAGCATTGAAGGAAAACAATTTCGTGAGCAAAATGTAAGAAAGGCGTGTGTAAAGCAAGCATAATTTGAGAGAATTTTTTTTGTCCATTACTTTGTATATGGTTACCCCTATGTCGACTTGCTTCGAGTTGTAGATGGAAACATCTAAAGGAGATCTAATGGCAAAGTTCTTGTTTGTTTGCACAAAACCAGGACAATCAAGATTTTCGCAACCCGTTTTTTGGTAGCCATCGCTCTTAATAAGGATAGAATAAGTTAGTTTTCAAGAGAAACTTACATAGAATTTTTACAAGAAATTATACATGGTAGGGGTAATTAAATATCTTGATTTGGCAAGCATGCAATTGATGAGAATAGGTTGGCGAAATTCCTAATGTAATTTTAAATTTTATCTTGAAAAGAAATAAGCGAACTTACAGTCCAATATATGAAGAAATTTGATTTTTGGTCAGAATCAACCTGGAATCATGAAATGTTCATCAATTCATTATCCAAATACATGGCATATATATCTTAAATCAAACTTTATATGATATTCTTGTGTAGATTTGAATGCCAATAGAATCTAATCCTCTCAAAGTTTAGACTTACACTCAAAAAATAAAATCTAAATATATGCTGATGTTTAATCTTTGTAAAGATACTTAATCTCCATCCAGCTTCCAAAGTGTTTATTTCTTCTTCTGGACCAGCTAGAACCCATATTTGACCAATACTCATTTCTCCATTACCCTCTACAGTTGGTTTCCATACGTTTATTGTTGCATGCGATCCTAAAAAATTGGCATCTCCAAAAGAAACTACGGCATACTATTGCAATATCATTCATATCAATATATATATATATATATGTAAGGAAGAATAATTAATTTACAAAAATAAATAAATATATACAAGACTAAAAAGAACTTTGTATTTCAATGCTACATGAATACCTCATGATTACTCAGAATATCACCATCATTGTTGCTATCCAAGCTTTGATTAAGCTGTGTTCGACGACGTTTGAAATGTCGAAAAGCACGAAGGTGTTGATTTTTTGGTGATCGTACAATGGGGATTGTTGCCTCGGGGCATTGTCCACTTTTATGCCAACCTTGAAATAGCTCAACTGGTGATGAATTCGCTTTTAGATCACTTGGAATTGAACTAGGTTTCATCTGTTATTAGCCAAAAGTAAATCAATTATTAGTTTGAATTCCCAATTGTGGCATTGAAAAGGCAAAGAAAGAATTAAATCCTAGAGCATTGAATTGTTGAGTTTAGTACTCTGCTATATTGTTTTTATTCATTTATTTATTTTTACAATTTCCCTCTCAAAGCTTATATAAACATAATAAATAAATAAAGGAATACTAACCCTTTTTTTAGCCTTGAATATAGGCTGACTTGTTGTACAAATGCATGTACTATACAATAGTTCATTCTAAAAGTATTCTAAAACGAATATTTAAGCTTCTTAAAGATATATATTGGGTTAATATTATTTTATCATTTTATGAATTAGTTCAAGAGACCTGATTGTATTTCTCGACCCATGTACATTGAATCCTAAACTTTACCCTCTTATATAAACCCTAGTAGAGTCATAATACGTATTGTATTAATATTGAAGATATAGTTGTCAAGAGTTTTATTTCATGAATATAGACCATAAGGCTGAACCATATAACACCTTATTTTCTTCCTTCTATATGCTTCCACTCTCTCTACAATCTCTTTGCAATGTCTTCTATTTCTTTTTTCTTTTTTACAAAGCTAAATATTTTTCTTTATTTTTTTTAGTTAAATGAAGGGCGAATTCACTAGATTAGTTGAGAAAATTAGTTTCTGGACTCAACTTTCCCAAAAACTTAATGAGATTTGGTATAGTAACATAGATCCTGACAAAAATAAAGGGTTTATGGTTTAAAAATGAAAGGGCTAAAAGGTTACTGGTTTTTAGCTCAACGAATCTTTATTGATCATCAAGCTTACTATACCTAACATTCTTGAGGTGTAGCTCAATAGTTTTATTTATTTATTTATTAATTTTTATAAATACCATTAGGCTACCCTTGAAATGGCCCACCAAAGAAGAAGAAAAATTATAAAATTACGAGGTATATATAAAGAATGAAATAGAAATTTCAATTATAAAAACTTGTATATACAGTAAGCAATAACTAAATTAACTACCTGTATGGTGTGATTTTTTTAGAAGTGGATGATCAAAAGCAGGTTGTTGATATAAATCAACACAGTCAATTATGTCACTGATGATGCACAAAAATCATTAGTAAGTTGATCGTCCACACATGTGCTAGTGGGTGTACCAGAAGAAAAAAAGAGAAGAACCAATCAAAGGGCACCAGTGGGGTACTAGCCAAAGACCTTCCGAAGTTTAAGTTAGTGATAAAAAAAATCTCCAAGAACTCAAGAATACAAGAGTTAGGGAGAATTCACGTACCTTGATTTGTGAGGGCTTTGAGGTTTTTATAGTAGCGTAAAGCTGACCTCAGTTTCTTGATGGAGAAGGTATTTCTTTATGGAGAAGATCTTTTCCAGCATCCATATATTGTGGGATTCTTTCCTTGTAGGGATCCCTCAGATTACGGTGGAATGTAGAATGCAAGGCATTCCCATATTAGGTTCCTTGGAGACTACTTAGGTCACGTGGGTGCCACGTGGCTTTGCCACCAGTCTCCGTTGGGTCCGTCCACCATAAAGAGTTCGTCCCCATTAAAGGGTCTATCCACTTTAAAGGGTCCGTCTGTCTCTTAACTTTTCGTTCAAGATGAGGCTCTGTCTACCAGGTCTTTGACTGTCAGGCTATCTGGACCATCCCTAGGTGTCATCATCGCTTTATTATTCACTTAGCAAATTGGATCCGTCTGCTATGGAATTTATCCCTATCAACCGTTAAGGCAAAGCATGTCAAATGGTGTCAAGGAAGGTACCTAACGACCACTGGGTCCCTGACGACCCTTTGGTACTTAACGACCAATTGATACATAACAACCATCAAGGCAGAGCGTGCCACGCAGTCTTAGGGAAGGTACCTAATGACCGCTCGATACCTGACGACCCATTGGTACCTGATGATCCATTGATATGTGACGATTGTCAGGGTGGAACGTGTCACACGGTGTCAGGGAAGGCACCTGACGACCATTGGGTACCTAAAAACCCCTTGGTACTTGACGACCCATTGATATGTGACGACTGTCAGGGCAAAATGTGTCACGCAGTGTCCGGGAAGGTACCTGATGATCGTTGGGTACCTGACGACCCATTGATACGTGAAGACCGTCAGGGTGGACCGTGTCACGCAGTGTCAGGGAAGGTACCTGACAACTGTTGGGTACCTTACGACCCCTTGGTACCTGACGACCCATTGATACATGATAACCATCAGGCTGCTCAGTGTCGCACAGTGTCAGGGAAGGTACCTGACGACTGTTAGGTACCTGACAACCCCTTAGTACCTGACGACCCATTGATACATGACGATCGTCAAGGCGGAACGTGTCGAGCGGTGTCAGGGAAGGTACTTGACAACTGCTGGATCGCTAGGTACCTGATGACCCATTGATACGTGACGACCGCTGGACTACTGGGTACCTGACAACCCATTGATACATGATGACTGTCAGGGCTAAACGTGTCGCGTAGTGTCAGGCTCCCTTTGTGACCAACAATACTTTTGGTGACCGAAGATTCATTTGGTAAGCTCATAATGCTTTTGGTGACTGAAGACTCCATGGTGTTAGAAAAAAATTTCTAAGTGTTGAAAATATTCCTTATCAGTCACCATCCTCCCCCAAAAAAAGTTTTCACTAGACCTTATATATGTTCAGAATAAATAAAAAAATACATAAGTATGAAAAAAACATTTTAAATCAAGATAAAAGTCAAGGAAGGAAAGTATGAACTATTACCTCAATGGTTTTGATTGTTCCTTTGGGCTTAACCAATTTGGTGGTTCCAATCCTCTTCCATCAACAAATCTGTCACTTAGCACGTAAGAAGAAGTTAGCAAGAAAAGCATTAAACATTCTAGTTTGTTGTTAACAATGTTAGCCATAGGGTTGAATAAATCTTTGGGATACAATTTCCTTCTATCTACAGAGTCACAGATAGTAAGATTCAAACTATTATGGAAGTTAGAGATTGAAAGTGTTGGGTTCTAAGATTTTAGGTTTAAATGTATTAGAACTTCAATTTGTAATGCTGGCAAACCATGATCAAAACGTTTAGTCTTGTTTTAGACTTGCTCAAAGTATGTTTATGTGTAAAGTTAGAATCAAGTGTACTACAGGATTTACTGTGTAAATCTACCTAGCTCGATCGATCGAAAATTAGACTCAATCGATCGAAGCTCGTGCAGATTTTTTTTTCTGTTGAATTTTCCAACTCAGCCCAAGCCCATTTGATGTGTAGGGTTTTTTGTTTTGCCCTACGTATAAAAGGGAAAACCCTAACCACGTTTTTATGTTGTTACAATTGTTTTTTATATTGTGTATTGAATCTTTTGTGAGATCTAGAGCTGTTTGCCTTCACATATACTTGGGGTTATCAAGAATCAAGATTATGTCAAGAACTTGATGATCATTCAGTTACTACATTAAAAGCTTAAAGATACACAAGTGGGAGTGCTTGTACTTACTGTGAATCCAAGAAAGAAGTAGTCTGTGGACTCGAAGATATCACATGGTCGTGATAGTAAGTTTCCTACTTGAGGTAGCAATAGGATTTTAGTGGTCTAAGTCGCTATTGTGTAAACTTCAATTCTTTCATAATGGATTTGTTTTACCTTGAGGATAGTTAGGTTAAATCCTCCCTAGGTTTTTTACCAGTTTCATTTTCCTAGGTTATCATATCGTTGTGTTATTTATTTTCCGCACTTTGCAATGATATGATATATTTGTGTTAACCTAGATTTAATAATTTGACTAAGTAATCACTTGGCTAATTAATTAGGTTAATCTGGTTGTGTTTTAAGGGGTCTAAAAATGTATAGAAACTACTATATATATGAATACTACTGTGCTTCCGCCTTCAGCGCTGTGTCCTTCCCCCTTTGTGGTATCAGAGCCACTCTTTTCTGGCCAGTGATAGTGTTGTTGTGTTCTCTATCTGTGTTTACCCGAAACTTTGATACTCTTTTGTTGTGTTCCCTTTTTACCATCATTGGCGCCACTCATGTCGGAAAATGAACTCCTAAAACCGAACAGTAAGGCCCATTTAAGCTAGGAAAACATGTAGGGAATGAAAGGTATAGGGTTAACTGGAGTATGCGTTATGAAATGCAACAATGTTAAGAAAAACATAATAATTGAGTGTTTAACCTAGGATAGTATGGATAGGTTATGGAGATTCAACTCCTCTATTAGCTCCAGGACTGGTTGTCCTCCTGATATTGTAAATGAAGAAGATCACACCATTGAAGAAAATCAGTTTCCTAATTTCCAAAAATGGAATATCCCTAAAGTTGATACTAAAACTGTTTACAAAACTAGTTGGACTGAAAATACTTTCATTTCTACTTACAAAGTTAGAACTGTTGAACAAACATTTTCTATTTTAAAAACTCATGAAAAATGTTGCTTGTTTTCTAAAAGAAATATTAATGATTTTCTTGCTAAAAAAATTTAGTTATTTGCATATTGGTATGGTTCAAGTTGCTATTAAACCACTCACTAGAAAGTGTATAAATGCTTCTGTTCTCATGTGTTTAAGAGATGCTAGATTTAAGAACTTTAAAGATAGCATTCTTGGTATGATTACTGCTTCCTTGTATGATAGTCCTGTATATTTTAACTGTTATCCTGATATTACTCTTGCTTTGGATGATCCTAATATTGTTAAAGCTTTAACTTTGAATATTGCTTCATCTGGTTATCACATGGAAGAAGGCAATAAGCCTTTTGCTTTGATTTATCGTATTTATTATAGACTTTTAGGTACTCAATTAAATCCTGGTGCTAGGATAAGTAGAGATGTAAGGTTGAATTTATTCAACCATCTAATTGGCTTTATTCTGTGCCAAATTTGCTTGTATTTCAGCATTTAGTAACCCTGTATTTAGGTGGGCTTGTTGTAAGGGTAGTGAGTGAGAAAGAGTGAAGTTTGCTCAAGAGTGTGCAAGAAAACAGAGACTCGCGGCTTGGCCTCGCGGGTGACTCGTGGCTGCAAGCCGCCAGACGCAGCACACGTGCCAAGCATGCCGGAAGGTGAACAGTCATGCTAGCTGGAGCACTACAGGACAAAACAGGACAACTGGCCATACGGTTATCTCGCGACTGGATCTCGTGACTCAGTCAAGTCGCGAGGTCAAGCCGCGAGCCACCCCTGTTTTGTAAATCCTGACGTTCCACATTCCTCTCTTACTCTAGTATAAATACCCCTTTTACCCACAAATGAAAGAGAGCTTCCAGAGAGAATTTTGAGAGAGAAACCCTAAAGAACCACAAGATTGATTCACCCACAATCTATACATTAGAGTCTCTTCAAATTTCTCAATTCTCTTCCTCTCCATTGTCAAATCCTTGAGAGACATTTTATCAAACCTTGTTCTCACCATATTCATCACTGTGAGAGGGCTGTTTGGATTTCTAGGAAGCAGTTAGGAAGGAACCAATTTACATTGGTTGATACTACGGTCTAGTAGCGGAATCCGGGAAGCTAGAAAAGAAAAAGGTTCGGCGCAATCTCGTTGGAGCAAGAAGCTTTGAGGGCTTAGGTGCACTGGGTAGATTAGGCTTGGAGGGTCTATTGCTATCCATGTATCCCAACTATATTTTCTAGTGGATTGTTTACCGCTTGAAGGGCGGCAGAGAGGTTTTACGCCGAGGGCTTCGGTTTCCTCTTCGATAACACATCGCGTGTTGTCTTTGTGTTTGCATCTTCCTTCCTTTTTATCTTTGCCTTTTATTATCTGCTGTGGGTTGTGATTTTAATTTGGCTTAGATAGTTTTTCCAATTCCATATTATAGCTTATGTTAATTTTCCACACACTTGTTGTTTGACATAATGCTTGAATTGGTTAAGTTGTAATTTGAGGGTCTAAACGTTCAAGGGTGTTTATACACATATTTGAACTTTCATTTGGTATCAGAACAGGTACACTTTTATTGGTTTCAATACCATTGTGTGATCCTTGACTCCCTATTGAGATGGATCGGTCTTAATCCCTAAATGCACCTCCATATTTTAATGGTAGTAATTATGCTTTTTGGAAGGTTCGCATGAGAGCATTTCTTTGCTTAATTGATGAATCTGTTTGGGATGCTGTTGAGATAGGTTGGACCAGACCTGAGGCAGCCAAATCCACATGGGATAAGGCAGCACTTGCTGCATCTAATGCTAACAGTAAAGCACTCAATGCTATTTTTTGTGATGTGTCTCCAGATGAATTTCATAGGATTTCTCACATTACCGTTGCCAAAGAAGCATGGGAGATATTGGAAACCACCTATGAAGGCACAAAGAAAGTGAAAGACACCAAGTTGCAAATGCTGACCACTTGGTTTGAGGAGCTCAAAATGAGTGAGGATGAGTCCTTTGATTCTTTTTATGGGAAGCTAAATGAGGTGGTTGTCAGCAAGTTCAATTTGGGGGAGAAAACAGAGGATTCTAAAATTGTAAGGAAGATCCTTCGATCTTTGCTGGAAAATTTTCGTGCTAAAGTGACAGTGATTGAAGAGAGCAAGGACCTTGATGACATCAAAGTCCAGGAGCTGGTTGGTTCTCTTCAGATTTATGAGATGTTGCTGCCCAATCAACGGAAGAGTAAATCTCTTGCTCTTAAGACCATTAATGAGAAGGTGGAAGATCAAGACTCATCGGGAGAAGATGTGATTGACAAAGATGTTGCATACCTTGTTAAAAATTTCAGAAAGTTCTTGAAATTCAAAAATAATGGAAAATTTGGTGATAAAAGAAAATTCCAAAGTTCAGGAAGGGAGAAAATGGAATTCAAAAAGAAAGATGGAAAAGAATCCCAACCTACACAAGGTGTCACTTGTTTCGAATGTAACGGGCATGGACACTTTAAGAAAGAATGTCCAAATTATTTGAAATCGAAAGGCAAAGTGTATGCCACAACATTGAGTGACTCGGATTCATCCAACTCAGAATCTGAGGAAAGCTGTGATGGAGAGGGGAACTACTCAGCTTTTATGACTATTGCTCATGTTGAGTCTTCAGACGAGTTGAATCTGCTTGTACGAGACTTTGGAGAACATAGTAACAAAGAATCACTAGGAATTGTTGAAGAATCAGTTGCTGAAGAATATGAAAGTACAACCAATTTTCAAGAGAATTATAACTCACTCCTGGAGAAGTCGGGTGAGTACACAAGGGTGGTCAAGGTTGCTGTGAGAAAAATGAAGAAGGCAGAGGAGGATTACAAAAGTCTCCTAATCCGATATAGGGAGGCCAAATGTGAGATAGAAACACTGAATGGTGAGCTGTCAGAAGCTTACACAAAAGTGAGATTTCTTGAGCAAAAGGTTGTGCAAGCAAATGCTAAAATAGAGAGGGTCACTACCAAGAAGCTAGATGATGTTATTTCATCTAAAAAGAGTTTTTTAGACAAATCCAGATTGGGATATACCGGAGGAAGTAGCTCATTTGGAACTGTCACTAAAGAAGTGAAGTTTGTAAAGGCTAAAGATCCAGTTGAAGTTGACCTTACTGTTAAGAAGCTCAAGATGGAGGAGAAAAAGAATGTGGAGAACCAACAGTTGTTGAGTCCCCGCAATCAGTATGTGGGCAGGCCTGAATCTCATGCCAAGTCTCGTCCACGACCACAAAGAGGTCCTAGATCAACTTATGTGTGTCATCATTGCGGACTTCAAGGGCATACTCGACCAAATTGCCAAAAGCTGAGAGTAAAGAATAGTGCAACTCCTCAAAGGTCACGAGGACCTAGAAATGATAGAAGAAATTGGGCAGGTGAACAATCTAGAGATCAAAATGGTGATCCCGGAATGATGAACGTGATGAAGATGATTGGTGCATTCACCAACTGCTTGGAAAGCTTCTCACGAAGGTTTGAAAGCCCTAACTCCCGTACCCAATCCTCTAAGGAAATCACCCAAAACGCAAGTGACGTGTGGGTGAAAAAGGGTACTCATGCATAAGCATTACAACATGTGCATGCATTAATACTTCCTATACTTTGCGACGATGTTTGTTTGTTTGCTTGTTGTTTTTACCGATAGTTGTTTGCTTGTCTACTTGTGCATACTTTTCATTTTTTTTGTTTTTGATCAATCTTTTTCTTCTTGTGTCAAAAATCCAAAAATCACATAAAAATTAGAAAATCAAAAAAAAGTTTGATTGACATTGTTGAGTTTTTGTCTTAAAATTTGTTTTGCCTTGTACCTTTGTGCTAATGGCTTTGTGCATTTTCGAGCATTGCTTGTTTCTTTGCACTCATATCACTGTGGGAGAAATCTTGAACTCTATGTGATTGTTGTAAATAGATCTTCAAACTTGTCATGAATGATTAATGAATAATTATGATGATCTTGAGACATGCATAGACTTGTATCTATATATCTTCCTACTCTTTATTTTTGTTTTTGCTAAAAAGAGCTCACCAAATGTAAATCTCCAAATGAAAAGAGATATTGAGCTGCAAAAGTCTGTCGCACATTCTAGTATTCGACTAGGAAAAAGGGTAAGCGACCTTATATTAAAGTGAATGTTTATTCAAAAAGCTAAAGGCTAGTTCTTTAAAGTGAAATATCAAATATCACTCTCACAATGAGAGGTAATTGTCTCAAAGGATCAAAAAGATCAAATGTTTTGATTAAAAGTGGAGTCAAATGTAAAGCTCCAAGATATGTTATCAAGTTTTGTGAGAGTTCATATATACATATTTCTATAATTGAGATAAATCACATGATCTAGTGCTAATTGTGTATGCCTTGGTTGAATTGATCATTGAAACTTCACATTAGACTAAGGACTATCTCATTGTTGATATCCACACACAACACACAAGTTTATGTTTGATAAATGCCATAATCATTTATGTGATTGTACTTGATGAAATGTGTTTTCACATGCTCAATCGTTGTTAATTCGAGCACAAAAAGATTTTTCAGAGTTTTAGGTGTTTTTGGAAAGTATTTTGTTCTCAAACTTTGAAAATTTCAAAAATTCAATTTTGCCCTGTTTTGGCGACTCAGTCGTGGGTAAGTCAAGTAGCGAGCCTCAGTCGCGTTTTCGCGGGTCTTTTTTGGCGACTTGTTCGTGAGTGGAAGGTCCAGTCGTGAGAGTTACTCAGAGATTTTGGCAGCTCAGCTCGCCACTCTCTCGCAGGTAGACCTTCCAGTCGCGAAAAATACTTAGAAAATTTTTCAAACTTTTGTCTTTGAGTGTTTTGGCAGCTTGAACTGGCGACTTTGTGGCAACTCACTTCAGTCACGAAAAACGCGTGTTTGGCAAAAATAGGGGCAGTTTTTAAATCTTTTTCAGTTTTCCCTCGAACTTTTGTGTCTATTCATCTTCTCTCTCAACTGTCTCCTTCCCAAACACTCCGTGCTCCCATTTCCAAACTCCATTGTTGCGTATTTTCTGCTCAATATCTTCAAGTAACAGGTATGGGTTTTCATTCTTAAACTCCTTTCTACTTGATTTTGTGTTTTTCCCCCTTGATTATTCGCATTTGTTTATGGTTTTGAGATGGGTTTGTGTTTCGGCTATTGCTCTATGTTCATGCTTAGCTTGTGGATGCTGTTGCTTGAGTTTGAAATTTTTTTAGTTGGTTTTTTTTTTTGTCTTCATCATGTGCTTAGCTAAGTATTTTTTTTGAACTTGTGCTGATGAGTTGATTCAAAATATTCCTATTGTGGATGTGAAGTTTACTGTGCTGAATGTGCATGTTCTATTGTGTGAATCTATTGGGAGCATCTGTGAGTTTTACTATACTATTTATGAGTCATGTCATTCTCATCACATTGTATGTCTCGTTGACATATATCTGTCTTTAGGATGTTTGCTATCTCTACTACTTTAATACTCCCCTGCATTCTCCCTGTTGTTCTTGTATTTTCTCTTTTAGGCTTGTTCATCCATGTGGATGATTTAAGTAGCATAAGGTTTAAGTGTTTATGTTCATCTGTGTGGTTGCATTTTTATTGTTGTTGTTAATGACATAGTACTGATTAGTTCTGCACATGTATTGCTCTATGTTGTTGTGGCCTCTTCTGATTGTTCACAGATAGCACCTTCATCCCCAAAGAAGAAAACACCTGGAAAGAAGGCAGATAAGAGGATGAAAATGGACCTTAACTTGTTCAGGTCTGTTTCCCACTTTGAGAGATACAAGGACTTCTTCTTAAAAGCAGGAATTATTCAAGAAAGGTTTGTGGATTTGGAGGATTTAAGGAACACGTTTATCCCCAACTGTTTTGAAGGGAGAGGATGGGAAAAGTTTCTGAGTGATCTCCCTGTAGTGTGTGAATCCCTGATTAGGGAATTTTATTCAAATGTTGTGATAAGGGAGGATGATCTAAGCTGCTGGGTTAAAGGTAAAGAGTTCACTTTGGATGCATATGACATTGATGATGTGCTAGGTCTTGAAGGATTAGAAGATCAAGAGTTTGTCAATTACAAAGATAGGATTGTGTCTATTGAAACTGTTCAACAGAGGATAGGTGGACAGAGAGAAGGGAAATGTCTGAATACCACAACTTTTCCAGTGGACATGAGGTGTCTAACTATAATCATGATGTTTAACCTATATCCTATAAGGAAACTGACTACAATCAACTGTGCAAGAGCAATTTTTCTGATGGATCTCAAAGAAAAGTCATTCATTAACATCAATTCCCACATATATGACACTATTGTGGATGAGACTAGAACCACTTCTAGGCCAAAACTGATCTTCCCTAGTTTGCTAATGAGGATCTTTAGACAGAAGGGTGTTCCAATCCCTCGAGACATCAGTCCCATGTCCACACCTTCTGCAATTAACAAGCTTACCTTCAAAAGGATAAGTGTTCAGCTTCCAAGTGAAGAAGATGAAGGTGATAAAGGAGAGGGTGTCCCAATGGAGACTGAGGCAGAGACAGCAAGGCATGCATCAACCTCAACACCCAAGAGGAGTGGCAAAAGGTCTAGAGCATCAACTTCTTTAGATACACCTCCAGATGCTTTTCAAATCATTCTGGAACGACTTGATGGGATCAGAGGAGTCCAGACTGAGCACTCTGAGAGGATGAGAGCCATGCAGGACCAGATTGATATTTTGTCTGCAAAACTTGACAGCTTCACCACCCAGCATGGACAGTGACCCTTTGGCCATTCCGGTAAAAAAGGGGGAGATGTTCTTTCTGTTGTTGATGAGATTGTTGGTGAGAAGCAGAAAAGCAGCTCTTAAGGGGGAGTAATGTGTTGAGGGGGAGTTGTCAAAATCAGAGACATTGTTTATATATGCTTATGTTTTGGGTATTTAATGTTTATATGGGTGTGATACATTGTGTTTTTTTTGGTGTGCTCTTGTTTCTAACTCATAACTTATAATCTTGGTTTAATCTTTTATATACATTGTTGATGTTATTCAACCTATTTGTGTTTTGTATTGTGTTTTGTTGATCTTGGTTTAATATTGTGTTTGTACCCATGTGCTTATGTAAGCTTTTAGGGTTAATGTTTTTATGCATTGTTCTGTAGGCTTTATGGTTTGTACCTTGCTTAATGCAGCCTTTTATACTATATTGAAATCAGTACTTCTATCTAAATGTCTTGCATTTTGATTTATGTACTGTCACTCTTGTGCCCTTGTAGGATTGTTCCTAGATGCATATACGTTGTGTATTATGCATTGGTTGAGTGTTGAGTATACAAGTATCTTGCTTTGTTCTTGTTAAGTTGTATATTCAAGTGTTCATTCCAAGTGTGAATGAGCACTACGATCACTACCTTATGGTGATTACTTGGTTGATCAAGCCTTGATTTGAATCTTCACTTCATCTTTGCTTGATCACCTTAAGCTTGTTTCATATGCATTTCATGTTTTTCTACTTACAATGATCATGGTGTATTGTTATGTTTCAAGAGTCTTATGTTCATATGATTTAAGTGCTTCACAGCTGCTAGAGTTAGGTGTGAGTGAGTTTTGCTCAACTGTTCCCAACTCACATGTTAAGTCTAGAGTCTGTTTTAGGGTTTTGTCACGGAATAGCCAAAGGGGGAGATTGTAAGGTTGAATTTATTCAACCATCTAATTGGCTTTATTCCGTGCCAAATTTGCTTGTATTTCAGCATTTAGTAACCCTGTATTTAGGTGGGCTTGTTGTAAGGGTAGTGAGTGAGATAGAGTGAAGTTTGCTCAAGAGTATGCAAAAAAACAGAGACTCGTGGCTTGGCCTCGCGGGTGACTCGCGGCAGCAAGCCGCCAGACGCAGCACACGTGCCAAGCATGCCGGAAGGTGAACAGTCATGCTAGCTGGAACACTACAGGACAAAATAGGACAACTGGCCATACGGTTATCTCGCGACTGGATCTCGTGACTCAGTCAAGTCGCGAGGTCAAGCCGCGAGCCACCCCTGTTTTGTAAATCCTGACATTTCACATTCCTCTCTTACTCCAGTATAAATACCTCTTTTACCCACAAATGAAAGAGAGCTTCCAGAGAGAATTTTGAGAGAGAAACCCTAAAGAACCACAAGATTGAGTTAAGCTTCCCACTGAATGGTTGTTAGAACAAGAATCCCCTCTTGCTAAACCTGCTTTTGATGAGTTAAATCTTACTCACATTCAACAATATCTTGATGGTACTGTTAAAATAAGTTTTCAAAACAATCAACCCTTGAGGATCAACGAAGGAAGACATTCCTTTGCTGGATCTGAAAGTATTTCAAAAAGAGATCAAGATCTTAATGAATTTTTGCAAAAGAATTTCGAAAAACCTAATTTGAGGTTAAAAGGAGTTTCAAGTGGCAACTCCAAAGTTAGCACTATTTTCTCTTCTACTAAACCTGGATCTTCCTCTTCATATAGCAGAACTGCTAATGAAAAAGAAGAGGACACTAGATCTATTTGTCCATCTATTTCCGATTTTCCCCCTATTGAAACCCCTGATTGCCCAGATCAATTGAGAGTTTTGAATGTTTTGAATGAAAGATTTGAAATTGATATGGTTTCATTGTATAATGAATTTATTTCTGCTAAAAATAGAGATAAAAGAAAATATTACCAAAGTACTTTTGCTCAGATTGAGAAAGATCATGTTAAAAGGAAATGGAAAGAAAAGATGAATCAATTGAAAAAACATATTTTGTTTCTTGATTTTCCTAAAAACTATTATGTTCCAAAGGATGAAGTTTCAAAAAATCATTTGAATGTAATAAAGAAATCAAATTTTGTTAAAGAAGATAAAACCATTATTAGGTCTAGCCATCTGCCTCTTGAGACAGTTTTGATAACTTGTAAAAAGACTAATGTTAAGGCCTTCCCTTTCAAAATTGCTGATGACCAAACTCCTATTATTAGTATTATTGAACAAAACAATTTTACTAATAAATCCTTGCACATTATTGGTTAACAACTTGATCATATTGAAGAAACAATTGTTGAAAAAACTCCTGTTTCAAAACTTGAGAAACCTTTAATTGATTTACCCAGTCAAAATGAAAAATTAAAGTTTAAAACTTCTCAAACTAAAACCCTTGAGATTGTTGAGAAAATGCTTTTGGATTTAAAAGTTAAAACTGAGGGTACTTCTACAAGTGCTGCTTGTACCATTTCAAGAAATGAAAAAGAAATTGTTTCTAATGAAAACACAGATTCTGATTCATTGTCTTCTATTTCCGCTAAAAAGGTTTTTGATGATGATTTACAAGAAATTAAAAGATTTGTTGGAAAACCCAATCCCATATCTTTCACAAAAAATTGGTATTCAAAACCTACTCCTTTTGATATGCAATTTGAAGAAAGATCTTTTCAAACACAATTTTCTGTTTCTGCTGATAAAATTTATGAATGGAATATTGATGGTTTATCTGAACAAGAAATAATTAATAAAATGGGTCATATATCTATGGTTGGAATAGCTTACCTAAACAACCACAATCTTGACCACCCTGAAATTATTTACCTTCTTGTTACTAGTTTTTCTGGTACTCTTCGTGGATGGTGGGATTCATATCTCACAAAAGATTCTAGAGAATCTATTAAACATGCTATTAAAAAGAATGATGAAGGTTTGCTTATTTTTTATGAAAGTATTGGCAAAGGTATTCCTGACGATGTCAATACCTTAGTCTATACTATTCTCAAACATTTTGTTGGTACTCCGTCTAATATTTCATCTCGTATTTCTGATTATTTGAACAATTTGAGATGTCCTACTATGTCTGATTACAAATGGTACCAAGATGTTTTCATTTCCAGAGTAGTGCTTCGGAAAGATTGCTACAAGCCTTATTGGAAAGAAAAGTTTATTGATGGTCTGCCTCCTATCTTTGCTCATAAGGTAAAACAAGAATTAATTGGTAAAAAAGATTCCATTGATTATGATAATTTAACTTATGGTGATATTTTAAGCACTATTAAAAAACTTGGTATTAATATGTGTAATGATGAAAAACTATTAAAATACCAATTAAAGAATAAAAGAAAAGCTAAATATGAAATGAGTAATTTCTGTGAACAATATGGTTTGCCCCCTATTACCCATTCCATGGAAAAAGGGAAAAAACATGATAAAAGTCATAAAAATTACAACCATAAAAAATATAAAAAATGTAGAACCAATTTTGTTAAACCTAATGATTTCTATGCTAAAAGGAAAAATATTTCTAAAAAATATGATAAACAAAAATCAGGTAAAGGCAAATGTTTTAATTGTGGTAAACCTGGACACTACAATAAAGATTGCAAACAAAAACCTGGTAAGTTAAAAATAAGTTTAACATGCTAAATATTGATGATAAAGATCAAGAAGAATTATTCTGAATACATGAATCAAAAAATTCGTCTGATTCTTTGGAAGAGGATTTTTCTTCCTCATCTGATTCTTGCTATCAATCTGCTGATGATTCTTCTGATTCACCCAATATTAAAATTGGTTGTAGAGATTCTTGTTGTAATGTTATTAAATCTATTAATGTTCTCACCAAAAGTGAAGAAAATGAAAGTTTGTTGATTAAATTGATAAGTCAAATTGAAAACCTTGAATTACAAAAAGAATATTTGTATAAGCTTAAGAAAAACTTAATAAAAGATGAAACTAGTAACAAACTAAAATCAACAATAAGCTTTGAAGAAACTTTGGAAAGATTTAATAAAAAGAAATCCAAAGAATTAACTGTTAATGATCTTCAACATGAAATCACTATTATTAAACAAGAGATAATTGAATTAAAAAATGAATTTAAAAACATTATAAGTGATAACAATAATCTTAAACAAGAATTGTTATTGTTAAAAATTGATAAAAATCTTGATAAACACCAATTTGATAATGAACAAGATGAGCACAAAGATGGAGATGAATCCAATCAATAGGCTCTTCTTTTTGATAAAGGTATTGTTGATAATTCTTAACTTAATCTTGTTAACAAAGTGCTTCCTCCAAAATGGTTTACAAAAGTTAAAATTGTTGTTTCTCATGATTATCATTTCACTATTATTGCAATGATTGATTCTAGTATGGATATGAACTATATCTAGGAAAGATTAATCCCTTCCAAATACTTTGAAAAATCAACTGAAAGATTGGTTTCTGCTAACGATACTCAAATGAAGATTAAATATGAATTTAATAATGCTCATGTTTGCCATGGTAATGTATGTTACAAGATTCCTTCTATTCTTGTTAAAAATATGACTGATAAAGTGATTCTTGGTCTGCCATTCATAAATGCTTTATATCCTTTTCTTGTTGAACATGATGGAATTACTACTAATCCTTTTGGATAGAAAGTAAAATTCAAATTTGCTTCAAAGTTTGAAATTGATACTGATGATGCTTTAAATCTGATTCATGCTAAAACCAAACATCTTAACTTCCTTAAGCAAGAAGTTAGATACAAGAAAATTGCTGAACAGCTTTCTGATAACTTGATGCAATCCAAAATTGATAATTTTCAAAAGCTTTTGACTGATGATGTTTGCTCTGATGTTCCTAATGCTTTTTGGCAAAAAAGAAAACATATTGTTGACTTGCCTTATGTTAAAGATTTTAATGAAAAGAACATTCCCACTAAGGCTTGCCCTATTCAGATGAATTATGAGACTGTTGAATTTCGTAAAAAAGAAATCAATGATTTACTTCAGAAAAAACTCATCAAGAGTAGCAAGTCCCCCTAGTCTTGTGCTGCTTTTTATGTTCAAAAAAATGCTGAGATTAAGAGAGGAACCCCTCGCCTAGTTATCAATTATAAGCCCTTAAATAAGGTTTTAGAGTGGATTAGGTATCCTATACCTAACAAAAATGATCTGGTTCATAGCTTATGTGAGGTTGTGGTATTTTCTAAGTTTGACATGAAATCTGGGTTCTGGCAGATCCAGATTAGTGAGAATGATAGGTATAAAACTGCTTTTACCACTCCTTTTAGACATTATGAGTGGAATGTGATGCCTTTTGGTCTTAAGAATGCCCCTTGTGAATTCCAAAATATTATGAATGGTATTTTTAATCCTTTTAGCCATTTCACCATTGTTTATATTGATGATGTTCTTGTCTACTCTAACTCCATTGATGAACATTGGAAACATTTGTATTCGTTTCTGGATACTATTAAAAGAAATGGTCTTGTGGTCTTTGCTAAGAAAATAAAACTGTTCCAAAAAAAGGTCCGTTTCCTTGGCTATGATATTTCTGAAGGACAAATTCATCCTATTGATTGAGCTATTCAGTTAGCTGATAAATTCTCTGATGTTATCACTAATAAAACCCAGCTTCAAAGATTTCTTGGATCCTTCAATTATGTTGCTAATTTTTACAAAGATATGAGGAAACAATGTAAACCCCTTTTTGATCAGTTACAAAGTAATCCTCCACCTTGGTCTGATGTCCATACTTCCCTTGTCAAACAAATCAAATCTCATGTCAAAACATTACCCTGTCTCAGTATTCCTATTGTTAATGCTTTTAAAATTGTTGAGACTGATGCTTCTGACATTGGTTATGGTGGTGTTCTGAAACAAAGAGTTTGTCCAGAGTCATCCGAACAAATTGTTCGCTTCTATTCTGAAATCTGGAATAATGCACAATTACATTATAATACTATTAAAAATGAGATTTTATCTATAGTACTATGTATTTCAAAATTTCAAAGTGATTTATTAAACCAAAAGTTTTTGTTACATATTGATTGCAAAAGTGCCAAATATGTTATTGAAAAAGATGTTGAAAATATTGCTTCAAAACATATTTTTGCTAGATGGCAAGCTATTTTAAGTGTTTTTGATTTTGATATTGAGTATATTAAAGGGTCTCAAAATACCATCCCTAATTTCCTTACCCGTAAATTTCTGTAGTGTCACAATGGCAAGCAGACAGTCGAAAGACAAGACACCTACCACTGCTAATCCAATTGTTAAAAAAGAACAGGCTTCTCCTTTGGAGATTGTTAACCGTTTTACTCCCCTAGGTACCATTCCCAAGCCAAATTACTCCTCTGTTCTAGTCTCATCCTATGACCCTTATGCTTTAACTATTACTAACCAGCCTGTTAAAATTGTTTTTCCCAAAGCTTCCAATGCTTCACAGTATGTTAAAAAACAATGTGTTCAAAACCTGTTTTCTATTAAGTCAAATAGGGCTTCCATTCCTGAACCCTTTACACTTGCTACTAGCTATTTTCCACCAAGGTTTCACTAGATCCCTAAACATGGTGAGAAGACTATGCATATAACTCTGATATTTTGTGCCACGAGAAATCAATTACTATTAAAGCCATTACTGATAAAACCAATACCACTAAAATTATTTACCACAATGTTTTCTTGAATCATATTATTTCTCAAGAAATGTGGGGCCTCAACCTTGCCTCCACGAGAATGTTACCAACCTCCCATGTTCTTTATTCCTATCATGATTATCTCACTGCTTGGTTCAGATTCATGCTTCATCAAAATGAAAACATGTCTCATTCATGGTTTGTTAATTTTGATAAGGATTTCAATTCCAATTTGCCTCTTTGGTTCATCCAATGGTGGACCCAGTGTGGCTCTACTCCTGAAATATTCCCAGAACCATTAATGGATTCTTTTAAATATTTCAAAATTGTGTTCAAGGTGGATTCTTATGGTGCCAAATTCCCTCCTTTGCTCCATTTCATTAAGAAATATAAGGTTCCTTGGATCTTGAAATGGCAATATGATAAGAAGGTGATGTTCTCACTTGTCCCTGGTATGTTAAGTGGTGGGATAAGTTTCCTCACACACAAGAAATTATTAACAATGTTACTAGAGAATTCCCAACCCCAAATACTTTACCTGCTATTAAGATTCATACACTAGTGCAAACAGCTAAACTGGCCAATGCACCTGCTTCTACATCTGCTAAAACTGCAAAGCCCTCTGCCAAATCTAAAAAGAAGGGTTCTCCTTTGGATGAAATTTGGAAGGAACCTGATGCTTTGTATGCCCTCCTCAAGATGATTTCAAAGGAGAAAGGAGCTGCTGATGATTTAGGAGATGAACGGTCCTCTGAAGCATCTGTTACAAATAACCCTTACTACCCCTACAATCAGGAGTGGTTTGGTCATGATGAAGAAGATACCCCTAATTTAATAGATGTTTGATTGATTCTCGTATTTGTCTGGCCTGCACAAAGGCCAAAATGTTACAATGTTTACCCCTGGTGAAGTTTTCAGTATTATTTTACACTACTATCCCATGCAAATGATGATTTTTTTGAAAATGAGATTCTTTATGATTTTAGTCACTTCAAGCTTACTTTTGGCACGTTTTGGCTCTTTGGACTGAAGAACCAAACAAAGCCCTTGCTCCTGCTAATTTGAGTCAAAAAGTGAAAAATCATTATTCACTGATTACTATTCATGGAAACTATTCACTAGTACTGTTCAGTACGCCTTTTTTATGCCTATTTAAGGGGGGGATGTCCCTTATGTTAAACTTAGAATTCTCTAGAGCCAGAACTCTCTTTAGGAACACTTCTCTCCTTTAGAATTTCTCTCTAGAATTTCCACTAGTACCACTATTTCTCTACAAAGCCTGTTACTAGAACTAGTTCCAAGCCTTGTAGTGTTTCAATCCTGTAACTACTGCTGTAAGTACTGTTATCTATTTTCAATAATAACTACTTTCAACTTTGTGTTTAATATATTTGTTGCTACTGCCTTCTTGGACGGTTCTATACTTTAAACTGTTTTGATATATATTGCTTGGCTAATTCTACCACCTTATTATTACTTTAAACTACTTTGTTTATTATATCTTGCACTATCGCCTTCTTGACTGGTTTTATTTTGCTTACTTTATTTTCAATATAATATTACTGTGCTTCCGCCTTTAGCGCTATGTCCTTATATTTGTGAGAGTAAATAGCTTACCTTTTCCACTTTGATAACAAAATCCAACTCATAATTTCCTTAGTTAGGATGTTGCCAAAAACAAATTGACAAGTTTAAAGAATGATGCCTTTTCAATTTTAGTTTATATTTAGTAATTAATAAGAGACGAATAGAATCTTTAGGAAAAGAATCTTTTCAATTTCAGTTTAGGTTTACACTATGTTTGTTTTGACAATAATGTTTTTTAGAAATGAGTCATTTTTCAAAAAGTAATTTATATAAAACTATCTCATTTTCTTATGTTTGCTAGCGACCTTAAATTAAATAAGTTGAAAAACAATCTTTAAAAATAAACATTTTTCTATTAATTAAAGATAATTTACTTTTTGATTCAATTTTTTTGATGTTATCAAATACTGGAAAACACAAAAAATATCTTTACACAATATTTTCCATCAAAACTGTAAGGTTGAATTTATTCAATCATGTGTTGGCTTTATTCCGTGCCAAATTTTCTTGTATTTTAGCAACTAGATACCTTGTATTTAGGTGGGAATTATGTAATGGTTGTGTGTGAGAAAGTGTGAAGAAAATTCAAGATGTATGCAATCAAAGGAGTCTCGCGACTAGATCTCGCGATTGGCAAGTCACCAAAGTGGCACACATGTAAAGCATGCAGGGAACTGAAGGGTCACGACAGCTGGAGCACTATAGGAAAAAATGTACAGTTTGGCCAGGCAGTTAGCTCGTGACTTGTTCCACTCACAAGGCTGAGTTGCCAAAATACCCTATTTGGATGAAAACCGACTTTTCACATTCCTCACATACACTATTATAAATACTCTTATACCCACGAAATGTAGAGAGTTTCCAGAGAGAATTTTGAGAGAGAAATCCTAGAGAAAAACAAGAATGACTCAGCCACAATCTTCATCATTTGATTCTCCAAATTCCTCTACTCTCACCCTTTCCATTGACATATCCTTGAGAGGTACATTTTTCCAAATCCTTATCTCACCATACCCATATCAATAAGGAGGTATTTTGGTGCTTGGGAAGTAGTTCGGAGATGACCAATTTACTTGGTTGATGCAATGGGCTTATTGTGGGATTTGGAAAGCTAAAGAAGACATGGTTAGGCATAATTTTGTTGGAGTAAGAAGCTTGAAGGGCTTAGGTGCAGTGGGTAGATTAGGCTTGGAAGGTCTTCTGCTATTCATGTATCCCAACTTTATTCTTTAATGAATCATCTGACCGCTTGGAGAGCGGCGAAGAGATTTTTCACTGAGTTCTTCGGTTTCCTCTTCAATAACATGTGCCGGTGTTATCTTTGTTTTTGCATCTTTCTTCCCTTACTCTTTACCTTTTAATTGTTGTTGTGTTTGTGATTAATTATAGTTTAGAGTGTTTTACCTATTTGGTTATAGCTTATATACATCATTCCGCACATATATTGTTTGTGCATAAGCTTGTGTTAGTATTGTTAAAATTAGGGGTCTAAACATTCATTAGTATTTTACACACTAATTGAACTTTCAAAAACAAATACTAAAAAAATATAAAAAACTATTTATTAGTAAGAGAGGCAAAAGTAATTATCTATTACTAAACGATGTCCTGAGTGAAATGAACTACATTCACTTCTGAAAAAATTTCTTTCTTACACAAAGGAAAATCCAAGGGGTCGAGAGAGGCCAATTGACCCCAACCCCACCAAAACTTATATCAATGTTTATTTAAGATTCAAAAGTTACAAAAGAAAAATAAGGATAGAACACAGAAAAAATGAAAAGAAAATAAGAAACCTAACAATATTTTTTGTACTTACACAATTTACAATATAACGGATATGCTATATGAAATATATTTTATTGGTTTTCTAACATTAATTAAAATAACGTTATATATACACATAAGTTTAATTTATTTTACAAATTAGCCTCAAGTATTTTATATATATATATATATATATATATATATAATGTTTAGATTGTGCTCATCTATAATGTATATATAATATGCACATATAATTCTTAGTGGTTTCCATAATTTTTTTATTTAAATTTTAAGGAAATAAAATTATTTTTGTTGATACCAATAAATTATAAAAATTAAATAAATAATTAAAATGTTTACTTAGTTGGAAGATTAAAGGGATATATTCATATAAAGTTTTGCATAGGTTTGTTGGGTCGTTCTCCAGGATCATTTGTGTAGTATCTTTTGGCTTTGCTTTATCCCTACTCCACCTGCAAAAGGAAGTGTGAGCACCTTGCCATTTTTGTTGCACACAAACTGGCTCTAATATCACTTATTGGGAATATGATACCTTAAGAAGCCTCCCAATTTTGTAGTTTATATAATATAAAAAGACACAACATAACCCAAAAACTTAGACTTTTGAATTTCGGCTCAACTATGTTATATTAACCCCTCACTTTTCTTTTTATACGGAACTACACTCACATATGTCTGTTGATTGATTAATTGGTTACTGGCCTCACATATTTTCTGCGATTATGGTAGTAGGTAAAATGACAATATAATTAAAAAGATATAATGGTATGACTGCAGTCGTGTAGATAGCCTAGTTCATAAATTTCTTGTTGAAGATCATGCAGATAAGGAAGGTTCATCAACCCAATCAGTGAGAGACCAAGCCATTACGGACAGTCCATGAAATCAAATAGCAAATTCATTTACACGTGCAAAAAAAAAAAAAAAAAAAAAAGGAGGAGGAAAGTAACAAAGCTTTGTAACTTAATTTTATTCTTTGCAAATTGCAATTAAAGTTCTGGTTCTCAAAAAAATATATATACAGAAGGAAAGTAACAAAGTTTTGTGGTATATCAGGTGATCTTAGTGCAACAATCTCAAAATTCAGGGGATGTTATTGTTAGTACATTTTACGAAAGGATTATCTAGCAAACTTATAGTCGAGTGGATCAACCTAGAACAAAGAATTGATTTGTATATCAAAATCATTAATTTTTTCCGTAGCTTTGAAATTGAAAAATATTATTGTGTAAAAAATTGAATTTACAATAAAACCGCATGAGAATGTTGAAACAATTTTATTTCTATTTAGTCTTCGCCCGTAGGATCTTAATTCTATTAAATTTTAATAAAGACCTGCGGCAGTCCATATCTTTTTCTTCTTATTTTTTTGCTTGCTTGAAAAAAAAAAATTACTAAGTTCCATATGCTAATCATTTCTTGTTCTTCATAGTATTTCCCACCAAATAAATCAATTGTGGCAGCATTCTAAGAAATATTTATTAATGTGAAACTGTGACAGTAACAAACGAAATTAGTGATTAAAACAGATAATCAAATTAAGTTAAATCTAAGACTTTAGTCTGAGTTGGATTAAAGGAAAATGAATAATAGAAGTTAAAATCATATCACAATAATGATCTCAGATAGAATGAAAGCTATTATTAAGCTTTGAAAATTTTGCACGAGGACGTTCATTATGTCTATCATTCAGATTTTTTAAAATCTCCTCCCACCTCTTACATAATATATATATATATATATATACACACACACATACGTAAATTTTACTTATTGGTACCCATTAATATATATATATATATATATATATATTCGGGATCCTGAATAAATAAATTTGTTCACCATAAGGTACACAGAGATGTAAGAATTTAATGAAGAACAGTATCTTATTCAAGATCTACCTCTAGACCAAGGTGGTCACAGCCCCAAACCCCACAAAATATTATTAATTTATATATGTTATTTTACAAAATTGAAAACTTAAGAATTTAGCTTACCCGAAAAATATGAATCATATCATCCCTCTCCTCCCCAAAAAAGGAATATATTTTAGAGAATAATTAAAAAAAAAAAAAGAATTAGTATCTCATATAAAATAACATGATTACAAAGGGAATATTACAAATTTTATGAAAACTCCACTTTGATTCATTAATTTTGTGAAAATAATACATGAAAATTCTTAAGTACGTAGTTCTAATACAATTAAAGACCATTTGGATACACCCTCCAAAACAAAGTGAGATACATATTAAATTCTTTTACGTTTACAACAAATTCTCATAACATTTCATAATAAGTAAAGTGTCAATCTATTATATGTCAAAATAATATGAAGTAAAATGAAAAGAGATTATATTGGGACCCAAGACATCTCAAAACAAAGGTATTGTAATAATATTATGAGATTTTGCTGTGTTCCTAGACTTTCTCATTAAGTTCATATAGAAGAAAGAAATATAGAAGATAGAAGTGGACTTAAACGATTGTAGCTTAGTATTATTGTGCATAAAACTACCTGTAGCTTTACTTTCATATTGTTGCAAGTTGGTTTTAGACTCACACGTGTTAGGCACGTGAGTTATTAGTTGTTAGTTTTATCTGTTAGATTAGTTAGTTATTTTTGTTAGGGCTAGCTTAGCTTCTGATGTGTGTATATATATACTCATTGTATTGCATTATTGTTAATACAAGATCATTTTTTTCCCAAATCTTCTTTAATTTTGATAGATCACCCAATAACACATATGAAACTGTTACATTGATGAGTAAGTGTTTCTGCGAATATCTAACTAATTAGTGTTGTTGTTATAATTGAGTATACAGGACCCTCGTAATCTATTGAAATGAAGTCCATCACTCTTACAATTTGCAATATGCAAATTATAGCATAAAAGGTTTTGATACAAGCTGTTTAACTTTTTCTGGATCTGTGAATTTGCTAGTGAATTTGCCCTCGTATGCAAGCCTTTTGAAAATAAAGTCAGACCAATATCTCAATGCTTGATCTTGTAGTTGGAGACATATCAATGCCCAAATTTCATGTTCATATCATATTAAATCATGTATTTAGGGCACAAAATGAAAAAGAGTGGAATATCACAATGATGTTGTCCATAGATCAAATTATTTTATGGATTGGATTTCATTTGGCTATCTATGGCTCTATTAATTGCATCTGCTTGAGGTAGAATTTTTTGTATAAATGCATCACCAAGTTAGAGCAAATGTTTCAAATGTTAAATATGCCATTTTTCAGCATCTTATTCTAAAAAATCACACTACATTAAAGGTGTTATACTTAAAAGTATTAACATCTTAGCTATAGTAGAATGTCATCTTTGACATTCTACTGTAGCTGAAATCTTAAAATATATATATATATATATATATATATATATTTGTTGGGTTGAGAAAGAGAGAGAGACAGAGGGAAAGAGAGGAAGAATAAAAAATAATTAAAAAAATAATATTTAAATGAAATGGTAAAAAAAAAATAAAAATTTTGATGTTAAATGTATTGTAAAGTGATGTGTTAAATGTTATAAAGTGACTTTTTTAGTTGCTAAATGCTAAAATTTTTAAAACTCTTGATGAAAATGCTCTTACTAAGTATTTTGATTTAATTTTTTTTTTCTTTCAAAGAATTCAACACTCACTCTTTACGTAAACCAATATGTCCATTCCTATGCAAATTTGAACCAATTCTTTGGTGCAGGTTTTGCCCCTTCCTATAGAGACTTGCTCACATGAGCCAGACCGGTTTTACTTTCTGGATTTAGGTTCATCATCAACATTGTATAGAAATGAGTCAATGACAACAAATCTCTTTCAAAAATATAAAATAAAATTGCACTATGCAACTTGTTGATAATAACGTACACAGATGTAAGAATTTAATGATCAAGTGCAGTATCGTGAATATATATTTATATATATATATATATATATATATATATATAACTACGTTGTGTGTGTGTGTTTGTATATATTTTCATTCGAGTTTAGTATAATTTGATTTAAAACATAGAGGTTGGCCCCCAAGGAAAGATTTCTAGCTTTGACCTAGGCCTATAATTATTTCGTGTTGTTTTCCATTGGAGCTAGAAACAGGCTTCATAGCATCAATAATGATCAATGAGATACTTATATAGTTTATTTGTACAATGCATGCATGTTTGGACATATAATAATAATAATAACAATAACAATAACAACATATAGTCAAAACATTTGACAATATAATTAAAAAGATATAATGGTATGAGTGCAGTCACTACAAGAAAATGTATTTTTAGTGACGAAAAAATTCGTCACTAAAAGTCCTGTTTTTCGTCACTAAGAACCTTTAGTGACGAAATTGGACTTTTAGTGACGAAATTCATTTCGTCACTGTAGCCCCATCGCTAAAAGTCCTGGCGACGAAAAATTTCGTCACTAAAGTCCGATTTGTTTTTAAAAAAAAAACTTTTAGCGACGAAAACGTTTCGTCGCTAAATGTTTTCCTCGCTAAAAACAGTATTTAGTGACGAAAATATTTCATCACTAAAACCATTTCAATTTATTAAATCATATTTAGTGACGAAATATTTCGTCACTAAAACTATTTTCGAGTACATTTAGTGACGAAAAAATTCGTCATTAAAACTATTTTTAAGAAAATTCAGACACATATAGTGACGAAAATTTTCGTCACTAAAACCATTTCTTACGAAATTCCGTTGCATTTAGTGTCGAAATATTTCGTCACTAAAACAATTTTTTGTTGCCATATTTGTGACGAAAAAATTTGTCACTAAACTTATTTTTTGTTTTTATTATTTTCAAAGCGTTGATATTAAACTGTAACCTGTCATTACATTATTAAAACCTCACATTTGATTAACACATTTAATTCAACAACACATTTATAAAAAAATCGATCCATATATTCTACAAGTTAAAATTAAAATAAGTATCCAATTCAAACTCCTTCCATACAATAATTGTTTGTAACATATAAAATAACTTAAGATGTTTCATAACAATACAAAAAATGTGGCATAATATAATTAGAACCAACGGAAGATGTCCTTATATTCTTCAAATAATGCCTAAAGGAATTCTCCTAAAGCCACCAATAAGAAATCTGTACAAATATAAATCTTTAGTTAAATATAAATCTTTAGTCATATAATTCTACACAATGCCAATTGAGATTTCACTTCTATATCTTTAGTATCATAAACTAAAGATTGAATAACCTATCATGTGACAAATATTAGTTTCAAATGATACATAAAAAATGAAGTGTTTCAAATATTAAACACAATGAATACACGGGCACAGAATATTACCACTCAAGTCCACAACTGCTCTTGCGGAATTAATAAATGCATTGACCCCTTCAATATATGGATGGCTTAATCTGCCATCGGGTGTCTTACCCATTGTCATCCAACTTTTATCCATATTTGACTATAATTATAAGATGAATCCTATTTTAGTAAAATAAGGACAACTCATGCATAATGTATTCTAACATCTAAGTCTATAAGCTACTTAGATAAAGTTCTATCACATTCATGAATGCACAAGTCTATATTTATATTTAAACAAATATACGTTGCACACACAAATATCATATCTAATTAACAAGTTCCATTCACATTTGCAAGAAACTAAAAACACTCTCAATATGAATTTAAACCACCTTATAACACCATGCAAGCCACCTGCTTACTCCAATACAACAACCCACCACAAAACCAATCACAAATATCACAAGTATAGAGTGTTTATAAGTATTGAAATCGAATAAAGTAATATTCATCATATCTAATTAACAAGTTCCATTCACATTTGCAAGAAACTAAAAACACTCCCAATATGAATTTAAACCACCTTATAACACATGCAAGCCACCCGCTTGCTCCAACACAACAACCCACCACAAAACCAATCACAAACATCACAAGTATAGAGTGCTTACAAGTATTGAAATCGAATAAAGTAATATTCATCACATCTAATCAACAATACTCATTCACATTTGCAAGAATTAAAAAACACTCTCAATATGTATTTAAACCACCTTATAACACCATACAAGCCACCCGCTTGTTCCAACACAACAATCCACCACAAAACCAATCACAAACATCACAAGTATAGAGTGCTTACAAGTATTGAAATCAAATAAAGTAATATTCATCACATCTAATCAACAATACTCATTCACATTTGCAAGAACTAAAAAACACTCCTAATATGTATTTAAACCACCTTATAACACCATGCAAGCCACCCGCTTGGTCTAACACAACATACCACCACAAATCCAATTTCCAACATCACAAGTATAGTGTTTTATAAGGTTTTCAACTAAAATTTACTTACTTTGCTCAAGCTAAGTTTACAACTTTCAGAAAAAATCCAAAGTTATTGCAAACAATGTGTATTTAGCCTGCAAAAGAAAAGTTAAATTTATAAGTACTTCAGCCTTTATAACGAATAGCTCTTATGGAATCCTTTTGACATAACAATACAATTTTGCCATTAACAGACCAATTAATAACACTGCTCAACGACTGTAGTACACCTCAATTACTTAAGGGGGAAAGCAAATAAGAAAGTAAATGAAACTAATCGTGGTTCAATAACTTACCTATTCTTCACTGTAGAAGACCAAACTTTTATCATGCAATCCAATGAACCAGAGAACAAATACTTATCCAATGAAGCAATATCATAAAACATTGCCAATTTTCATGATTCAAAACCTGAAACAAAATAAACTTCATGCTTAAGCAAACACCAACACATTATTAACCTCCAATCCAAAATTAAACAATAAACACAAACAAAATAAAGATACAAAAAGATTCTAGACTAAGGAAACAGCCCTACACACATATATGATAAAAAGATATCACACTTAAAATTATTTTGACATTCCAATATGGGTAATATTGGGAGCTAGGAGAGCTCAATATCACTTAGCACTACACTATAAATTATTCTCACATTGCATTGCTAAAATAAAACACTTTTCAGGAAAAAAGAAAAACTACTAACTAAACCATCTTCAACACCAAAGGCACAACACAGACGCAGAGTTTTAAGCCACGTCACAAACACTTATTTCTCATAGAGCTAAATGCACTCTTTATTTATCCATACAACTCTGTTAATAGGTTAACAACAATGTCTATCATTCTCCAAGTACATAAAACCTTAAGTTAATTGTTTAATATACAAAAAGCATATCCCTCTATTTTGAATTCCATAGAACAATTCACAAATTCAGCACAGAAAGGTCTTTAAAATAAGTAACAATTACATATAAAAATACTCAATCACAACAATGACAACTTATGAGAGTATTTGAGTCATTCTCAACAAAAATAAAAATACCCATTCTCAACAAACATGAGCTGAAGGAAAAAAAAAAAAAAAAAACCCTTACTGATTCCAGATCGTCGCGAATGGTCCAAATCAGCAGTGAAGAATCGGCACCCAATGGGAATCGTCGAGAATTGGTGATGGTTCGTGGCTTATTGGCAGCGGTTCAAAGCGTCGCCGGTGAGAACAAGGCGAAGCATCACCGTCGATTTGGCGACGCTTCAACGGTTCATCGGCGATGGTGAATGGCGACGCTTCAACGGTTCATCGGCGACAGTGAATGGTGACGCTTCAATGGGTTCGTGGCGACGGTGATGCTTCAATGTGTTCGTGGCGACGATGACGCTTCAATGGGTTCGTGGCAACGGTGAATGGCAACGCTTCGACGGCGACGCTTCAACGACGAATGGGTTTCTCTTTTTTTGTTTGGGTTTCTCTCTTTTTTTGTTTGGGTTTCAACGCTTCAATGGGTTTCTGGGTGAATGTTTTTTTTTTTTTTTTGGCTGAGTGGGTGAATATATTTTGTTTTTTGTTTGGGAGTATATATAGTGGTATTTAGCGACGAAATGTTTTCGCCGCTAAAGACCACTTCTAGTGAGGAATTTATGTTTTGTCACAAAAGGCCCGGAATTTCTTACACTTTTAGCGACGAATTTTATTTTCATCGCTATTTCCCACTTCTAGTGACGATTTCTGTTTCGTCACAAAGTGGTCTTTTTTAGCAACAAAAACGTTTTCATCACTATTTCCCATTTTTAGTGATGAATTTCTGTTTCGTCACAAAAGGACCCAAAATTTCTTACACTTTTAGCGACGAATTTAATTTTCATCACTAAAGAAACCATATTTTGTCAAAGATTTTTAGCGATGAAATTCAAATTTCGTCTCTGTAGCATACTTTTAGTGACGAATTGTTATTTCGTCACTAAAAATATATAAGTGCAATACTATTATTATTTTTAGTGACGAATATTTTTTGTCGCTAATTCTTCCTTTTAGCAACGAAAGGATTTTCGTCACTAATACTAACTACAGCAATACCTACGATGACGAAATATTTCGTCACTAAAAATTTCAACTTGTAGTGAAGAAATATTTCGTCGCTATAGATTAATTACACTCGCGCTGAAATTTCCCTCCATTGGCGCCCATTTTTTAGATCTCAATAGAGATGAAATTTATTTTTCGTCGCTAAATGTTATAATTTTTTTCACTATTAATGACGAAATTCATATTTCGTCACTAAAGCTGTATTTTTAGCGATGAAAAATATTTCCTCACTAATTTTCGTCACTAAAAATACATTTTGTTGTAGTGAGTCGTGTAGATAGCCACTCTAGACAACTAGAATACTTTCTTTTTTTTGGTGGAAAGCAGGAGGTTTTATTTATAACAAACTGAGTTCATACAACACCAACAACTATGCTTGGGGCACATAGCTGAGGTTCTCCTAGGCCAGTCAAGTCCCTAACATATGATACATTAACAAAATTGGGACATTTGCTATACACAGTCATCAGATGCCGTTGACGGGTCCCCCGCTTTGCCAGAGCATTGGCACAACCATTTGCCTCACAGTACACATGTTGCATGTGCACCTCCCATTCCTAATCCAAGAGGTTCCTGCAATCACAAATCAAAGGCAGCATGTTAGTAGGATAGTTCATATTTTTGTTTGTCAGCCAGATTAGGACCACTTTAGAATCTAGCTCCAATTGAAGGAGCTTCAAGCCCGTATTCCATGCCATTGCCAGACCCTATCTAACTGCGGCCAACTCAGCCATATTGTTTGTTGCGAGGCCCACATGAGCTAAGAATCCTGAGATCCACTGGCCTTGGTGGTCACGCAACATCCCCCCTGCTCCAGCCAGACCTGGGTTATCTAAGGCACTACCATCAGTGTTAAGTTTAAGATAGGGTAGGGGGGCACTTGCCAACAAATAAGCTGAGGAACCAGAATCGAGGGTCGTCTGGTGGTACCAGCGTACTTTGAAGGAATTCACTAGTCACTGATGTACTTGCAACTAATAAATCACGTGCCATATTGCTCACATGTGCTAAAAATAGAGTAATGACATAGTTTCAAATTGCAAATTAATATTGCTGAGTCAAAATAGTCCTTTATAACAAAAGTGATCCGCACGCTACATTGACGCGCATGACATATCGTGCGGTGGTAATCAATCACATGCTATGATTATATAGAAAGACTGCCTTTTTTTTTTTTTGGGGGTGGGGGGTCTATTTATATCAAAGCTTGTTAGTTCAAAGTATTCCTCTACATACACCCAAAAAAAAAAAAATGATAAATTGCAAAGTACATCTCTAAAATATACGATGGCTTGGATTTTACATCTTAAAATTTGAAATTTTTAATTTTACTCTTTAAAGTTTAGTTCTGTTAGCAAAACTATACTCTCAATTAATTTTGACTGTTTTTTTTTTTTTTTGGTAAGAATTAATTTTGACTGTTAAGGGACAAGTCATCAAGCTAACTTTTTTTTTTTGTTTTTTTGCCAAATCAGCCATTAAATCACTCGGTTTAGCCCAAAACTCAACGCAAAATCTGGAATTCTATAAGATACCGTTTCACCATCAAACCTATCCCAGGGTTCTCTTCTACTCATCGTCTACCCCACGAACCCAGCAGCCATGGCAAGGGCTTATATAAATATAGAGGCATCACTCTCCCAAACTAGCACTTGAATCCGTTTGACTCTCACATATAAAGAAAGAAAGAAAGAAAGAAAACCCACAATAGCACAAGCAAAGCTTGTAAATTTGATGATGACCAGCTCGTTTTCAATGCCACGCCATCATCAGCTCCATTGGCTTCTCCCCATAGCCATATTCTGCATGCACTTCTGCTACTTATTTTTTGGAGTTTTAATCCTCAACTGATACTTCTTCTCTTTAGACCGTAATTCTTCATCTGATGGCCGAGACAGACATGGTGGATTGCCTAGAAATTCTTCTTTACCGTCAGATCATCTCGCCGTCACTGTGGCTGCTGCGTTAATGGGTTGACGATGAGTAGAATAGAAACTCTGGGGTTGGATTGTTATTTTGATTTGGGAATAGGTTCAGATGGTGAAACGGTATCTCATAAAATTCCAGATTTTGTGTTGAGTTTTGGGCTAAATGGGTAGTTTAAGTACTGATTTGACCCAAAAAAAAAAAGACAAGTCAGTGCTGACTTGTCACTTAACAGCTAAAACTAACCGAGGGTGTATTTTGCTAACAAAATCAAACTCTAAGATGTAAAATCAAAATTTTCAAATTTTAAAATGTAAAATCTAAGCAATCCTAAACTTTAAGGGTGTACTTTGTAATTTACCCAAAAAGAAATTATAAAAAAAATTAGTTCAAAGTCTTCTAAAAAAAAAAAGTTAGTTGAAAGTTCCCATTTGGAAGCATCATCAACTCTAGAGTACTACCAATGTATTGTCGTACTTATATCTCGAAATAAGGCCTCTATGTATATTTATATATATATTTATTGTATAAATTAGATATGGATGCATTCAATAAAACTTAAGGCTTTTGTTATTTAAGATAAAATCCGTTTTTTTTTTTTTTTTTTTTTTTTTTTTTGTAAATTTAAGGAACCTTTTAATACATATAAGAATAATTTTTTTTTAGAGTTTCAACATATGACGTCACTCAATGATAGCTCTTTACCATCATATCAAGATATCAATTAATTTTTAGTGTAAGTAGAGATTTAACCCTTGATTTTATGTCTAACTAGAATGTGGTTTAGCTTATTCGGCTTTGTATTAGTTTTGCCTCAACAATAGGTTCTTTCATGAGGGCGATTTACCCCATTTGGGTACATCAAAATCAGTAAAATGCATTTTTCATATGCAATCCCAATTTTTAGATAAGAAATATCAATTATTGCATATCATTTTTTTTTTTTTTTTTTGAGAATCCATATCATTTGTTTTCAAGAATAAATATCATGACACTTGAATTCAATTTTTAAATTTTATTTCTTAAAATTAATTACGTATACTTAAGGATCTATATTAATATTCAATTGTATGTTTGCTATCTAAAATTAATAGGCAATAGTCTGCATAGTCTAATTTATTAATTAATTCTTTTATTACAAAATGAGTTTGTATAAGATTATTTTGATGAAAGCAAAATAATCTTATACAAACTCATTTTTTAATAAAAGAATTAATTAGTAAATTAAAAAAAAAAGATTATCTTGATGAATATACAATTACATTTTTTTTCATTCATATAACCACCTCTGATTTGTTGTGAAAATGTTGTGAAAATGTTGTAAAAATATTGTGAACGTAGCACCTCTCTTTCTAAAATATAGTGTAAATTCGTTTTCTAGATATATTTGAAGATTCTGAATAACATAAACCTTTTCTTTTAAGAATTTTAACTCATTGAAAGTTTGAAATCATAAAAAATCTATTAATTTTAAAATTCTGATGAGCTGTGAGTTCCCCTTAAACTAGACTCTTGATGTTTGGTCTTTTCTTTTTGAGTTTAAATTGGGTCAGGAGCTGGCGTAAAAGGTGGGTTTTATGCCAACCAATACTAACTCGACACATCAGCCAATTGAGTTACGGTGCTTTTCTCTCTCTCTTTCATAACAAGCTTATCTCTCTCTTTCCTTTTCTCTCTTTAGCCCTTAGTTCATCTCTCATGCTTCTCATCACAGCACCTCTTTCTTCTTCGTCTCTTTCCTTAGGTCCCTTTTTTTTCTTCTCTAGGTCAAGATTCACAGGTTACTTTTTTCTTCTGTCTTTTTTTTTTTTTTAATTAATTTTTTATCTTTGTTCAAATATGCATTTGAAGGTTTTCCGTTGGAAGGCCTGTGAAGTGAAATTGTTTTATGTTGTGGTTTTGAATTTTTTTTATTGAATAATATTGTTGTCTATGTTGTTCTTTGTGGCTTGGGTATTGCAAGATTGATGAAACTGCTGGGTTGATTTTTTTTTTGGGTGGATCTGAGTTTGTGGCATGGGTTTCTCACTATATTTTTTTGTGAGTTCCATTAATGGTTGGTTTGGGTGCGTGAGTAGCCCATTTGCTGGGATTTCTTTATAAAATTTGCTAGTCTTTTAGAGGATTTTATAGAAGAGAGAGAGATATGAAGAAAATAGAGATTGTGGCTCCTTCAACGTTGTTTCAAGCCTTCAATGTTTCTGGAAAAGTGAGGGAGATGGGAAGAGGAGAGAGGAAGTGAGAAAATGTTTTTTTTTTTTTTTTTTTTTTTTTTTTTTTTTTGTTGTTGTTGTCGTGTTAGGTCAGGATTGGCTGGCGTAAAACACACTTTTTACACTAGCTCCTGACCCAATTTAATCTCTTTCTATTTTTTGGTACTAATTTTTTGAATTCTATGCTTTTAGCTTACTGTTAATTCTTAAATCTAGTATAGTACAAGTGGGCAAACAAGGAAGTGTCAATGAAAGTTGTTTCTAATTTCAGCTCACACTCATTGGCTCAATATGTATTTTTTTTATCATTTTTTTAATGAAAGTTGCTATCTTCTTACACACACACACACACACACACACACACAAAAACACACAAAGAGAAGTATCTATGAGTCAATGTATTAAAATCATATGAAAGTCTACTGATTTCAGTTTCAATCCATGTGCAATCATTGTTACTTGGGTAATAAGTGTGAACTGAAATTAGAAAAGTCGTTGCTTGTCGATTTATTCCAGTTCTGATACCTATAAATAGTTAATCCTATTGCACATCACCATACCAACATCTCCGCTGTGCTCTAAATTTAAGCATTTCTGACTTTTCTCTCTTTGTAATACACAATATCATGGTCAGCAACCAAGTGATGCTGCAAGTTTCCGAACAACAAGCCACTGAGAGTGATCTGAGCATGAATCAAATTCCGGCAACCCATGCTCATGCTGACAAAGACTTTGACGTTGAGTCTCTTTTGGCTGGGGTCAAAAACGTTCTTGACAATGTTCTGGTAATATATACTAGTCTCTTCAAATGAAAAATTATTTTATGGGACAGTTCTTTTAAGTCCCCTCTTTCATAATATGTGAGTCTCACATATTGTGATAGAGAGGTCTCACGGGAATGTTTCTTGAAATACATTCTCCTTCACTTGTTCTGCATATATTCAATGGCTTTCTCTTATTTTAACTTTGAAAGAGAAATATTATAATTAACAAAGATGAAAAATAAATGAAAATTAAAGATATTTTCGTTAAACATTTTTTATTTGTTATATTAAGACTCCCATTATGGAAAAAGTATTTTATATCAAATGATACTTCATCATTTGTATCAAAATCTAATAAACGAGAGATATAAGTGCAAAAATAACTATCCATTAACATATGTCTTTCAATTGTTAGTGAGTTAGTTATGTTTTGCTAATATACCTCACCTTTATTGAATTTTGATACCGCTGACATGGTATCATTTGATACCAAATACCTTCTCCCCATTACGAGGAATTGAACTTTAGAGATTATATAATTTTGTCACTAGATGCCACTCATGACTCAACTATAAATGTTGTTGGCTTCTCTTTTTTGTTTTTTTTTTTTTTTTTTCTTTAAACATAAAGAGGAGATGATATATGAATTAAAAAAAAAAAAAAAAACTCTTGAAAGAGGATAAATAAAGAAACTGGATAGAACATAATCAAATGAGAAGTTAGGAACTGCTTAAATTTTTGAAGTTTTTTTTTTTTTTTTTTTTTTTTGAGAAGGAAATTTTTGTAGTTAGAGAAACAAAATTTGTAATTATATGAGGATACAGTTTTGTAGGAGTGCTATTTTTCTTGATAAAGGTGCTTCAATAATTTTAGCTTAGTTTTGAAAATGGGAAGTTACCTATAAGGACTCAAGTTGATCCATAGCCCAAAAGATTTGGACAATAGCCCAACAAGCCCACAACAATAAATTTGTTAGAGTGGGTTTGATGTTGAACGTTTAACGAGTCAAATGTGAATCACTACGGGTTAGTTTAGTGTTGGAATGAATAAGAATAACAAGTTGGAAAGAAAAACACTCATCGGTTAAGTCCGAGGATGATATGTTCTTATATTTAGCTCTTAGACTTATACAAATATTCAAGTTCTTCATTACAAAGTGGAATCATTTCCCCTTTATATTCCTTTGCCTCCTCTCATCTTAGCCTTCCACTTGTTGATCAAATAACTCATCTTCTTGATACTTGTCCCATCAGAACCTTCTTGAAGTCTTTGTGGGTAGCTGTAAGGTTAGAGGTCACTGTTCAGGCATCACCTCCACATTAATGCAGCCAATTGGTTAGGTGCAGAGCATTTAGTGTGGTGGTAGTAGCTTTTTTCCCAAATATTTCTCAATTCTCTGTTGACTCTCCTCTTTCTGAAGCTTATCCTCCTTTCAAGCATGGTTGTCCACTTCGTAGTACTTGTTGGGTGGTCGGACTTCAAGCTTCCACTCTATTTCCCTAGGTGGTTTGTCTCCTCGGACAACATCACCTGCTTGTCGTGACCAGCTCTCATCCTCAGCCCGATAACCTACTTGCCTTTACTAATACTTGTTTGTCCCCAATCTCTTTGGCCTTTTTCGAGCGTGGCCCACGGCCCAATACCCTTATCCGAGCCTTTTATCCCCACAATAGCCCCTTAAAACTCTGTTCTTTCTTTCCCTCAAGAGAAAAATGGGGCTTCAACCTTACGTTACTGTACTTCCCACACTTATGACATTTCCACTTGTATAAGTGTCTTTTCACCTACAATAAGCACGTTCCTGACGTTTTGGCATTTGGGATGCTTCAGCAATTACTCTGCACAGCACCCTATCCCCTACGTTCTACGATGTGATGAAAATCTTACAGTAGAGATTTCCTATAGGGATTTGAGTGGGAACTTTCCCACTTACTTTTCCCTCCTATATAAAATGCTCGAAGAATCCATATGCCCCACTTTTTGAATCTTCAACTCTCAAGAACCAATCTGAGGTGCTCTTTTCCTATATCTTTGTAAGTAACATTTAGCCCACCTACTGATTATTCGGACCTTTTCTTCCTCAGCCTTTTATTTTTCACCTTATTCTTCTAACATCCCCCACTCACGTCTTAAATGGGTAGATTTGCTAGCTTGGTAGATACCCTTGAGGGCATAGAGAGCTTTAAGGCCAATTATAACACATCAGTTAGGGTTTCTATCTGGCATTGCCTTCAAGGAGAATGGCATGCCTTGAGATCAGAAGGAGATGTGGTAATCCCTATGATTGCATTTATAGAGGAAGGGATGAGGATCCCAACGGGTAGAGTAACTAGGGATTTCCTAATTGCCCACAGACTTTGGTCGACCTAGTATTCCCCAAATGTATTTAGGATATTAGGTAGTATAGATGCCCTTAATGAAAAAGATGGGTGTAAACTTCACCCATCATGATGTTAACTGGGTGTATAACTGCAAGCACCTTAAGAGTATGGGTTACTATCTTAAAACTAAGGTCCCTGAAGTCAGACTCATCTCGTGTCTTCCTGGAACTAACAAAGGCATGGACCAAGATTTTATGATTGTCTCGGGTGAATGGCATGATGGACTTCATTGTCCAACACGAGAGGGGAAACCAGGTGGGGTACTTAGGTTTAGGTTCCTTGTTTTAACAATGCACATTTTAAACTAACAATTTCTTGTTCCTCTTCTTGTCATTCGTAAGCTAACTTTCCTTTATTTAATGCATTCCCTTTCTAATGACACCTTCATTGTTGGGATTTTTGCAAATAAGAACTTCACAGCCCCTAATCTCAATTTAGACAATGAACCTGATTTGACAAGGATTCTTAAGTCCGAGATTTTTCTCCATACAGACAGACAATTATGAGTAGCTCACGTCATCCTCGGGTACAAGTCGATATCCATAAGCTTCCAGTCTCCCAAGTATGTCATCAAGGTGAAGGATCCTCAGCTTCATCAAATTAATATCGTTGTGCCTGGTTTTCTTAGCAACTCTCCTCCCGCGAGCACCCATCCAGTTGAACTTCCCCTCCAACAAGCTTCCGAGAAAGAAGTGGCTTCTTCGAATCCTGCTCTTAAAGAAGAGGCAACTAAAGTAATAGAAGTTGTAGATTCCAGCGAGGATTCTGACGAGGACTTTGAGGTTTTTGACCAGTCCTTTCATCCAGAATCTCCAGTCGCTTCCTTTTACTCATTTGCCCCCTACATAAGTAAGTAGTAGCTAAGAGCCAGCCAGCATTCCTAAAGCCATGGTGCTCCAACCTAAACAAAAAACCAGCCTCCTCGAACTTCTCAAGTCACACACTGGGGGACTACTCCTGAAATGGCCATCCGACCCCAACCTTCAACTCCTCTCCCTGCTCATACCTCCCCATTTAACCCGCAGATAAAAAAAAGAAGCGAGACAAAAAAGGCAAAGAGATACTAAAGGAGGGTGAAGTGGTACCGAGCAAAGATCTTGAACTCCGAAAAGGGGGGCCAAACTCGCCAAAGGGGTGCAAAGGAAGTCTTTTGCTGAAGGGACGATCACAAAGAGGTTGTCTGACCATCGCCTTAGGGTTCCAGTCTAGAACCCTCCCCTAGAGTTGGACGGTGCCCCTCTCCCCTTTGACTCCTCCATCCAAGACTTTCAAAAGGGGAAAGCTGGCTACGTGACTGACGCTCTGGAGTAGCCCCTACTTCTACCTCAAGATATGGTTGACTTTTGAGGAAACTAAAGAAGCACGAGGTGTTTCTAACCTTGTAAAGGGACCTAGTCATGGTAAACCAACTCATTACTTTTACTAAGTTTACATTCTCTTTCCTTCTCTTAGAGGATCTATTTTAATATTTTTTTAAAGGCAATCCAAGCAACAAATATTGTTGAAGAATAGGTAGATGCCCATAAGCAATGGAAGGACGAGAATGGACGACATATAGCTGCCATTGAAACTCTCGCCATTGTTGAAAAAAGAATCAAAGACCTCAAAACTAAATTAACTGAGGCAGACAAGGATATATAAGAAGAGTGCTGAAGCTACACTAGCTAGGGCTGAAAGGCAAGCCAAGGATCAATTCCAACAACTGCGAAGAATCGAGGATCAACTTGTCATCTCCAAGGAGTAGATAGAGGCCCTGAAGAAAAATCTGGAGAAGGCAGAAAAGGCTGCAGCTTAAGCCGAGTAGGAAGGTTATGATGTAGAGGTAAAAGAAATGGAAGAAAATCTAAGATCCCCAGTCACTGGAGTCTGGCGGGGTTACTGCCTTCAAGTATGGACTGAAGCACTAAACCTAACCGAGGTAGATGAGTCCTCAGAGCTTAGAAAGACAAAGAACATTTTCTATCCCCCAGCTCTCTGCATAACTCCTCCTTCCAACTCCCGAGCAGATATTCATAAGTGCTTGAGTCTGGCAAGTCTACCTTTACTTATACTCCTCCAATCACTTCGAAGACCTCTAAAGAGGCTAATCGAGCAAGCACCACGAGTAAGGAGAACGAACCCACCAAAGATAAAGTACCTAAGCCAATGAAACTCCTGCCTGCACCCAATGAAACTTCCAAGGATGAAGGAGTAGCCCAAAACCATACACTTGGGCAAGTCAAACTCCCTTCAACGACCAAGGAGGTTCCCAAGGAGAAAGGTGTAGCTCAAGTCACAGTGAATGAACCTTCTGTACAACTAGTAGTGAAGACTAACCCCCCTTCATCCCAATCCAACTAGGACCTTATCCCCTTTTGCATGTAAATTTTTTATTTTTTTAAGAAACAATATGTATTTCCTTTGCCTGTCCAAGGATTTATTTAATGAAAGATGTCAATTACCTTTACATCGTTACTGTTTCTATGTAAATTGTGAGGGTATCCATTCATTATTATACATAGTTTAATTGTTTAATTCCAAGGCCAAATCACGAATTTGTCCCAATAAATCACAACATTACCCTTAGCATGGACAAGCACCTATGTAAATAACAATCAAATAACTTAACTCACAAATAGGATCAATGTACCTTTAGGGTTCAGTTCAAGAGGCCGTATACGATCAAGGCTCCACTCATAACTTCAAACAGATGTGAGGCACTAGTTAGGGAAACCAAATGTGGCTAAGGCTTGGTTCACTAGTTAGACATATAAAAAAAATTAATTTACCCAAGGTATGTGGTCCGAGGAACCAGACATAACCGAGGTTCTGTTTAACACTTAAATGAATAAGAAGTATTAATTTACCCAAGAAATGTGGTCCAAGGAACCAGGCATAACCAAGGTTCTATTTAACACTTAGATAAAAGAAAAGTATTAATTTACCCAAGGTATGTGGTCCGAAGAACCAGGCAAGACAGAGGTTCTGTTTAACACTTAGATAAAAAAGAAATATTAATTTACCCAAGGTATATGATCCGAGGAATTAGGCATGACCAAGGTTCTATTTAACACTTAGATAAAAGAGAAGTATTAGTTTATCCAAGGTATGTAGTCCTAGGAACTAGGCATGACCAATGTTCTTTTTAACACTAAGATGAAAAAGAAGTATTAATTTACCCAAGGTATGTGGTTTGAGGAACCAGGCATGACCGAGGTTCTATTTAACACTTAGATGAATAAGAATAAAACACACAATAGTAGAAACAGAAAAGGGAAAAACTGTCTTTCATTAATAATAAAGCTCCTATACCAACTATTGAGGTGATGCGGTAAGGCCCCTCCCAATTGGATCCTAGTTTTCCCCAAGATGGGTTCTTTGCAGTGCCTACTACTTTTCTTAACACCAAGTCACTTGGTGCCAATGGTCATGCCTTTACACCTGTATCATACCCTCGTTTAAGTTGCTACTAATAATGCGCTAGTTGTACCATAGCTGCTTCTCTTCGTTCATCAACCAAATCTAAACTTCTCTCTAATAGCTAATCATTATTGTCTAGGGTGAACAAGCTTGTCCTTAGTATTAGAAACCCAGCCTCGGACCTATATGTCATTGAAAAGGGTGTTTTCCCAGTCAACCAACAAGGAGTGGTCTGATATGTCCAAAGAACATGTGGTAGCTCTTCCACCCATCTACCCTTTGCTTCATCTAACCTCTTCTTAGGCCCATTAACTATTACTTTGTTGATTTCTCCAGCTTGCCCATTTCCTTGAGGATAAGCTAGAGTTGAATATCTGTTCCTAATACCCAATTCACAACAGTATCTCCTGAAGGCTTTACTATTAACAAACTTTTGAGGAATCCCAAATCGAGTAACAATATTCTTCCAAACAAACTTTTTTGCATCTATATCCCTAATATTGGATAATGGTTCAGCTTCTACCCACTTCATGAAGTAATCAGTTCTAACCAAATGCCATCTTCGGTTTCCCACAGTCTTGGGAAATGTTCCTACAATATCCAGGCCCAATTGAGTAAATGGCCATGGAGTAAACAGAGGATTGAGTACACTCCCAGGCTGATGAATGTTCAGAGCAAATCTTTGGCATTAATCACACTTTTTAACATACTCTTGCGCCTCTTTTTACATACTAGGCCACTAATACCCTTGGGTAAGAGCCCTATGTGATAACGATCTACCCCCCGTATGACTTCCACATATTCCCTTGTGCAACTCTTTCAAAAGTGGTTCCACTGCCTCGAGATGAACACAAAGCAAGTATGGTCCAAAGAAAGAGCGTTTGTATAATTTTTGCTCTTTGGACAACCAAAAACGAGGTGCTTTCCTTCATATCTTTTCTGCCTCCCTATTTTCGTGAGGCAAAACACCTTCCTTCAGAAATAGAACTATGGGATCCATCCAACTAGGTCCGACCCTGATCTAGTGTACCTGGACTTTCCCCCTCTCTTTCTTGGCATGCTTATCCAGATCCTCAACAAGTATGACCTGAGGAAGATCATGTCCAGAAGAGGTTGCCAAAGTTGCCAAAGAAACTGCATGCACATTTATACTTCTCGGGATTTTTTGTATGGCGAAAAACTCAAAACCTGACTGTAAATGCTAAGCTTGACTCAAATACCCTTGCATTCTCAAATTCCTAGCTTCCAACTCTCCCATCACTTGCCCAACAATTAGTCTTGAATCTGAAAACACTTCAACAACTTTTCTTCCCATCTTCTAAATCATAGACATTCCCACCAATAAAGTCTCATATTCAGTCTCATTGTTCGTGGCCGAGAAGCCCAACGTCAAGGATTTCTTAATGGTGATTCTATTCAGAGACAATATTACCAATCCCACCCTAGATCCTTGTGATTTGCCGTGCTATCAACATATAGCTCCCAGGGTCCATGTAGAAAATTTTTGATACAATTTTTATAAGAATCATTAAAAAACTGTCCTATAAATTTTTTTAAAAAATATTTTTCTAAATCACTACCTTTAATTCATCTGTTAAATTTTCCCACACTTTATATATTACACACCTAAACTAATTGCAATGAATTAACTAAAATAACAAAAGTACAACTTCACTGTCTCATGTATTTCGTAGTGAAACAATAAGCTATTTTTTCAAGTAATCAATATATCCTGAGAGAGAGAGAGAGAGAGAGAGAGATGTGAATTTGTGTTTGTGACTTGACAGAAACGTGATGGTTGTGACTTGACAGAGATGTGATGGAAAGAGAAAAAAACGATATTAATTTATATAAATTGATTCTAAAATATTTAAATAAGTTAAATATATGTCTATATATACATATTTTTTTAAGGATCATTTGAGCTCTAATTAAAAATATTAATATATAAATGTTAATAAAAATATATTTGTATAATCATGGTAATCACGAAACAATGCATTGGTACTTGTAAACTCCCCATTTGAGGTAGTCTCTCAGTGTATTCTTATCAAGGGTTTTATAAATTCTAAATGTTATTTTTAGCAACAAAACCATTAAAAACCCATCTTCATCAAGGATGCTAATCTTAAAAAAAATACAAGCTGAGCTACAGTGAGCTTTCAAAGATGAAAGCTCATTGCAGCTCCCATCTTAAAATAAAATAAAATAAAAAATAAAAAATTATATGGTTCTCTCTCCTCTTTTCTTTAAAAAATAAAGAAAGTATATTTTAATGAAGTGGTAAAAAAAATAAAACCTTTGATGTTGAATGTATTGTAAAATGAGTTGTTAAAATAGATAAAGTAGATTTTTGAGATGTTAAATGCTAAATTTTTTGAAATCTTTGATGAAGATACTCTCACCGTAGTAAAAAATTTCATTCATTCAACCAAATCAAAACTACTTTCAGTATGATATTGACTTCCTTGGCAGGGACAGTACTTAACTCACAAATATAAATTTATATGTTTGGACCCAATTATTTTATATTAATTCTTTATTTCTATATTATTTTTAATTAAAAAAAAAAATCGATGCGTAACAAGCTTTTCCACATACACACCAACAATCAGTCCTCAAATAAACTCACCTTTCCCCCTTCTTGTTTGCATGTGTGTTTCTTACTAAAAGCAGTGTTTTAACTTAAGAGAATAAAAGGAGAAAGAATAAGATAAATTATAGTGGCAGGATATTTTGAGTGTATCTTTTTTCTTTCTTTTTGATGAATTAATACTTTGAGTCATGATTTGTTTTATAGGTTTGTGATTGCAACTTAAGAGAATAAAAGTAAAAGAGAAAAGAAAAAGAATAGAGGCAGGATAAATACTTTGAGTGTATCTTTTTTTTTTGCCTTCCATTTTCGTTGAATTAATACATGCCTATCAAAGATAAAACAATGAGTTGTTTAATAGGTTTGTCAGTACAATGGACCACTAGAGTAGGATTGTTAAAGGAAAATGACATAACATAATCATGGTTTTAAAAACTGGACCGGAAACAAAATCGGATTTGTCACTAATTTCCGATTTTGACCGGTTCAACCCTGGTTTTAGGCCTTTTTATCAGACCGAACTGGCCTCCAATTCCAGGTTCAACCAGTCGGACCGGTTGAACCGATCCATAGAACATAATGAAGTCTTGAACAGAAAGCACTATTGAATCAAATGTTGTATTTAAAAAAAATATAAACAAAATAAAAACAAAACAAAATCAACTTTAAGTAGATTCAACTTTTCAGTCGCAAGTCCAATCATGAGTTACATTTTTCTTGCACACTCTTAATCAAATCGTCACACTCTCTCACACACAACTATTACATTATTTCCCACCTAAATATAGGATTTTTAAATGCTGAATTACAAGCAAATTTGGCACGGAATCAAGCCAATACATAGTTGAATAAATTCAACTTTACAATATATATATATATATATATATTTATATACTATGAGTTTGATTAACATGTGTCTTTAGGACATTTATTAATGAATAATTTTAGAAAAAAGTTGATACAATTTTCATAGGAATTATTAAAAACTGTTAAAAAAATTTCTTTTTCTTTTCCTATAAATTTTTACAAAAATATTTTTCTAAATCACTACCTTTAATTCATCTGTTAAATTTTTCCCATACTTTATATATTACACACCTAAACTAATTGCAAAGAATTAATTAAAATAACAAAATTACAACTTCACTGTCTCATGTATTTCGTAGTGAAACAATAACCTATTTTTTCAAGTAATCAATATTTTCTTTTAGAGAGAGAGAGAGAGAGAGGTGAATTTGTGTTTGTGACTTGACAGAGATGTGATGGAAAGAGGAAAAAAAAAAGGAAATTAATTTATATAAATTGATTCTAAAAAATTTATATAAGTTAAATATATGTCTACATATACATTTTTTTTTAGGGATCGTTTGAGCTCTAATTAAAAATATTAATATATAAATGTTAATAAAAATATATTTGTATAATCATGGTAATCATGAAACAATGCATTGGTATTTGTAAACTCCCCATTTGAGGCAGTCTCTCATAGCATTCTTATCAAGGGTTTTATAAATGTTAAATGCTATTTTTAGCAACAAAACCACTAAAAACCCATCTTCATCTTAAAAAAAAAAAAATACAAGCTGAGCTACAGTGAGCTTTCAAAGATGAAAGCTCACTGTAGCTCCCATCTTAAATATATATATATATATATATATGTGTGTGTGTGGTTTTCTCTCCTCTTTTCTTTAAAAAATAAAGAAATAATAAAGAAAGTATATTTTAATGAAGTGGTAAAAAAAATATAAAATCTTTGATATTAGGTTTATTGTAAGGTGAATTGTTAAAATAAATAAAGTAGATTTTTGAGATGCTAAATGCTAAATTTTTTGAAATCTTTGATGAGGACACTCTCACTGTATTAAAAAATTGCATTCCTCCAACCAAATCAAATCTACTTTCAGTATGATATTGACTTCCTTGGCAGGGAGAGTAATTTACTCACAAATATAAATTTATATGTTTGGACCCAATTATTTTATATTAATTCCTTAACTTCTTGATTTTTTTTAATTAAAAAAAAAAAAAAAAAAAAAACAACAATCTATGCGTAACGAGCTTTTCCACATACACACCAACAATCAGTCCTCAAATAAACTCACTTTTCCCCCTTCTTGTTTGCATGTGTATTTCTTACTAAAAGCAGTGTTTTAACTTAAGAGAATAAAAGGAGAGCTTTTCCACATACACACCAACAATCAGTCCTCAAATAAACTCACTTTTCCCCCTTCTTGTTTGCATGTGTGTTTCTTACTAAAAGCAGTGTTTTAACTTTAGAGAATAAAAGGAGAAAGAATAAGATAAATTATAGAGGCAGGATACTTTTGAGTGTATCCTTTTTCTTTCTTTTTGATGAATTAATACTCCGAGTCATGATTTGTTTTACAGGTTTGTGATTGCAACTTAAGAGAATAAAAGTAAAACAGAAAAGAAAATGAATAGAGGCAGGATAAATACTTTTGAGTGTATCTTTTTTTCTTCTTCTTCTTTTTTTTTTTTTTTTTTCGATGAATTAATACATTGAGTCTATGAAAGATAAAACAATGAGTTGTTTTATAAGTTTGTCAGTACAATGGACCACTAGAATAGGATTGTTAAAGGAAAATGACAGAACATAATGAAGTCTTGAACAGGAAGCACTGTTGAATCGAATATTGTATTAAAAACAAAACAAAATCAACTCCAAGTGGATTCAACTTTTCAGTCATTTCAAAGCTAGATTTTTCCCCGAGTGCTCGATCCTAGAGGCAGAAGATTCAAGGCTTGGATCCTATGCTTGGAAGAGCATCCTTAGCGCAAGAGACGTGATTCGAAAAGGGATGGTATGGCGCATAGGCAATGGTGAATCAGTTCGCATAAAAAAGGACAAGTGGCTGCCTTCACAATCGAGCAAGTATATCGTCTCCGCAATCCCTCAAATGCCACCTGACTCTAAGGTGTGTGATCTCATTGACCAAGACAATACAGCTTGGAAAACTGATGTAGTTCAACAGCTGTTTCTGCCCCAAGAAGGCTTGGAAATTCTTAGCATCCGTTTGAGTGAAAGTCTCCCCTCCGACCGTATCATTTGGGCTTGTACTACTTCGGGAAAATTTACCACTAGTAGTGCATATAAATTGATGATAGCTTGTGATTTGGCTCATAATGCAGGTCCCTCAAACCCAGAAGCTCAGAGACATTTTTGGAAGAGGATTTGGCAGCTCCGGACCCCAAACAAAATCAAACATTTCGTTTGGAAGGCATGTAACAATGCTCTACCCACCATGGCGAAGCTCCACCACCGCCATATTGCCACAACAGAAATTTATGCGGGCTGTCAGGATCAAACAGAGGACACACTACATGCTCTCTGGTCTTGCAAAGAAATTACTTGTGTGTGGCATTCAATGGAGTGGTTCCACCATGACGTGGCTGGACAGCCTATGTCTTTCAGCGATCTTATATCCAGATTCATGCATTCTCAGGAGGATGATTACAGACTTGAACTCTTCTCAATCATGGCTTGGCTGCTGTGGAATAGGCGCAACGCCAAGCACTTTGGCCGCCCAGTCCAGCCACTCACCAAGATATGTAGCTTGGCCGGTACCTACCTCCATGAATTCCTTACAGCCCAGGCTGAGCCCCCAAAACCCCCTGATCCAATAATTCTGCAGCAGTGGAGACCCCCTGATAATAATGTCTATAAGGTGAACTTTGATGCAGCCACATTTCGAACCACCAATTCAGCAGGCATTGGAGTTATCATTCGTGATTGTGCAGGTGAGGTCATTGGTGCTCTCTCAATGCCAATTCCGATGCCCCAATCAGTTGCAGCTATGGAAGCTCTGGCATGCCGCCGAGCAGTAAAGTTTGCTGTAGAAATTGGCTTGACTCGGGTGGTGTTCGAAGGCGACTTAGCTGTGGTCATCAGTGCAATTTCCTCAACCAAGGGCGACCTGACCAGCTATGGAAATGTTATTGAGGACATTTGTGCTGTTGCTTCGGGTTTCCAACTGGTTGAGTTTCATTATGTTCCTAGAAAGTGTAATACAGTTGCTGATGCGCTTGCAAAAAAAGCAAGCACAGTGACTGATATCCAGGTCTGGTTGGAGGTTTGTCCAATTGATATTATCCCTCTTGTGTTAAGGGACTTTTCAAATGTAAGGAATGATCCTTGAACGGTTTTTCTTTGAATAAATTCCCAGATTTCTGGTCTGGTTTCTCAAAAAAAAAAAAAAAAAAAAAACTTTTCAGTCATTACTTGAAATTTTTTAAATGAAATTGCATTTGGTTTGAAGAAATGTAGAATTCAATTTTTTTTTAAATGAAAATAAATGAGAAGTGTAGGATTATATATATATATATGTGTGTGTGTGTGTGTTTCACATATAAGCTCTACAAACAACCAAGTTGGCACCAGCGGACTTTAATTGTAGACTTGAATCATTTTCGGAATCAAGGACTTCACTTAGACTTCCTTTTTGTTCCTAGATATGTTGTAGGCCATGTTTCTGATTTAGCTTTTATCACCACTTGTTTCCCTGTTCATAGGTGTAAGCTAAATCCTAACTTTGTCCAGGTCTGATGTCTGTTTTGTACCGTTTATGGTTCTGTTTAATGAAGATGTTTTCTTTGTTATCAAAAAAAAAAAAAAAAAAAAAAAAGTCTTACATATTATGAAAGAGATACCTCGATAACTCTCATGAGATACTTTCTTGTGTGTGTGAGTAATAAGTGTATCCTAATTAATTACTCTAGTGAACAATGAGAAGTCACGTTGTGACTTTTGATTTTTGCCGTAGAAATGTAAGATTTGGAAAATATATTCTAGTACTAAGGACATCTGACCAACCAAAAACTTGAATTCTTTTTTCTTTTTCTTTTTTTCTAAAAAAAAAAAAAAAAAGGTATTTTACGCCTAGAAAGTTGTGAAAATGCATTCTAATATTTGTTCCAAACACTGACAGTGATAAGGTAAAAGATAGCTTATTTAATTTTTTTTCTTTTCTATATGGCTGGGTTTCTTTTAAATTCATATCCACCATATATTAGATAGATTACCATTGCTATTGTTTTTGGAAGTGGCTTATAAAATACAAATTCTCTAAAAATAAATTTTGAGATTGCTTTTTCTTTTTCTTTTGTCATTTTTCAGTTATACTCTTTTTTTTTCCCCCCTTTTTTATTCTCTTTTTGATCAGTAGTAGTACTCTTTAAATAAAGAAAAGAAAAGTGAAAGTAATACTGACAAGGAAGGAAGCTGCCAGCAAGAAGCGTTGGGAGCACATTGGTTGGGTGCAGGCTGCGTGAGCCACGACATAGGTTTACTTTGCTGAAAATCATAGTTTGGGTAAAAGGCACCATTGTACCTAAAACAAGTGAAAAAAATTTCTAAAAACAACAAAACCACCTGTTAAACCTGTGTTACTCAAATATTCTATTTTTCTTTGAATTGATATTATCAGTAATAGTTTATGGCAGAAAATACTTTGTCCCTTCTGGGAATTCTATAAAATTGGAATTATATAAAGATGGTAGCAAATACTCTACCAAATTTACCCATGTTAATTTATGTGAGCACAAATCTTTTGCTATTTTTAGGATAATTGGTTTTAATCTATTTATTTTAACTTTTTGTTTATTGGAAATGTAAAAGTTTAACCATGGCAATTGTGTTGAGTTCGGCCAAATTAAATGGATGTATTGTCTTCTAATGTTAGGTTTTGAAAATTATGAAATCTTTCATATATGCAAAAATTTGTATTTGTATCTTTTTCTTTTGAAATGGATTAATTCATTGATCTAGATTAAATATAACAAATCTAAAGTTGTTCTAGTGCAATGATATTGTCAGATTTGAGAAAATGATATTCATTGAACGAGATTAACAAATCATGTTTGCATCTCTTGCTAAAAATTACTTTTTGTTCCAGACTACTTAGGACAATAAATGGAAAAAAAATTAAGAAAAAGAATGGAGGCAGGATAATACTTTGACTCCATTGCAAAGAGAGAAATATGAATTGTTTAGCAATGTCATTACAATAGACCAAAAAAATTTTGGGTTATTTACCCCAGTTGTCAATTATGCAATGGAATTGACTATATTATCTCATTATGCCAATTTATTAAATGATATTTTAATCAATTAAAGTAGATTAGGATAAGGTATATAGTGTCAGCAAACACAAATAAGGCATCACAATGAGACAACGATACGATGATGAAGTGAAAAACTTAAAAAAACTATCAAAGGAAAAAAAAAAAAAAAAAAAAAAAAAAAAAAAAAAAAAAAAAAACCACTACAAAAGAAAGGTTCCCCAACAATTGATTGATCGAACGTGGAAGCATTATGTTTTGCAAGAAGACTTGTTAAAGAAATTTTAACTAATCAATGAAAAGGTTTTCTTATTTTATTTTCAAAAAAAAAAAAAATCTGAATTTTGATATATAATCTATGCATTTGATGTTTTTTCCATTTAAACTTTGGTTATTTTATAAACTAGTCGCTAACCCGTGCGATGCACAGAAAAGTTATTGACTCTGAAAAAAATGAAGAAATATTTAACTTCTACACTTTTCCATAGTTTTGAAGTGTTTTTTAACATTGAACGTTATTAAGTTGCAAGTGCATAGTTACCGAAACCTACAAAATAATTTACAATTCTTAAATTAATAAAGCAAAACTCCCAATTATTATATATACACACACTCAAAACTAATACAAACTGCAAATATATAAACAAAGACCATGATATGAGGAAGACATGCCAAGTTTCAAATTTGAGTAGCAATATGACTTTTTCGTAGTAATAACAATATAGAAAATTCAAAACATAGAACAATATCAAAATTTTAATACCTAAGTCCATTATCTTTTATGTTGAATCCAAACAAATAATTAATAAACCAAAAATCATAGCTTTTAATAAGAAAAAAAAAAATCACATGAACCTAAATAAAAAGCATTTAAGGTGAAGAATTAAGATCAACCTACTGAGACACAAATACCAAAAAACCCCAGACTTAAAACTTCAAAATTTAAAGAATCCCCAAATTCTACTTCAAAACCAAACCAAATTCAACAAATTTATATATAACATACCAAATAAAAATTAATCGTTCTCTAGGCAGGAAGACATAGGTTGCAGCTTTGATTTTTCTTCAAAAAAATAGAGATGCCTTATCTGTCATGTACAATAATAAAATAATAATAATAATTAGAAGAAATTTCTACCCAAAAACCAAACCCATGAAAACAATGTCAATATAAATATGGAAATTAACCCAAATACTTAAAAGAAAATTAATTCTAAACATAACAAAAGAATAAGATAGAAAGAAACTCTCAAGCACATATAAAAGCAAATAAAAAATTCGACATAAAAGATAAAATTCATTAATAACAATATAAACAAATATCCACATATGTTGAGTTGAAATTTTATGAATAATAACAATATAAACAAATTCAACGTAAAATTCATTAATCAAAGAAGAAAGTTTAATCAGATTGCTTGCCTTTTTTTTTATAATCCTAAAGTGAAGTTAAGTTTAGGGTTTTAAGGTGGTAATTGCTAAGGTTTTGAGGAAAGAAAAGATTCATTCATAAACTGAAGAAGCTCAAGATAATTTTAGAACTTGTCAAGATATATAACCACATACCAAAAATTTTAAGAACCAAAAGGGGATTATTATATGAAATAAATGTGCTTTAGTATGTATATGAATTTAATTTGTGGAAAATATATAACCACATACCAAAAAAATTAAGAACCAAAGCGGGATTATCATAAGAAATAATTGTGCTTCAGAATTTAGAATTTAATTTAGGAAAATCGCTTGAGAATGGATCTAAAAAAAAAAAAAAAGACAAAATTATAGAAAAAGAAAAACATAATAAAGAAATAAAGAAATAAACTTTGACATTATCTCATCTTTAAAGTTTTAAACTGAACCGTGCCAACTCAAAGCTTCCATCAAATTAAATGGACAATTTCAATATTTAATGGTGGAGTACTGAAGAATTCTTCGAAGAATATCTCAATCACAAATTAATAGAAAAATTGCCTTAACTTAAAAACAAAAAACATAAATAAATAAAAAAGAAGAAGATGAAAGAAAAAAACAAAGGTGATTTATGAATAGCACACTTGATTATCAAAAGCAAATTCCTAACTTCAAATTAAATGGTTGCATGTTTTCTAACTCAAATTCCTATATCACAACTGCAAATAATTATATAAAATTGATACAAACTATGCATAGACAATCAGTGAGCTCTGTTGCTCGTCTTTAGCACTAAGATCTGAATCGCATCGTAATCATAACTGCATAATACACATAATTAGATGTCAAGGCTTTCTAGGGCTTTACATATACTTCTTTAGGATCCTCTACAACAATTGTAGCAATGCAAAAGCTTTTTTTTTTTAGTACCAAGTGTGAGAAAGTAGAGACAATCAATTCTTGCCATAGAGACTACAAACGGAGAAGAGAGAGAAATAGTAGCGTGAGAGGAGCAGGCTTAATTGTTACGTGAGTCTTTTTTTTTTTCTTTGCTTTTTTTTTTTTTTCTTTTTTTTTTTTTTTTTTTTTTTTTGAGTCTTATCAAAATTTTTGTTTTTATATAGATTATCAACGTTTGAGTTTGAGTTTAAGTTGTATTTGTTAGAGAGATAGAATTTCACTTCTTATTAAGTTTTGATTAAACAAAAATAATTTTGTTAAAAAAAATTGATAATGATGAATTTGAGTTTAAGTTGGACTTGTTAGAGAGATAAAGTTTTACTCTTTGTTAAGTTTGGACTAAATAAAAATAATTTTATTTAAATAAAATGATGATTTTATTTAAATATTATGCTGACGTAAAAAATTGTGAGAATTTCAAAAACTTCGGTTTTATATATATATATATATATATATATAAAATCAAATGGATACATAATAAATTATAATTGGTAGAGTATAAAATTAAACATAAAAAGTGGGACCCATGATTTATATTCTTTTATAGGTGTAGTCGCACTATTTAGTTCCCTAGTTATGGTACATACCATTTTGCACGTGCATCCCCTAATAATAAATAAATTAAAGGATGCACATAAACTCTCTAATGACTCTCTCATTTATCTTGTTAATTTGAATTTAATATTATTTTCATTTTATAATTCTATTATTTTTCAATGCTATTTTATCAAATTCTAAATTTAAAAAAGAAAGTGCAAAAATTCTCATTTCTTGCCCAATCTCACATTTTTCTTTAAACCAATTGTGTTCTTATCTTAAGTTTTTAATCACAAATAAATTTTCTCACTCTTTTGTCCAACTTTTGTGAAAATTTTTAGAAAGAGAATAAAAAAAATAGTATGGTGAGGCATGCAATGTGCAGTTGTGTCTATAGTGTACCTCACCTGCCAAATCAAACAATGCAACGGCATGCTCTGTTTGCATGGTACTAACCTCCAAAATGCAAAATAAAAGGCAGCAGCTGAGGATACAGAATCTCAAACCTTAGGGAGAGTCTCGAGAGGAGAAGTAAAAAATTTAGAGAAAATTCACACAAATACATAACCAAGTTTTCCTCTCCAAAAGTTTCTAACTTTTATTCTGAGTTCATTTTGTTTCCTTTTCTTGTTCTTGAGACCGAACTCTGTTTGAATCTGTTGTAGTTTAGCTCATAAAGATTTAAACTTTGCCGTGAGATTTTGACAGAGATTAGGAACTTAGACCCTGATCGATGTTGGAAAAGAGAAATAATTGGCTTGGATTAAAAATAAAGATAGCTGATGAGTGATGAGTTGAGGTGGAGAATGAATGAGTTTTCAGTTTTCACCATAAATTAGCGGATTGTTCTCTAGGCCTCATAATAGTCTGCTCCTAAAAATAAAGCAACAGTATTGGGCTTTAATTCGTCATTTACATAGCTTTGTTAAAGAATGAGGCTTAGGCTAACAGTGTTTTCAGCACATCATTGTTCGACCCACTCTCTTTTTAAACACAATCTCAAAATGTCTTTCAAAATAAGGACCAAAATAAAACTATTTTGATCTTTCCTATCCAAATAATGAAGATTAAATCAAGTTGAGTTATCCCCCCAAAAAAAAATGTTGAGTTTAGACATCCTTTACATGATATATCTAAAGAGTTATAAAAATAAATAAATAAAATTCATTTCTTATTTTATTTTCTCTTTCAAAAATTTAAAGTGGCTACTTCTCAAAAATTTCAAAATTTGTTACTTTCGACATAAAATTTTCAAAAAAAAGAAAAAAACCTATTTTCTAAAAACCTTTCTAGAGGGGTGTCATGTGGCGGAGTCCACAATAAAAAAAGTGAAAAAGAATATATTACAAGTTGTAATTGGTAAAATATAAAGTAGACTACAAAAAATGAGATAGAGGAAATAACTTTTATAATAAATAGTTATGTTTTAATATGGGTTCTAGCTGGTTCTAAGTTCAACAAGTAAAATTTTTTTTTATTGAATATTACGTACATTTTTATTGAATAGTACGTACAATGTAGAACTTTAACGGTAAAGTTTTAAATGATGTTTAACTAAAAGAAATTTATCTTGTAACTTCTAAATAGCTCAACTAGTAATTATTTGGGGTCAAAATATGGATTTGAGTCCCGCTTACCAAAAAAAAAAAAAAAAAAAAAAATTTGATATCTTTTGACAAACTATAGTGCTATGGTGTTTTAAAGTAGTTCAATGTGAGCAATGACAAAAGATGATGTAATAAAAATGTTTATATTATATAATTATTGAACAATTTAGTTCAATTAATTCTCATAAAAAAGCTAAGAGTTTTGTAACTTAATTAACATCTTCGCAATCACAAATTGCTTGTGGGTTTTAGGAAGTAAAGGGTTGGAGCTAGCAATATATTGTAATTATCTATGAAAAATTCCCATAAAAAAAAGTTAGTTCAATTAAAAAAATCATTTCTAATTATTGTTATTTGTAGCTTGTAAAGTGGGTCAGTTGCAGCTGGTTTGTGTGGGACACAGTTTGGGACATGTTTTACAATATTTTTCGGGCATAAAATGTTTTCTAAGTTATATATGTTTGGTGTACAACTTTGAGTAAAGTCCCAGGTTAGTTGGTGTCTTTATATGTTATATGCTTTCTTTTTTGAGAATATTAAAGAGTCGTTTGGTAACGTTGTTCTAATAATATTTGTATTTTTTGGAAATATGTGTGGGTAAAAAAGTGTATAAAAATACGTATAATATTATTTAAAACTGAAAGTTGTTGCTTAAAATACCATACCAAATGACCCCTAAATATTTTCACACACACGGGGGGAGGGGGAAAAAGTTTAAAAATACTAAATATTTTAACACACCCACACAGAGGGGAAGAAGGTTTTAAAGAAACTTACAATGGTGTATATCTAAAAAGACTTAACTCTTGGATATATATAGCATAATTTTTAAACCTCTTTAACTTACACTCATTTTTCAATATGAGATTAACCCATTATTTTTTCTTTTGAGAATACTAAGGGGGTGTTTGGTTTGTGTTTTCAAACAACCATTTTCAATTTTTAAACAACATTATACGTATTTTCACACACTTTTTCACTCACACATATTTCTACAAATGTTTTCAAATAATAATTTTTATTTTTTAAATACATGTACCAAACAGACTCTAAATATTTTAACACACACATGAAGAGAAGGGAAGAAAGGTTTAAAAAATTTTAAAATAGTATATATTCAAAAGGGCTTATATATTACTCTTCTCTTCTTGTTCTTTTTTTACTGGATTATTACTCTTAGCTTTATTTGTTCCAATCCATGTGCATGCATGATTGCATTCAGTGAATGGTACGTACTATGGTCCCCTCTAAGACGGTGAATATGATTATACATATGAACTGAAATTAGAAGAGCATACGGCATACCCTTCCATGTACTAAGAGTGCGTTTGGATTGGGCGTTTTCTGCCCAATCCTGCGTTTGCGTTTTTCAGTTTTTTTTTTTTTTTTTTTTTTTTTTCACGCGTTTTGGGTGTTGCGGCTACTGTTCATGTACTGTTCAATGAACAGTAGCCGCAAACTTTGATTTTTCAATTTTTTTGACAAATCACAGAACATCGTGTACTGTTCACGGACCCACAAATTTCACTTTTCAGCAACTTTTTCATTAAAAATGGGTCCCACGATACTATTCACACATTTAAAAATTATTTCGCTACAGTGTTTTTCAGTTTTCAGTTTCAGTTTTCAGCTGTATCCAAACGGACCCTAAGTCTTCGCTAATTGTACCCTTATTCCTATCCTGGTTTCTATGAATAGGGCAATGGGCCAAGCTAGTTGCACCACACCATTAACCACAAACAAGCCAACTTATCCTTCTTTTCTGATCTTTCTAGCTTTGTTTTGTAATACCCAATAGCCATGGACAGCAACAAGAATCCGTTTAAAATGACTGAGTATCAGATCAAGAAGATATTTTACCCAGCAATACTAATACCGACCAAAAGTTTGATGCTGCCTCTCTTTTTGCCGTCGTCAAAAACATTCTCAACCCTGCTAACAATGTTGCTGACAGAGTTTTTGGGGTATATGTATATGTTACTACTCTGCACACACTCTTTTATAAGAATTTTGTTTTCTTCTTACTTTTTATTATTATTATTATTTTATTTCTATAAAATTTGATCTTCTACTTCTAGTCCGAAGGCTGGTATAAAATTTAACATGTTGTGGTTTTATTTTTCGAGCCCCCATTCTAGCTTTAAATGGTAAAAAAAAAAAAAATGCAAATTAAACAAGCATGCTATCCCTCCCGTTGTTTGAATATTATAAAAATTATAATATAAATTGGAGGAATTGTTAAGGCATCATATAACGGACAATATATTGTTTTTCTGTTCAACTTAAAAGAAATATATAAAAGTTGATATCATAAGAACAAATTTAAATTTTATTTATCCATTTTTTAGAATGAGTGGAGCCTCTCACCTCCAATAGAATACCCTCAAGTTGATGGAGTTAGAAATGGTGGGTATCTTACCCTTCAAAAACCCTCAAACCTTGCATTCTCCCACTAAAAAAAACATCCAAATAAGGTTAATTAAACCCCTCCTACCCCATCCCCCAAACCCATTCCCTCTATTTCCCTCTTCCCTTTCAAACACAGTGTTAAACTCAAGAAGTAAACAATGCTTTTCTTTAAATAAAAAACTATTCACTCCATATATATCATTTAAGTTATCTCACTGTTGATTATTTTGGTCATACTCAAGGATTCTAAACAGCCACACACGGTGATCAAGGATGAAAGTGCCATCGCAACAGGCTTCATTCCACCATTATGTACACTCAAAGAACTTTCTTATGAGGTATCTGTTAGAAAAAAATAAATTATATGGTGCATTTATTTTGTAAGCCTCTAACTTCGTGAGTTTATTACTAATTGAAAATTACTTAAATACATTTGTAGAAGATCACTAGATTTACTGTAAGAAGATTTCTTCTAAACTAATCCTACAAGAAGGGGGGGGGGGGGGGGGGGGTGTTGGGGTGGGTGTTGTATTTGTATCAATTAACAAGCACCTCTTCCATTGTAATACCAAGTGTCTTTTAGTTGCTATATTCATGACAAGTGTCTCAAATCTTTCTTTTTTTTTTTCTTTTTTTTCGTCTCAAATCTTCTTATAATGGACAAGTGTCTTTCTTATTCATTTTTTTGTCGAGACATACAAGCAATGGCTACCAAAGTAACACGTCCAGGCTACCAAGACACAGGTATAATTGCTTTTAGCGTTATAAGTGACTCTATGCCAATAAATAATTATAGTATAAACTTTTTGTCTTTAACAATAAAAATAATTTTGTAGTATAAATAATATCATTATAAGTGCTGTGTCAAGGTATTAAAAAAGAAATTAAGAAATTTATTTCTCATGATTGACACTAATCACATAAGTCGAGGTTTCTTTGTAAGCCTTTTATAACATTATTGGTAATACTTTTATTATTTTTCCAATTTAAAAGAATAGCAATTCTATATGACTTTAAATACGCACAATAGTTTACCTACAAAAGCATATGTACCATTTCAAGTACTGAGTAAATAAATACATGTTTATATGAATGTGATCATGTTGCTACATACATAGTTACATAAGCATTTTTCATTATGGAAAATATGTAATGTCAAATGGCATGCAAGGATCCGAGTGAGGAAATGGCTTACATAACAACGAAGTCAATACTAGAAAAACTCAAATATTATTCCTGGTATGCGAAGGCAGTATTGACACTTGCGGCTTTTGCTTTAGACTATGGAGACTTCTGCAAGCACCTTGATAAGTCTAGCTCACCAGACCAGCTCACCAAGTCACTTGGGATCTTGAAGGGGATACCAATTCAGCCAAACATTGATCAAAAACACGAGGGTGCGATTCTTGAACTCAACAAACTGATCAAGGAGACATTCAATTTCATTGATTGCATTGTTATATGTTGGAGGATTGATCTATTAAGTATGATCGAAAGGATGTACCGTCACTGTCAACAGCCATGGACAGTATCTCAATATACGTTTTCTGGGCTATCATAACTGTTGTAGCTTGCACAACTCGAATTAGTGGTCTCATTAAAGATGAGTAAGTCCTTACCCTTGAAATGTAAAGTATATGGTAACTTTATTTGATTAGAATTACCATATCACTAGTTATAATTAGGGTTTGATACATTAGGAGGGTTCACCACTTGCTCTATAAATTGAACACTCGATTGAAAAAGTTGAACTACTTGAAAAAGGCAAATTTAATCACTCAACTATGAATTTAACAAACCTAATGCAAATAACCATGGTTTCACATTTTCAGGAGCCAGACACAGGAACTTTCGCATTATGCTAAGAAAATCGATGACACCCTTGACAAACTAAAATTGCGGATACAAATAGGTTAGTCACTCAGGCTGATTTTGCTCGCAAATGCAACCTCCATTATTACATTTTTTCCCCCCTGACAAGTTCTACCATGATATGTATCACAACATACGCAAAATCCTGAACAAAGATTTTTATTCAATGCTTTGGAAAAAAAGGTTTATTGGAAGCTCAAGAGATTCTTACAAGAGCCGCATGATATTGAGGATGTCTTGAATGAGCTATTTTTTGCCAGAGACAATAGGCAACCAGTCAAAATTTTTGACAAAGAAACGGTTAGTTCTTGTATACTTTCATTGGGGATTGAATGTCTATACACAAGGGCACCACAAGAATTGACGTGTTATTAGGCTGAAAGACCATTGTCTTGCATCACAGATACTTTTTGTGGTTTTATTCAATACTATACTTGAATGGTTTTTTTTCATAACCACAACTGTTGTGTCACAATTTTTTAAATAACTCTGATGTACTAAACTGTAAGTGATTACTTCTCACTTTCGCAAGGATTTATAATTTTTTCTCTGCTATTCATGATCAGCCATATCGGAATTATTATATAGAGTTGTGGCACTAGAGTTTTCTCCACAAATTTTCTCAGCTAATAAATAGAAATAGGCCCAATATCCTCAGCATTTTTCAAATGAAATGGAAAATTATCATTCTATGTTTCAAATTAAATCTTATATATATATATATATATAAAAAAAAAAAAAAAAGATGTTATATCATATAAAATTTTAAATGACTTTGTAACATCTACAATGTTAAATACAAGAGTTCTTCTATAACCACAACCAAATCTCACAACATTTTTCTCAACATGTGACATGTCTAGCCACCATAGGTCAAATCAAATATATTGTGAAAATGTTTTAAGATTTTGTTGTGTCTCTAAACTTTCTCTAAATACAAAACAAAGAAAAAAAATTCTTGATCATGAAACTATCCTGTTGGCTTGGAAACGAACAAATCAGAATTTCTATAATTCAGTATCCTCAAAGGTTGGGCCGGTCTAGGTTAGGGCCATGACAAAGTACTGGTTCAAGTCTAGCCCCAACCCTACTCAAGCATGATTACAGAAATCCAAACCGATCTGCAAGAGTAGCCTGCAAGAGGCCTAATTTTAATTTCATTTTTAAAATACACACACAATATATATATGGTCATGATTTAATTATAGATAAGCTTTTGTTGTATTACGATTTTGAAAACCTTATTATTATTTATTCGATTACATTTTCTTTATGTTATTAACATGCAAACCAAATTTTATATTAATCGGATGATATTTACTTTTCGTTCCAAAAACTCATTTTATATAAATAATTTTAAAATACAAAAACTTGAAATTGAAAATTTTATAAATGACAAAATTATTAATATTTGATCATTTTGAAACTAATTTTATATGCAGTAATGGTATAAGATAACAATTTAATATAATAGATATTTGTCAAAAAGAAATATTAAGTGATATAACATTACTTAAAATTATATCTTGTATAGTTTGAACCTAACTCATTTATATATATATATATACGTATATTCTTAAAAAATTTAGAAAAATATAAATTCTTAACAGATTATTACAATTAAATAATATTAAAATTATATATCGAGCAAAGTGGTTTGAAGGTTAATTGCTAGTCAAGCCCGTGCCAAAGCCAAAATTATGCTTTTGTTGTTGTTGTTTGTTTTTAATAAATTTACTTTTTAATTGATGAAGACAATTTGTTTTGTTATGGTTCTATACTTCTATTTTCCAAGCATGTCGGTATGTTTATTCATGAATGTGCTTGTTTATGATAATAGTAACACGCCAAATTACTCTTCTTCTTCTACTTTTTTTTTTTCTTTTTTGGATGTTGCTAAAAACACCAGTAATTACTCCTGATTCAACTAAAACTTTTGCATTTAATGGCAGAGCCAGAATTTCAATCTCGGGAAAAGAAGGGTAGGGGGAGATTAAAAGTTGATTTTAAAAATGAAATTAATTTTAAAAATATTAATGATAATTATAAAAATTAATTAAACAACTGTGAAAAAATTTGGGTTTAAAATAAAAACAGAGTTTAAAACATTGAAAAGTCAAGATATAGAATACAAATTTAAAAAAATTGAGACAAAAATATACTAAAGTTGCTACAAGTTGTATTACAAAAAGCTAACAAATTGATGGGGTAAGAATGTGTTTAGTACCACTAGACAAAATAATAAATAAATATAATTGATTTTTTGTGATGGTAATATATTATCTTATATGATTAATGTAATAAAATTTGTAATATTTTTAGCATTATTTAACAAAAAATGTTATATGAATAGTGAATTAAAAAATAAATTTAAAAAAAAAAAAAAACAAAACAAAACAAAACAAAACAAAACAAAAGAACACACCAGTGAAGTGGGTGAAAATATGAGACAAGAATCTTGTCACAAGATATAAGCTACTATAAAAGAATAGTGAAGTAGGTGAAACGTATGCTTTGAATCCTTTGATACGTGAAGGAGATAGGTTTTCCTTTGCCATGTTGGTGTCAGAGTCTGTTTCTCTAAAGGGGGTGTGTGTGTGTATTCACCATACTAGGTAGGCAAACTACTTAAGAATAGAAGTATCTAAGGGATTATTTGGGAGGAGTCAGGGGGGCAGATGCCCCCTCTCGCCTCCCCTTGTCTCCGCCCTTGACTTAATCTAATTTTTTATATGCAATAAAATAGATTAAATAGACAAACAAAGAGTTATCAATTTAATCAAGTGGCTACAAGTTCGTGCTAACATAGCTTGATTTTTATAATTTTTGTTGCACTAACAGATCCTTAGTATCGAAGTGGTGAAAAAAAAGAATGTCTTGTTGTTCTTTTCGGGTTTGGAGTTTTCGGGCATTTCAAAATATGTTGAGATTCTCAAAACCATATCGAAAGAAATGAAGGATGAGTATAAAATTATGTTGATCCCAATTGTGAGCCGCGGACCAGTGTCACGGAACAGGAGTTTGATATTCAGCGCCTGAAGTCTGATGATAATCACATGCCTTGGTACGTAGTGCAACAATTTTCATCAATATCAGGCATCAACTACGTTAACGAGCAGCGGCAATTCAAGAATGAGCCTATCATCGTGGTGTTGAATCCACAAGGGAAAGTGGAAAACCGTAATCCACAAGGATGGGTTGTGCTGTGCAAAGGGACTAGATTGGTGTTCAGTGGTTATGGGCCAACAGTTCTGAAAGTCATGAAGCAGTTTGATGATTGGAAGCAGCAGGTTAAGACAGACAGTGAATTCTTAAAAGTTTTCGAGAAATGTTATGACGAAGAACTAGCTAAGAACAAAAATATTTGTCTCGACTTTGATATGCCAAAGAATGTTGGATTGATAGAAGATGGTATGAAATGTCCTGACTGTTCCAAGACCATGGAGATGTACTTCAGGTTTAAATGATGCCACTAAAACCATGGTTAGGAGAGAGTATAAATAAATGCTGATACTATATAACATGTTTATTGTTGCACCAGATTGCAACGTATAGACCTTTTTTTCTCGACCAGTATTATTTCTGCGAGATAATTGTGTGTTTAAAAGTTTGTTATCAGTGCTAAAGTTTAATTATGTAATGTGTGCTGCAATAAAGAGCATCTTGATTACGCTGGTGATCTGATGCTAAGGTATTACGGATAGTATCTCTGTACTGTAATGGATTGATGTTTATATATGTTGCCAGACTTTATTATTTATGCATCACACTTCTTTTTTTTTTTTTTTGAGAATGATCACACTTGGCTCGCAATTTTACACATTCAATTTTTCTTTGTATTTTGTTTACCATGCTTCTCTTCGTATAAAAGGTTGGACAAAATAAAAAAATAAAAATAAAAATAAACTATTTTTTTTTCTATTCGACCAGAATAATAGTTTTTTTTTTTTTTTTTTTTTTGGGAGGAGTTAATAATAGTATTTTAGTAAGAAAGAATAAGAAATAACCAAACCCCAACGGACCAACCCATCTATTCCATAATCAAAGAGTCGACGGCCCCTAGGACTTACATGAGTAGTCTAGATTTCTTCCAACTTGATATCTTGTTCTGATGGTCCAATTTAATATAAAATAGGGTGTCTAAATGTTCAAAAATTTTAATATATTGGTTTCGGTTAGTTTAACTTGACAAGTCTCTTACTGTTTTGTTATATATTCATTCCTTACTTTGTGCTTTAATACTGATTACTGACTAAATAACTACTCCATTTAAGTCTTGAATAAATTAATGAAATTGGTGATAAGCTGTTGTAGGGGTCTAAACTTGTTTTCATATTCAAATCAAAGGGAATAGCCTAATGTGTATATTTCATTGAATTAGGTTTATTTAGAGATTTCTTAACTTCAAAATTTTGATGATAGGTTTCTTTAACAGCAGTCCCATCGATGGGTTACAAAGGATAACAAAATTAACCTTAAAAGGTAAAGTGTAGCTTTTTACACCACATGTAGGCTAAGATACAAACATGTTATACGACATGCACGTGAGTAATCTGTAGTTATTTCGTTTCTTTGTCATTATTCTAACCAAAAGTTGTGTCTATGTAATAATAATAATAATAATAATAATAATAATAATAATAATAATAATAACAATAACAATAACAATAACAATAACAATAACAATAACGACAAATCATGTGTCTATTTTTATGGCCTTACATGGTTTCATTTGATACAAAATACATTTTCATTTTTATTGCCTTACATCTCTTCTATCAATATTTTGTTTACTTCTCTTTTTAAGGACTTAGATGTTGGGTGAAAATTTTGAAGATTTTTTTTTTTCTTAAGTGAAAAATGAAAATAGTAGATGGGATTTTATTTTATTTTATTTTTTCTTCAAGGAAACATAATGAATTTTACATCCAATCATTATATAAGGAGAAATATTTTGAAAAATATATATATATATATATAATGTTTGGTTTGAATTTATTTCTATTAATCCTATCATACATTTCATCCTCTATATGTATTAAATAACCTAAACAGAAATCAAATATCGTTACATAATTGTCAATGAAACAATTCTTCTTTCTACACAAACTTCTTCTTCCAAATCATCACCGAAGTGAGACGAAGTAAACCGAATGAATTGAAATTTGTCAAAATGGACTGAAATGCCATATTCTTGACAAATAGGACTCTTAGAAACACCAAAATGTGATAGTTGAGTTTCACAGCAAACTCGAGTTTCACAAATTTGAGTTTTTAAAAAAGTGACAAATCTTTAATTATTTCGCAATTAATAATAGATCTATACATATTTTGTCAAACAAATGTATTAGGCGATTTTGGCCCTTAATGTGACTATGTGAGTGCTCAACCTGAATTTTCCTTCAAGCCTCCCATGTGACTAGCTTTTAGACCACTCAGCAATTTTGTTTTCCAAAGAGTTGAACCTTTCTTGTCTCAAAGCTACATTTGTACCCATAAAACTTCTGAGCCTTTAGAATCACATGTGGCCCAAATGGAATTTCTTACTCATTAAGATTTGGGTCTTCAAGGACTATTTTTGCGCTTCATGATTTAGCCCAAATGGTATAATTGGACAATATTCCTCCAAATTACTATTATTATTATTATTATTATTATTTTTGGTGTATTAATATGGGTTGGGGAAACTTATTGCGTGAGGACATGACAAGGGGAGGGGCGATAAGGCTTCCAACCATTTGTGAAGAAAACATGGGTCTTCACAGCAATTTTTTTATTTATTTATTATTTTTATATTTTAAGAAAGGGCCGCATTTTTTTTTTTTTTTTTTGGGAGAAAAAGAAACTGCCGCAATATGTGAGATAAGAAAAAGACGAAATGGGAACCTTTTCCGTTGATGTAGATATATAAGTACAAAAATAAGGAACATAGTTAGTTAAATACAGTGTGTTTATATATATATATATATATATATATATATATTTTTTTTTTTTGGAGCAAAAATATATCCGGTAAATATATAAATGGTTTTAATTCTGCACTTTTGTTTCAAAATTTCGACAGAAAAATACCGGAAATAGAAAACTAACAATACATGTAGTATGGGTATAATAAATGTTTATATTTTAGAATTTTGTAATAAAAATATGGAAACACTTGAAATACTACTTTGTATGTATTATTTATTTTTTGTTTATAATTTGCTAAATTGTGTGATTGTGAATAAGTGTCCAATAATAGTGAATGATCCACAAATCAATAAATTGCAAAATTAAGTAGCATGTCCTGGACAAAATTGGCCTTTGCCCTTTTTAAAAAAACAATCCAGCATTTTGCCCAATTTCCTAAACTAATTAGGGAAATGCCCCTCTTTTGAAACTCGACTTTCTCAAAATCGAGTTAAAAAAAAAAAAAAAAATTCTGGAGGCTTATAGTGGCGTTTTAAGGAGCCTATAGTGACGTTTTAAGGACCTATAGTAGCGTTTTGTAATTCGATCTTCATGAACTCGAGTTCAATGCATGTTTTTCCTCTTTTTTACCTATAACTAGAATTCATGGAGCTTGAGTTACAAAACGTCACTATAAGCTCATTAAAACATCACTATAGATTCCTTAAAACGCCACTATAGAGCTTAACTCGATTTTGAGAAAGTCGAGTTTCAAAAGAGGGACATTTCCCTAATTAGTTTGGGAAATGATGCAAAATGCTGGATTGTTTTTTTAAAAGGGCAAAGGCCAATTTTTTCCAACATGTCCTCTATTTGTTCTATTATTATTGCATTAAGTTAAAATCTTAGATATTTTTACTTCCGGAACCGTAAGGCAAAGATTACTAGATTCGTAGTTTTTTTTTTTTTTTTTTTTTGATTAAAAAAAAATGGGGGCCTTTATGGTTGTATTTTGCTCCTGGGCAAGGCGCCGGGCTGGGGTCAAGCTCAAGCCGTTCTATACAGTCCGTGTGTGGGAGCTACCCTCACCAAGGATGCCCACCAACAAGAGCCCGCTGGCAGCGGGAATCGAACCTGGGCTGGTTAGGCGGAGTGAACGAACCTTACCAGCAGAGCCAAGTCCTCGTTGGCTACTAAATTCGTAGTTACTAGTTCAGAGTTGTCAGCTTTGGTTCTATAATTTTATTTTTATTTTTTTAATATAAAAAGCAGTTTTTGTTTTTGGGTTTTACTAATGTATGGCTTAGTGAACCATTTTAATAAACATTTTATAAAAAAATGAAAAAAATGTCTAACTCTTTTTTTACAGCATTTTCAATTTTTCATAAACAGTTTTTTAAAACGAATGATTAATGTATGCCAAATCTCCTTTGTTTTTTACCACTTTCTTTTAGTCATTAACATTACTTCTGTACTTAATATATGCTATCTATCTCAATCATTTGTTGTCATCTTTCACAGCAACGAGTACAATCTTTATTCCGAAAATTTATCCATAAAACGTGTATATTAGTAGTTATAAATTAGATGTCTTTCATAGATTATGTGAACAGTACGTCATTTCAGCTAAAAAAAATGTGATTAGTGTCTATTTGGAACAACTTATTTAGCTGAAACTAAAAACTTTTTACTGAAAATACTATAGATAAAGGTAGGAGAAAATGGACATTTGCCCCTTTCGCCAAAACTTTTCAGTAAAATGCCCCATATCTGAAACTATTTAGGGAAATTCCCTTGTTTTGAAACTTGATTTTCTAAAAATTGAGTTTCAATTTAAAATTTGATTTTTGGACAATCAAGTTATAGTAAACTAAAAATTAAAAAAAATTTCTGGTACTCGAGTTCCATGTGAAGTACTCAAGTTCATGGAACTCGAGTTCCTTGAAAAAATTTAAGTGAAACTCGAGTTCCATGAACTTGAGTACTTCACATGGAACTTGAATTCCAAAAAAAAAAAAAAAAAAAAATTCTAAGTCCATGTTTACTATAACTCAATGTTCTAAAAATCGAGTTTTAAAACAAGGGCATTTCCCTAATTAGTTTTCTACGTGTAGCATTTTGCTAGAAAGTTTGTGAGAAAGGGATAAAAGCCCATTTTGGCTGATAAAGCTAAAAGGTAGGTAAAATAATACAGTAAGACACATGAATAATATTAAAAAGTGCAATGAGACCTATGAATAGTAACAAATTAAAATAATTAAAATAATAATAAAAACTAACTCTTTAAGCCAATACTAAACACACACTTAACGTTCATTTGGAAACCAAACAGGAAAAGTGTGCAACTCTTTATCCAAAAAAGAAAATGGGCATAATCCATCTATAAAATAAATGGTGTCCATATATTTATTCTAAAATGTGTATATAGTGCCTTTTAACATAAGGCATTACTAAGCGGTACTATTCGGGTGGTCAATGACGTTCATGTGCATGTTGAGAACGCAATGAAAAATGTGAGCTTCAATGCCCACTAGGAACACTATTATAATATCTACATATCCTCTTCCATTCCCTTTTTTATTTTATTCTATTTTTTGTTAGGACATATGTGGAATATGTTAAGAACATATGTCATATTGAATTGACTAATCTTTTGACAAAATGCACTTTACTTGTAATTGGGTAGATCTAAGATATGTTTAATACTTCAAGGAATAAGAATTCAAGTTCAAGTATTGAAGCCATCAAATCTATCCAAAAATCAAGTGAAAAAGTGTTGTTCATTAAAACTCGACAGATGTATCTATTGAGATTTAATATTTGAAGTTCGACAGATAGCTTGACAGTTGTATTTATCAAGAATTACGAAATTCAAATTTCCAGATCTGTTTTTCACACATATCCAAGCTATATGTTTAAGTTTTCTTTTCTCACAACCCTAGACATATATAAGGATTATTAAGAGCTGTCATAAGGTTGTTGCACTTGTTGTTACATGCATATTGTGACTGGAGATAATCTGCCCTAGTTCAACTTTCTCTTAAAGAAACTGCTACGTTTGTACGCTGTAGGATTTTGTAACCAAGAAGTTTCTTGATCTTCATCATGTGGTTGAACTAAAGAACTTTGCAGCCAACATCTTTTTCAAGTTGGTGTGTTAGTCACCTACTGGGATCCGTGCATTGATTGGTTAGTCACGTACTTGGAGCCGTGCATTGAAAGGAGAGATTGTCACTACATTACAAGTCCAACTGTGTACTGGGATAAGGGTTCAACTGTAGATTAGTGTAAGGTACTGGGATTCCTTTACTTATAACTTGTTTTGATAATAGTGGATTCTCGAGAGTGATGACCTTAAATTCAGTCAGTGAGGTTTTGCCTTGGTGGTTTTTCTTATTTGTAAACAAATCATCTATATAAAATTTAATTTCCACCGCATTTAGTTATTTGGTGATTTGTTTGTGCTACCACACATATTGCATGTTAAATTGACTTAATTAATTCACTTAGCTAATTAATTGGTTAATTTACCCAAGGAGTCAATACATTCTTGGCTTATCATTTTTATTAAACTTTCATTGCCATTTTGTTTGGTAATAACGTGGTTTGTTCCTTGCCCCTAGGATAGTATTTTTTAATAAGTAAGGGTCTGTTTGGATATCGTTTATTTGCTGAAAACTGAAAACTTATTACTAAAAACACTATAGCAAAATAATTTTTAAAGGTGCGAATAATGATGTGGGACCCAAATTTACATAGAAATCTGCATTTTGCTGAGTTTGGTTGTCCATGAATAGTGCCATGAGACCCCAAAAAAAGGAAAAATGCAACTGAAATATAATTTCATGCTGGGCAAACGCAAGCTAAATTATCTACTACATCCAACTAATTCTAGGTTTGAGTCCTAATCAACCCAATATCTAAATTATATGTAAAATATAAATCCAATTTTTTTTTTTTTTGAATGAGTCAAAAAAATCTGATGACTCTAACTAAATAATATAAATAGATTGATGTTGATATAAGTTGACACGGGTATATAAGTTATGCTATTCTATTGAATTTTTCTAGTAAGTAGAGTAATTAAACTAGTAATTATGGATAAACTCAAAATGGTACTTAAGATTGGATTTACTAAATATCAACCGAAGAAATTTTTTCAAGACCAATCCTAATTGAGTTGATTCACATCATAAAAAAATTTATTTGGTTGATACATAGACTTACCAATTCAATATAGATCTAAGATATTTACTCAAATTATTGATAAAAAGATTTTTTTTTTTTTTTTTAATTTGTTCCTCTTAACTCAATCTTTGGAGATTTTTTTTTTTTTTTCAAGAACTTGTTCGATCCCTATCCCTCTTCCCAAATTTCCAAATTTATCTTTCTTTCTTTTTTTTGTAACTTTTTTTGAATTTCGAAGCTTATTGTAAGAAAAATAAATGCCTATCTAATCTTAACAAAAATGAATGAATCAATGAATGAAAGTGGAAGAAATGGAGTTTCATTACCCTAATTGGTCTTGCACACCAATCATTCCTTGAAAGGCCCTGTACCCTATATTAATTTTGTTTGGCCTATTTTTTTCAATATAAATATTGTTTTAATCTGGCTTCCAAAGATACACCTCTTATAATGAATAAATGAAAATCTTTACCTTGTTAAATCAAAATCAAAATCCCACGAGGCAAGTATCCACGTAAACCAAATATATATCCAAGCGTTCCTTTAACCTTTTGAGTTACCTTTCAAGTGTTCAAGTAAGTGGTGCAGAGTCAAATGCTAGAACATTTATTTCCAATAAATAATGTTCCCAAGAAAAATGAAAGATTTGTTAGAATAAGGAATGAAAAAGTGCTTCTGTCAAAGAGGCCCGCAATTTTTTTTTGGTTAAAGTAGATACAATCGGTACAATTGAGATTAATTGTTGATTCATTTAGTGAAATGCCATATTTCGTACATTGAAAAAGGAAAAATCTATCACATTCATGATTGATCATTGATAGAGTTCAGATTGCACCAATATTAATCCATTTTATAATATTTCGTCCAAACCCACTTAGCCAAAATCAAGTAACTATTCATATGTTGTGAAGAGGAACAAGGAATGAACATCTTTTGTAATTTTTTCATCATATATAATTGTTTTCAAATGGATCCATTCATCGATGTAAAATATTACAATGGTGTAATAAAAAAAATCAATGAAAAGAGATAGTCTAATTCTACTTAGGAATTCCTTGGGACCTTCAGGATTAGGAAGGGCAATAATCCGGAAAATATAATAAAAATAACATGGTTTTGAGAATTTTCTTTTGCAAAAGGAATTATTTTAAGGAGGGAAAAGAACTCATCTTTTAAATATTTTGATTTTGCAAATACAATTATTTTAAGAAAAAACTCAATTTTCTAATAGTATGAAGTGGTACTATATTAGCTAGACTACGCCTATGTTTGGATTGTACTAATTATTTCAGTGTTTGCGGTTGGTGTTTTTAGTGGGTCTTGTGCATTGTTCACGGGACCCGCAAGTACTTTTTTTAACAAAAACAACTTTAAAATTGGGTTTCACGACACTATTCACACAGTTAAAAATTATTTTACTACAGTATTTTTAGTTTTCAACAATAAACAGTATCCAAACAGACACTACATGTCTTAGTGCTTATTATCTTGCTAGCAAATGAGCTGACTACACTATAAATTATTCACTAAAATATCATTTAAAGTTCTAAATTTTTGAAATTATTTCAATTTGAACTCTTGTTCATTTACATATTATATTATATATATATATATATATATATATATTGAACAAGATAAAATCATTAAGTATACTATGTGTCTTGTCTGGAGCTTATCTATAGATCAATTTGGTAGCTATTTTTTTAGCAACTCTTATTTTGCTAGGTTCAATGAAATGAATTCTCCCACCCCACCCACCCCCCCCCCCCCAAAAAAAAAAATAAAAAGAGAAAAAGAAAACGGAAAAAATTCTCAATTATATGCTAAGCACATTTATATTTTATATGTTAACCATAAACCCCTTATTAATTCACCAATTTTCCAGTTAATAGGAATTAATTTATGAGTATTGGTAATAAGTTAATTGAGTTGCCAAAGCTCTTTATACGACTACCAAAGAGGGTGAGGACTGAGGAGACATTTGTATAGATGTGAATCGAAGAATTCCTCTCTTTCCGGTTCCCATTGTACAACAAAATAATGTTTAATGAAGGTTCATATTTACTTTTTTTTTTTTTTTTTAACCTTTAAGAAAGACTTCAGACTTTAAAGTCCAGAGTAGCCTAGTTCATATATTTCTTGTTGAAAATCATTCAAATAAGGGAGGTTCATCAACCCAATCGGACCAAATAGCAAAGTCATTTACCCGTGCAATCATCGTAATCAAATATAAAATGAAGGAAAGTAACAAAGCTTTCTAACTAGATTTTATTGTTTGCAATTAAAGTTTTGGCCAGTTTGAGATTTCAATTAATTCAACTGGTAAAGTCTCTGATGATTGATTAAGAGATCTAGAGTTCAATCCCCATCAATACAAAAAACCAATTAGAGTTTTGATCTGATGGTAAATTTCAGAGGATTAGTACATTTTACACAAATTTATTTGTAACTTTGAAATTTTTTTTTTTTTTTTTAACTGCGTAAAAATTTAAATTTACAATAAAACCACGTGAAAATGTTGAAACACTTTTATTTCTATTTAATCTTCCCCGGTAGGTTATTTATTATATTAAATTTTAATAAGGATCTCCTGCCGTCCATACCTTTTATTTTTTTGATTGAAAAAAAAAATTGTAAGTTCCCCAGTTATATATTGTAGGGTTCCATATGTTAATCATTTCTCGTTCTCCATAGTATTTCCCACCAAATAATTCAACTGTTGCTGCATTCTAACAAATAAATTCAAAATGGATTAAAGGAAAATGGATAATCAAAGTTAAAATGATACAACAATAATGATCTCAGATAGAATCAAAGCTATTATTAAGCTGTGAAAATTTTGCATGAGGATATTCATTATGTGTATCATCCAGATTTTAAAAAATATCCTCCCACCTCTTACCATTTTTATATAAACACACACACACCCAGGTAGTGCCCAAGGAGGCCCGGGCCTGCCTGGATCCAAATTTTTTTTAGTTACCATATATTTCATTTTTGTTGTTGGGCCTCCCTTCTTCTAAAATCTTAGGTCCCTTTCTTCTCAATAAACCTAGTTAGCCCAATCTAAATTGCAACTATCCAACTCAAAAACTTAATAAAAACAATAAAAACATTCACAATGGTGATTGAATTTTAGCAAATATATATATATATATATATATATATATATATTTATATTTTACAACCAAAAAATAATGTGTTATTAGAGAAGTTAAAGATAATTTGTTTGCAACTACAGTTAACTAGTATAAATATCAGTTTACTGTAGCAAGTTATTAACAATAAAATACAATATTTTATTAAGATTATAGCTTCTTCTTTTTTCAATTAAAAAACTCAAATTCTCTCTCTTCCTTTATTATTTTAATGATTTGTTTATACTATTTAAATGAAGCAATAGAAAAAAATAGAACATTTGATATTGGGTTGGGTGTATTGTAAAGTAAGGTGATAAAATAAATAAAGTACATTTTTGAAGTGTTAAAAGCTAAAATTTTTAACACAACCATTGTGAATGCTCTAACTTCAACCAAAAAAAAAAATCATAGCCAGTCTAGTATTAAAAAAACATTATTTTGTTTTTGTTTTTGTTTTTTATTTTTTTTGGTAAATGATTGTATCTCAATGTATTTAAAAACAACGATTTTGAATATTTATAATTTTTTAATATTATATGGATGCTTATTTGATTTTTTTTTTTTTTTCCTTTATGCTCACTTCCACTAGGTTAAAATTTTGGATCCGTCTATATATATAAATATATAATTTTACTTTTTAGTACCCTTAAAAAAATGAATAAAATTTTTAGCTTCACCACAGCATCTTATGGGCCCTTGGATCGTGAATAAATCAATTTGTTCATTATAAGGTACACAGATGTAAGAATTTAATGAAGAGCATTATCTTTCATCAAAAAAAAAAAAATGAAGAGCATTATTTTATTCAGGATCTACCTCTAGACCAAGGGGGCCATAGCCCCCAAACCACACAAAATATTATTAATTTATATATGTTATTTTGTAAAACTGGAAATTCATGATTACAAAGGGAATATTACAAATTTTATGAAAAATCCACTTTGATTCATTATTTTTGTGAAAATTATACATGAAAATTCTTAAGTGCTTCTAATACAATTAAAAACTAACAATAGTGCAAATAGATTGTACAGATTTTTATATAAAAAAATCCCACCAAGATTCATTGCTTTTGGGAAAATAATGCATGAAAATTCTTAAGCGGTTCTAATACAATTAAAGACTATTTGGATTTTTGATGTAGAACAGATAGTACAACCTCCCTTAAAGCAGCAAAGACACCAAAAATCATGGTGTAAGACCAAGGAGGGTATCAATAGAAGTCACTGGGGAGACGATTTTGGAATTACATGAAATTTAGCAGGTTGAAGGAAAATAGTATTCTAATCAAGACTTGAGATTTCTCAAGGATCACCCTAATTTAGGCAAATTCTTTCATTAAAGCCCTAAAAACAGTGTTTTCACTATTTTTAGTAATATTTGTTTTCCTTATAACTTTTAGTTTAAAGTCAAAATAAGGGCCCATCTATTTTGGGATGTCTCTTAGAAACAATATTTTCATTTTCTAAATTATCTCAACTTTGCTATTTTGGCAAAAATTATTATTTTGCACCTAATTTCATGATTAGTGCGAATTAGGGTTTCTGGGTGTTTTACTAGTCGCCCTAGGTTTTTCTTTTACTATTTAAACATATTGTAGTTTCCAAGGCAATTCAACTTTCAAATTTATAAAATTATAAACTTTGTTTATTGTTTCTCTCTAGGGAATTCCAGAACCTTAATTACCTTGTGGATTCAAAAGACCTCTCCTAAATTCAAGCTTTTCATTCAGAAGCTAACGCAATTTGTTTCTTTTTCCATTAAGAAAACAACATGTTTGTTTTCTTGTAATTTTTGCGATATCAGGTTTGGACACACCCTCCGAAACAAAGTGAAATAAATATTGAATTCTTATGTGGCACAACAAATTATCACAACATATATTTCATAATAAGTGAAGCAGTTTCAATCTACTATACGTCAAAATAATATGAAATAAAATAAAAAGAGATTATATTGGGACTCAAGAAAACTCAAAACAAAAAGTATTGTAAAAATATTGTGAGAATTTGTTGTCCCTAGGCATTCTCATTAAGATCACCCAATAACAACTATGAAAATGTTACATTGGTCGATGAGCAAGTTTTTATGCCAATATCTAAGTACGTAATTATTGTTGCTAGTATAACTGGCTATACAGGATCCCCGTAATATATAGAAATGAAGTCCAGCGCTCTTATAGTTTGCAATACGCAAATCATAGCATGAAGGTTTTGACATATTCCAAGACTGCAAAAATAACTCTCTTGCAAAGCCTTCACAAGGAGAATGCACACAAACCACCACCCCCCCCCCCCCCAAACCTTCCCATTTGAGTGTGATGATCCTCTGCTTCTAAATTGACCATCTCTCATCCCCAATGGATATTTTCAGCCTCATATGCAAGCCTTTTGAAAATAGAGTCAGACCGATATCCCAATGCTTGGTCTGGTAGTTGGAGACATCAATGCCCAAATTTCATGTTCTTATCATATTAAATCAAGTATTTAGTGCACAAAATGAAAAATAGTGGAATGTCACAATGATGTTGTCCATAGATTAAATTATTTTGAGGATTAGATTTCACTTTGACTGTCTATTGTTCAATGAATTGCATGTGCTTGGAGTAAAATTTTTGTATAAATGTATAACCATGTTATTAAGTATTTTGATTTAAATTTGGTCTTTCTAAGAGGCAGAATTCTACACTCGCTCTTACGTAAACCAATATGCCCGTTCCTATGGGAACCAATTCTTGGTGCAGGCTTTGCCATATTTTATCATCTCATAAATATAAGAGGTAGGAGAAGTTTAACCTATTGATATATCCATTTCATGCCAAACCGGACTAACTAATTTAAATGTAGGTCAGAGGTCTATGTAAACCAATTCTTTAAGCTCTATTTTTATAGAATATCTCGTCTCATATATGCACTAACTAATTAACAAGATAGATTTCTTTTTTTGCAGCAACAAGAGAAATTTCTAAAACTTTTCTCTCGAAAAAAGAAGAAGATAAATCTCAATAGACCATCTTAGGACTAAAGGCAAAGCAAAAAGATTTAGGTAAATTTGGGCTAACACACCTTCTGGTGTCCAAGAAGCAAGCCCCAAAGCCTATTTATTTATTTATTTATTTTGGTTTTTAGCCTTTATAAAAAAATTTGAAGAACGGAAGAAAGGCCACAAGGTCAATCAGTTACGTATGATTTTAACCCCACCTTAAAAATATATATTATAACTCTAAGAACAGTTTGAAGACTTTTTTATTAGAGAAACAAAATCGTTATCTTTATTCCTCCCAGAGTGAATGTAGGGACTTTGCTCACATGACCCAAACCACTTTTATTTTTTGGATTTAGGTTCATCATCAACATTGTATAGATATGAGTCAATGACAACAGATCTCTTTTAAAAATATAAAATAAAATTGCACTGAGAAATTTGTTGGTTATAACATACACAAATGTAAAAATTTAATGAAGAGCAATATCTTGTACATATGTATACATAACGTTTGGAGTGTGTGTGTTTGTATATATTTTTCATTTGAGTTTGGTATAATTTCATTTAAAACATAGAGTTTGGCCCCCAAGGAAAGATTTCTATCTTTGTCCTAGGCCTAAGGCTATAGTTATTTCGTGTTGCTTTCCATTGGAGTTTGGAGCTAGAAACAGGCTTTATGGCATCAACAATTAGTTTATTTGTACGAAAACTGGACATAAAAGGTTGTAGCAGCCAATATTCTGTAGCCATCACTCGTCCACCGGTATAGAATAAATTAGTTTAGAGAAAGTTAACAATGCATGCATGCAGTGGATCTTAAAGTTTGGACATTATCATAAGGATATATACAGTAGACTAGTAGTATTCTTCTTCTTGTTGTTTGTTTTTATTTGTTATTTTTAGTAGTTTTCTTGTTAAAACAATTAGACAAGCAATCATTTATCAAAAAATGTAAAATAAACTGACACAACTACGGGTTGAGAACTTTTAATTTCCTAAGATTTCTAATGAATATAAAGATTATCACGAAAAAAATGAATTAATTAGCAAACTTTCATCCAAGAACTTTGTCAAGTTGGTTGTCAGGCAGATCAATGTATATAAATGAAATGATTTTTATCTTGTTGTTATCAAAATCTTTAAACTAGGAAATGAATTTCTCCCCAAAAAATGAAATTTGAACAACTTCTGGGTTCCATATCTGAGAAAAACTACGTTCCCCATTACCTACTTCTGGGTTCCATATCTTAAGTGTTGCTCATGTTCCATAGCATTTTCCACCTTTTAACTCAACCATGGCATACTATTCTATTCACTTGTGAAAATAAAGTATTAAAGTAGTAAAACAATGGATCAAATTAAGCTAATTTAAAATAATATAGTTTGACATTGACATTTAAATTGGAAGAACAATGGATTATCAAGGTAAAAAAAAAAAATCTTTATAATTACATTCCATGGAGTTAAATTAAGATTTGATTAAGATGTAAGAATTCACCATGAGGATATTCACCTTTACGTGTTTTCTTCTGAGATCTAGAATTGTTACCTTTGTGAATTCTCCATACTAACAATAATCCTAAAATAGATCAGCTAGTATGGAATTCACTTCTAGCTCTCCTCTTATAATTGAATTGAGTTTCAACTATTTAATTAGCCATTAACTAATTAGTACTCAAATTGAATCTTAGTGCTCAATTGCCCTAAGCCCCTAACGTAAGGAAAAGACCAAAACTAAAACGAATTAATTTGTTGTGTTAGGGTTTGTCTTTCATGTTCCATTTTTTTATTATAGTTTATAATTTTTTTCATAATTCACAATATTTGATTGGAATATAAGCATTACAACTTATATAGTGGGCCCTTATTTGAACTCAACTTCTTGAAATTTATGATTCTTAAAAAAAAAAAAAAAAAATACTCTTAAGCAAAATTGCCAAAATGTGGTAATAAATCTATTTTCTAGTGGCAATAAATATATGTACGATATTGTGATCTATAATTAGTTGAGAAAATAAAAAATGCTGATGAATACATCATTTATTTCTTAACAAATACATCAAAAATTTTAAACCAATAACTTTTCGATAATATTGTTCAATTCAAAACTCTATCTAAGAATCTTTATTTTTATGTAAAAAATTTAGGATCTGTTTGTTAATGTTGTTTTAGTAACGTTGTTTATATTTTTAAAAAATACGTATTGGTAAAAAAATGTATGAAAATATATGTAATACTATTTAAAAATTGAAAACATATATTTAAACACATGTACCAAACAGCCCTTAGTGTTTTCCTTCTTCTCATGTGTTATTGGGCCTAAAGGCCTATTTTTACAAACACAAGACACTTTCCAAACAACCAAAAGTTCGACCCATGTTGATATTTTTATTAAATTGAGGTAATTGGCTAAATAAGCAGAGTTAGATATAATTGGATAATAACTTTAATAAAGCTGGAAAATATGAGAAGATTTCATTTATCCCTAGACTTAATTAATAACACTAGGGCTCTATTGAATTAGCTAGTTATAATAGGGGCATATAAAAACCCATTTTCTTGGGAAAAGAGCTTGGACCCGCCTCTCCCCTCCACTGCTCAGTTTTCAGACAACACACTCTCTCTCTCAAGATCAAGAAATCATCCTAGAACTTCTCTCATTTCTGGTAATATCTCTTTCTCTTGTTGTTGGGTTGTCTTAGGGTTGTGTTTTTATTACTTAATTCAGAAATGTATCTAACAATGGCATTTAAAAACCACTTTCTTAGGTTTCCAATTCCTCTCTTTCTGCTCAGACAACTCACTGCTCAGACAACTCCTCTCTTTCTCCTAGTAAGAAAGCTTCTAAGAACTCTCGACTTTGTTGTTCTTTTTGTCTTCTTGTTGTAATTAGTAACAATAACACTAAAGGATGAGACTTTCTAAAGGATGAGACTTCACTTTTGCCGTATCTAATGTGCTCTGTTTTTTTCTGTTTTCAAACACTAAAGGGTGGATCTCTGTAACAAATTTTGTTTTTCTTAACTTATGACAAAACAGTAGTGATTTGTGTTGTGTTGAAATTTCCTTTGAGATGGAGTTTGAAACAGGTTTCTGATTCATTATCACAAAATTTGTACAACATATGTTTGTGTTTCCTTATTGCCAGCTACATGCATCCTTGCGGGGGACTTGGCCCCTCCAAAATTTTTAATTTTTTTTTTTTTTTTTTTTACAATATAAGTGTTTCTTTTATAAATATTTAAAGGTTATTTGAAAAAGAAAATAAAAGTTGGCCCCCAATTGATTAACTAATCTAGCAATCTTTTCCAGAAAAATAGAGTTTAGCGTTGATATACGTACAATTGCAATAAAATGAATAATTAAATAGTAAGTTTTGTAAATAATTAGTAGGACCCTTAATTTTTAGCTCAATTTCAAATCTTATTAATGTATTTAAATCATTCAACATTGATAATATATGTTATTTGGTTGAAATTTTTTATTCTTAAGATTTTATCAAGAAAAGCAAAAGCTCATATGAGACTTTGGTTATAACAATATGATTTTGATTTGTCAAACATAGATGAAATTTTACAAACAATTTATATATTAAAAAGGTAATTATGCATAATTTCGTTATGAAAATAATAATTGGTAAAGTTTATTACGTGAAGTATTATTATCAAGCATGACTTTGATGGAAGATACTATATTCGTTTATTTTTTATTTTTATTTTTTGTTCTTTATATTTGTATGTTGTATACCCAATTATACAATTTTTGTATACTTAATTAGAGTTTAAGAAGGTTATAAGTTTCTTTTATAAAGAAGATTTTGTGTCTAGGTGTATATATATACATATTAAAGTTGATAATTTGTGTATATGTATATAACTTATTTAGAAAAAGAAAATTTATATTTATTTTTATACACACATATATTATATGGATTTTTTAGAGTAGTGTCTAATTGTGATTTGAGTTTATCTTGACACAATTGCTTGCCCCCAACTCAAAATTCCTAATTCCGCCACCGTAAACATATGCTTTATAATATATATGTGTTTCTTTATTACCCAGGCCGTAGAAAGCAAAAGAGAATATTTATTTATTTATTTTTGGGGGATTTGAGGTTATTAACTATTTTAGTCGGCATGGACCCATAAGAAGCTTTTTTTTTTTTTTTTTTTTTTTGTGTGTGGAAGGTCTGATATGAAGTTCTAAATAAAAAATAAATAAATAAAAACATGTATTGATTAATAACCCAAAACATAATTTTTGGAGTTAGTTGGATACTCTAGTTTGAAGTTCCAAGAATATTTTTTGGTTGGGTAGAGTGGCCTGTTGAAGCATATGAGAGACTTTAGGTTGAAATAAATAAACCAATATGGGGTTTGACTAATACTATACACTATGTCCATTTGAAAAAAAATTATTTAGCTATTCATTGTATATTTTTTGTTAAAAGTGTGCTAAAATATATTTGTGCTTAGAATCAAGCTTATAAGCTAATCCCAAAATCTAGTTTAAAAAGTTGTTTATAACATTTGTTTTAAATTTTCTTTTCTTTTCTCTTTCCTCTTTTTCTATTATATGCTTTTATTAGGGTTTTATTGCCTTCTTGCCATATAACCATTTGTTCTATAGATGTCCACTTGATTTGAGCTACGTCTTGCACCTGAGTTGGAGGGAGTGTCCAGCTTGATGCCACTAGGCGGATGGAACAATACTAACCTCTTTCTTGTGAAGCTGCACTGTGAACATTGTGGCTTGGACACTGGACCTCTCAAACTTTCCTTGGAGAGAATTGTTAACAAGAAGAAGCATGAACCACTTCATATAAGTGTCCAGGTGTGTTTTACTTTTATTTTTTTTGTGTTTATATGTTCTAGATTTAGTTTATGGCTATTAATTATCCAAGTGCATGCTTAGTTTTGACCTTGCAAGCTTAATTCATTTATTCATTTTAGTGTGTTTGAAATAAAGTTATTCATTCATCAATGTGTGTGTGTATATATATATACATGATTCAGTGTCGATGCAAGACCATAGGAAAGGTCAAAATCTTGAACTTGCTGAATGGCCGCCCAAAGAAGAATGGCGACATTAAAGTCATGCTGATTGAGTGCTCTAACATGCATCCATTGAATGAAATTGTCTTTGAGTTTAAATGGATAGCATTTGATGTAAGACTTCTAACTCATCTTAATTTATTTAAATTGTCTTAATTAAAAATGTCTTGACTATAATTTTTCACTTTTTAGGAGGATGGTGTTAAGTCTATTCCTTTTGAGTTTTATCCTGGAGTGTGTCCAAGATTTCCTAATTCTAGGAAGATTGAAGGTTTCCGTATTGTTCAAAACTTGCGTCCATATTTCCACATGTAAGTTTCTTCCAATAAAAAAAAAGCTATTAAACCAGTACAAAATTCTCCCTAATAACATTCTCATAATTGTCTCAATTGAATTTCTATGAACTGAATAAATGTTCGGTGGATGCAGGAAATGAAAGAACCTTCAAAATGGTTGCCGTCATTGCTTTTGGTCAGAAAAATGTTCATGTTTCCCTTCACTGACTACTTTTGTTGTTAATAATAGTGAATTTTCCTAATAGTGGGAGTTGTATAATGCATGTGATGATTTCACTCTTGATCCAAAACATCAGTACTTAATGTTTTGAATGACATTATATGATGAACTTCTCTGTCTGATATTCAATATAATCTATAGGCAGTGATATTTGAACTAAAGAACGGTAAAATTTGTGTCTACTAGTTTAATTTAGACTGAAAGTAAATTAGTTGTTGGAGGTTTCGACTTCAGAGTTTTAACACCTTACTTATTCGGTAGATTATCCATATTGCCCCAGCAAAGGGCCCCTTATAATTATTATCTAACTATTATGCATGAGTAAACATGATACATGAGTAATTGCGATCATAATATGAATTGATAGGAACCAACATCCTAGAAAAGACATAGATAAAAAGAAGGAAAAAAGTCATATAAAAGTAGATGAACATATTATTTTCAATATTTTAGCAAGCAATGGCAACTCTAGTAATTTTTTTCAAGGTGAAGATTAAGAAATTTTAATTATACAAAATCTAATAATAACAAAATGTGTACATATCGATATAAAAAACAAAAAGCACAAATACTTTAAAAACATAAAATTGTACAATTTCCTTTTATAAGTTTTCATATTTTGAATTCGTTGCATGATAGCTTCAAAATTTTATTTATTAAGTTTTCATAGCACATGCAAATGTCATAAAAAAATTTGTTGTGTCCATAACATTAATCTATTTAAGATGAAAATTCAACTAAACTATAATTTTTGTTGTTTCATTATTATATTTGTGAGCATAACATTATTCTATTAAGAATAATTTTTCTTAAAATTTAATTTTTGTCATATCCTTAACATTACTCTATTAACAATTCAACTCAACTCAAATATTTGTTGTTACATTAGACCAAAGTCACCACACCATACTGCCTTGGTAAATAAAGTGTATAAATACTAAACAAGAATTCATATAGTAATGAAGATGAACCCACCGACTAGCTCACACGCTAAACAACAATTCTAAACATAGTAAATTACTATCCACTGGTGATTGGCCTTTGACCCCACGCAGGCCCAGTTTCAATAGAAAACAAATTCATTATGTTGTAAGTGTTATTAATTTTTATTTATTTTATAAATAAACACTTGTGATAAATAAAGGCTGTAAAAAGTAATGCTAGGAACACACCCATTCTCACACTCAAATCCACACTTTGCTTTTGTGTCAAGTCTTGATTAGATTTCAGCATCTTTAAGTACATGTGGGTGTAGCCATGTAAAAGTGCTAAAATTCAATAAAGACTTGACACACAAGTAGGGTGAGAGAATGTATGTGTCCCTAGCATTACTCGTTACTTACTAAACATTTTTGACTTTTGTTTCAGTCCATTTCAGTCACACACACACACAGAACTGACTAATAAATACTGAGATACCAGATCGGCAAATAAGTGATAGAGGCAGATCGGCCAAAGACACCGAAGAGCGACGATCAAATTAGGGCGGAGGGTATATCGATCTATGGCAATCCAGGCTTGGTGGTTAACCTATTGGCCACCACCAAACTTTCTATTGCGACAATGTTCTCCACAATTTGCAAAGAAACTAATAAGGGGTACCAAGAGTTTATGTACAATTTTTTCTTTAATCACTTCTTTGAGAATATTTTGAGGAATTAACCCCCTAAAAAGTAGAGAACTATTACGTCTATAACATTTTCAAAACAAATTCTAAGTGAGAAGTTGTTATTAGTTCTAATTTGAACCTATCATTGATATTATTCTTTTACCCACTAATAAAGGTTAATAACAACCTGTCACTCAAGATTTGTTGTGAAAATATCTCTAAAACGTGATACTTGATTCAAATTGGCATGAATTTAGGGAGATATATATTATTTTATTTTTGGGGCTGATTGGTGTTGTTTTTATTTGGGCCTTTGGGTTGATTTATATTTGTTTGGGCAATTTTTTGGTTCAACCTTAGAGCATCTCCAGTAAATTAGGCAAATTTTTGTACTGTTTGGAGAATGAACAATGACTTTTACCTTTTAGCTACCCACTTTTTCAAATACACTTTCCAATAGATTCTATATCTCATTTAAATATTATTTCTTCATTCATTATTTTTTTTTTTAACAACTACACATCTTCCAACATTTTTTTATTCAATACCTTATTATTATAATAGAAACAAAAATATTTGAAGAATGAACAGTAGCCCATTAGACTTGATGAGCTACTGTTCATGAGCCAAAAAAAATTCAGAATATAGAAAATCCATTGAAAAATGAACAGTAGCTTATTTTGTGGTTTTACTCTTTAAAGTAGAAAGCATTTTGTGTTTAGCTCTCCTGTTGGAGATACTCTTAACGTGCCAAGATTTCAGAATGGTCAAATTTTATTTTTAGTGGACTCAAATTTTTTCATGGTTGCAACCTATGTAAATTTAAAATTATTTTTTAAGGTATATAATTTTTTTTTTCAAGGTGGTCAACAACACAGCGCTGTCCCTGGCAGCAAGTCAATCATTCCCTCACTGGTGGCTCACAATCATAGTTTGAGATAAATGCAATACCCTCGGTAATTATAACGAATGGTTGAGATTAAGAGTTGGATAAAGCAACTTTCATTCTCAACTATTAAATAAAAAATATTTTAAAAAGTAAAAATTTAAAGTTAAAGTTAAAGTTAAGAATGCAGAAAACTCAGTGAGAGAAATGTGGGAAATTGCATCAGGTGCAATACTAAGGGTAAGTATCGCACTTGTTCTCAATCTCACAATCACACAATATAGTATCTAGTGTTTTGTTAGAAAAAATAGGTAACTTTTGGAAACATCCCATTGGTATTTATGAAGTTTTGTGCCAAGTGACTTTGCTCAAATTTTAATTTCGACAGCTAAATAGTGTAGGGGTGGCATTAATTTAGAGGCAAATATTAATCCATGATTCAAGCTTAAAATATAGGAGCTCCCAATAGTTTCAAGTTAAATAAAAGATGTCGACCTATTTCTCGCCTCATGTTGCTAAATAATCTCCTTTACGAATCATCTTAGAGTGTCAATAAATAATCCCACCGTATATTCAACTTAGTAGAAATGTAAATGAAAGCCAAAAGATATCCATACGCTTAGAAAGTGGGTACAAAAAATTATTCCCCTTCTCAAATGTTTAATGAGGCTTTGAGCAAAAATCACCTCTAGGCCCGATCTTGGAACGTCAAAGCTTTATCTCAAGCTTTTAGAAACACCCTAATGAAATTAGTTTGGTAGTTATCCCCTCATAGGCTCATACACATTCACCCTTTTTATATCAAAAGCAGTTTGCTCTAAATTGATTCTACACTCAGAAAATTCAGTTGGGGAAAACCAAATAACTCTTAACATATATTTCCCAATATATTGGTCCAAAGTATGCCAGCCAAACGATTGTAGGGGATTGGTATTAGAAAATAGAATATTCAAAAATGTCTCTCTTATCTAAACTTTGGTGGTCTATAATTCAAATTGAGAAAAAGTTTGAGCACAAATCCTCAAATCAAAATACTTGAAATGTTAAAATTTTCTAAAAGCTCCCATGTGCAAACAAAGTTCTTGGCTATGGAAAGGGATATGGGAAATCAAACATCTCTTAGAGAAATGTGCTTGCTATCAAGTAAATTCTGGTCTTGATACTAACATTTGGAAGGATCCTTGGATTCCTTCCCAAATAAATTTTAGTCCTTTCCCCCTAGGAGCAGCACGTGATGATATAAATTAGGTTCCACAGTTAAAAAACTATTAGGGTTTTAGACCCTAGTTGAGTCAAATTCAATCAAACCTCTAGCCAATTAATTTAAGTGATTAATTATGCAATTAGATATTGTTTGTTTGTTTATACCCTTAAAATCAGATTAGTTTAACCTAATGAATTAACCGAGTAGTTACTTAGGTTAATTATTCAAATCTAGGTTAAACAGTAATAAATCATATCATGCAAAGCAGGAGAGTAAATAACACAACGATATGATCACCTAGGAACACTAATGAAACCAATCATTTCAAGGTAAAAACTTGGAGAGGATTTAACCTATCTATCCTCAAGGTAAAAGAAAAGCCACTATGATAGAATGGAAGTTTACAATAGATTTAAACCCTAAATCTAAAACTACCTCTTGAAAAGCTTACTAACATGACCTCGTGTAGCTCTGACTCCACAGATTCTTCTATCTTGAATTGCTGAACACAAACTCCCACTGAAAGCTCGGATTTGTAAGAAAACAGAAGAGTTTGTTTAGACCCACAATAAAAATTATGGCTCGATTGCTTTTACTCTAACTTAAACTAAGTGCGGAATAAGAGTAAATGAGCACAAACAACCGATAAAACTACCCTAAGCCATATTCACCCATATTCAACAATATAAAGTAAAGCTTAAGAGTAGGTAAGAGAGATATAAATACAAGATAACACCGAGACGTGTTATCGAAGACGAAACCAAAGAACTCGACAAAAAATCTCTCTGCCACCCTTTAAGCGGTAAATCAATCCACTAGAGAATAAGTTGGAGTACACAAATAACAAAAGACCATCTAAGCCTAGTCTACCCAATGTACTTGAGCCCTCCAAGCTCCTGCTACCAACTGGCTTCTCAAAACCTTGTCTTCTCTAGCTTTCTTGGATCCTGCAATTCTGCCCGATTGCATCCACCAATGATTGGCTTCTTCCAATGCTTCCCAGCAACACCAAAACCTCACTTTACACTCAGATTGGGTGTGGTAAATGTTTGGGCTATCAACCTCTCAAGGATTTGGATATGGAGAGATAGGAGTAGAGGAAAACCACAAGGAAATGTGTAGATGATTGTCGGTATAACAATCTCTAGCTCTCAAGTGTATTTTCTAGGGTTTTCTCCCTAAAAAACACTCCTTACAATATGTGGGTAATGAGGGTATATATAGTGTGGGTAAAGACTTGGTAAAACAAACATGACAAATTAGCCAAACAGAAGGTTTTGTGAGTATTTCACAAGAAGGCCTTACTCGCGAGACACTCACAAAAATTCCAGACTGGCATGACTCTTCGTATTCTAGTCATGTGCTTTACACGTGGCTACTTCGCAGGTTAGCTTCTTATGAGCTTCTTGCGAAATCCACTTATTCTTCAATTTAAGCTTGAGTCTTTATACTCTCTCATACTCATCCCTTACAATTAAAAACCCACATAAATACAGAGAAAAATGATAGAATAAAATTACAATCAAATTTGGCATAGAATTAAAGCCAACACAAAATAGTTGTAAGTTACAACTTTGAGATCCCACTCGAAAGTTTTAGATCACCGTCAGTAGTTGATCTTTTGACGGCAGTAACTTCTACAACACCAGATTTTGAGTTTCTTCAAAGAATAACCTTGATAGAAGATATGAGAGAGCTTTGGGTACAAAAACCCTAAATCTACAAAAGGAGGCGTAATATATACTCTTCACTCTCTAAAAAACCCTTAAAAATGTGCTTAGGGTTTCCTTTATATACTAGTAGTGTTTCACTTGAAACCGTAAACATTTTTGCAGAGTTTAGGTTGGAATAGAATTTTGCAGAATTTACACGTCTGTGATTTTTGATTGGTTAAGCCTAATATTCGATTGGTCAGACCAAGCAGATTTCGAATTCTTCTTTTTGTAGCTTGTATGTTCTTGAATCTTGGCTTGTATCAACTTGAGCATTGTCTAATCAAACCTATAGACTTAGGAATCTATATTTAGACAAGTTTGTGTTCACGGTTTGCCAATTGTTCTAAACTTTTAGAACCTAATAGATATGATTTAAATAAACATCACACAAACACAAATTACCTAACCACCAAGAATGATGACCCATACAACTTTTGAAACTATGGTTTCAAAGTGAAAAATCTGGGGAGGATTTAACCTAAACAATCCCTAAGGCAACATTTCACTAATAGAATTGAAGTTTGTGCAGTAGACTTAACCCTAAATCTACTACTATCGCATGTAGTACTTACTCACGTGACCACACGTAGCTTCGGATCCATAAACTCTTCTACTGTGAAACTATTGTACACAAACACTTCTAAGAGTACATCACTCAAAGCCACAAAGGCATGGATAGCTTTGCAAATCTCTACACAACGAGATTAGTCAACGACATTACAAACCAACTAGCAATATTTCTCTCCTCCTACAAGGTGCAAAATTTGCCAAAGGCTCAGAGGTACATCAATTCAACAAAAGGAAGTTACCCTTTTGGTAAGCCCACTCATTAATGCCATGTTTGAATATATCAAAACACTACAAAATGTTGTTCAAGAGGTATCGCCCATGCACTAGTAATTTATTTGTACCAATTGGAATGGAAATCCTAATTTTTTGGTCTTCCTACATGACTTATATTAAAAAACAAAATTTGAATTCTCACATGGTTGAAATCCTCACATAGTTTCATATACATGAAGTAATCTTTATTGCTATGACTTATTTGGCAAATGGCTTTTCTAGTGCATACATTGGGGGCTAAAAGAAGATTAAAATTTTTTCTTAGATATATCTTTCACTTGATGAAAAATTGAGAAGTCTAGTGGAAACTTTATATTACATAAGTTCAGCCACTATTATTTTCTTTGGCTCATGAACTATATAGTATGTAGTAATTCAACAACAATATAATTGGTGGCTTGCGAAGTGATCTATTGTAGTCCACAAATGTATAATTTGCTACAATTTTAAATACTATACAATCTCTCACAATCTGGAAAAAAAAAATATGGCAAAGATCAAGAGCATCCACCAGAAGAGTAAGGTCCTTAGCTAAAGCAAGGCATGGGGATGTTCTTAAGCCTCCTAAGCCACGTCCTCAAGAAAGTTTCTAATCTCTTAATCATTTTGAGAAGCGTAGCTAGCCTTGATTATAGGACAATCTTGAACTCTAAATTAGTACGTTTATATGACTTAATGATTTATGATATCATGGTCCCATTGGTAAGTCACTATCCATGGACTAAAAATCTCATGTGGCAAACATCATGATGTTATTCTTCCAAGCCACAATAAACATATACTACAATGCATAGAATACTTTGACAAAGTTCATGGGGGCTTACCTCACTCAAACCTATTTTGTAAAACAAACAAAATCTTGTTGAAAAAACAATGCTATCTTATATTGAGATTGAATATACATTCAACATGATTTCTGCATGTGACTTTCAAAGAAAAGTACATCCTAGAATTGCTAGCAAACACTAGTGCTAGAAATATACTCTTAGCATCAAATGCAATACCAATATAATTTGGCTATATATGCATACTTCATTGTCAGTTTGACAAAGTTGATTTGTTTTGTGGGAAGATCGAATACCGATCTACAGCTTAATACTAACATGAAGGTGAATTCTAATATTTGGCAACATGTTAGTTCCTCCCATAGATGAAGTGTAGCAATTCCTTTGTAGTTTCCCTCAAGAATTATAAGGTCTACACATTGGTTCTACAACTAAGAAAGTATCCAAGAACAATTTCTTTTCTCGCGCGTGAGCTATAGGTAACCTACGAGCTTAGGGGTCTAAATGTTGAGGACCAAAATGGTCCATGCTTCCTTAGCAGTTTGAGGACCAAAATGTTGAGGACCAAAATGTTGAGGGCCAAAATGGTCCATGTTGGCCCATTCCATGTAAAGCAAGAAAAAACCATAGGGCTTAACGCAAGAAGGCCTAGCTCATGAAGATAAGAAGGACGATGAAGGCCTAAAGGCCCAAAAAGAAGGAAAAAGGAAAGAAAAAAAGTGAAAAAGAAAAGGACCTAGACTTAGGCCACGAGTGGGATCTCCATCCTCTAGGAAACAAATCCTTTGAGAGAAAGCCTCAAAGATCCTGAGAAGGACATGGGTGACACAGAAGATAGTCTAGGAACAAGTCACTCACATGTGTCCCTGAAAGAAGGAAAAGAAGGAAAGATTCTTTAGTTGTCCTGTCAAGATCGAGAGGCAGAAAGAAGTGAAAGGGACAAGTGTTGTCCTCGGGTTCAATATTTAGAGAAGGAACTGAGGGATCTCGGTCAGGACAAAGGACATGCAGCAAAGGGGAGGATGGTTAAAGGCTTTCCAAACTCACCCATTGCAAGGGAGAATCTATGCCATTTCTAGACAAAGGCTAAACCAAGAAGAGTCAACATTAAGGCCCTAGGACCTTGATGTGTCCTTTTAAAGCCTTGAGAAGAGGACATTGGCTAACATATAGGAAAGACAAGGTGTATATTCATATTCCTAACAAAAAGTCATTAAGTATCTAGTGAATAAGGTATCATCTTTGTAACCTATGGTCCAAGCCCATGGGATCTTGAATTGGTAGTAAGGGAGAAGTGGTTTGGTCGGTAGGAGAGTGGTTTCTGGTGAAATGAGGAACTTGTAGTTTTCCATTGGTTAATGTATTTGCTTGGAATGCATGAACCAATGGAAAACTTAGTTCCTCCATATGCATGGCATCTTCCCACAACATCATCTCAATTGTCCCTATTAATCAAAGTTGTCACCCATTACATTGTATATCCCACCTATTCCTTTAACTTTCCAAGTACGTATCTTCCATTTGTAGCTAAACTAAATGCCCTTTTGAGTTATAATTTCCAAAATAAGCTAAAACCTTGCCTAATGAACTCCTTCAGATTCCTATTAGAGGACATGGTTTTACCGAGTAGACCAAGGACGTCTTTGATTAAGTAACCAGACCATGTCTACTATAAAAGGAACACCAAAGCATAATAGAAAGAGGGGGGGGGGGGGTTCTAGGGGTTCAAAGGAGGATTCTGAAAATTATAAGAGTTTAGCAAGGGAGAGGGGAGAAAGAAAGAATAAAACAAGAGAAACAAGGAGGAGGGCTTCATCCTGTGTTCTTGAGATCCTTCAAAATATCACTTAGCCTCTAAAGAAACTAATACAAAAACATGCACACATTAGATATCACTCTCTCCCACAAAATCCTCCTTACCTGACTATCTTGGAAGGAAATGTCCATGCAAAGCTACTTGGACTTGAGTTCCAAATCCCACAAGTCTTGTGCGAAAACACTAAGTTTGTGAGACTTGGGGCCAAGATCCTCGTGGCTGACTCATTTTTATGAAACTCCATTTACATATATGTATATGTTTTAGAATGTATATCCTAACCTGAGGAATAAACAATTATTTGATGATATTTGTATTGTATAGTTGTTCTTATGTAGAACCCATTGCATAGTAAGCATGGAGAAAGATCATGTGGCCAAGGAACCAACATTTCGAGTTCCCATATTAAAGGCCCTGTGGTGGAGGAACCACATCCGGGGAACCATAAACCCATATCCTGGGAACCATTGGTGGAGGAACCACTGCAACATCTTTTCCAAGGAACTATCATGGAGTAACTAAGTGAAGGAACTCTTTTAAATGTTTACACAATAAAAGATAAGTCTTAAATTTTCTATTTTAATCTCCTTCTCATTTTGAATATTATGAATAATTCTTTTACTCATTTTGTAAGAGTAAAAAGTCATTTTACTACATTAAAACACTTACAATGATATTTTATTGCTTAGGAGAAAATCACATTTTTGCTTTATGAAGCTCTATATGACTTGCACACAAACCGATTTATATAACAACCCCAATAGGCCACGAAGAACCAGACTCAGTTCATCCAACCTCTACTCTAGCCCCTTCTTAGTGACCCAAGGCCCCATATCAACTCTAGGCTTGAGAACCATCAAGAAAAGGGACTCACAGCAACTAGACAAACCTAAGTTCTAAGGTTACAATACTGAAACACTAAATAAACGCATGTGTATCAATTGTTAAAATAGAAGCTTAATCAAGCCCAAATAAAGAGGCATAAACCCAATTGTTCTTAACTTACTTTTTTTTAGAAGGTGTTCTTAACTTACTTAAATAAGCAACAACAACAACAACAACAACAACAACAAAAAAAAAAGGTTAAAATAAACCAAGCTCCCCCTCAAGGCATACTCCCCCTCAAAACGACATCTCCCCCTTTTTGTCAAGATGCACAAAAGGGTCACTCATCTTCATCATCAAAATTCATTGGAGCAGCACCTTGACCAGAAGAAGAAGCATCACCAAAAGGTCTCACTACCCTCCACAAATCATCAATATTTTTAGCCATTGAGGATATAACTTGTCCATGTGCCAACTGTGTGTCCATGATCACATTTACTCATTGATTAAGCAACTGTAACTATGCCATGATAGATTCTAGAGAAGCACCCTATGGCTTTGGTGGTGTAGAAGAAGCAAGTGGCGGAACGTTTGCTAGTTGTGGTTATGGTTCATCATTTGAATCATCATCATCATCATCATCCATCCATCCCTGAAGTACTCCTTTGTCTCTTATCTCCCTTATTCTTGGTTAATTGTGCCTGCATTTTCTTAAAGTGATAGAACCAAAGGCTAAATGGACCCTAAGCTTTATGAAAGGTGTAGGCAGATAGAAACCAAGATGAATAAGGATACAAGTGATGGTGACTAGACGATACAAATCTTGACGATATTCATGAGAGTAGTACACACCCAATCGAGATTGACACAAAATGGAAGGGAGATCTATGGGAACATCTGTGAGAATAACATAAATGAAGTTTTCTCTTTCAATGGTAATAGTATTTCCTTGAGAAAGGGGATTGAGATTAGCACCCATGATTTTGTTCAGAAGACGGACTTCATCAATAAAGCCCACTGTTTTAGCATTTGCACCAATACCCCCAATGACTCCTAAGGTCACAAAACTAACTAAGAACAACATCCTTAACAAGATCATTCCTAAATGAATAACCTGGTTTAGGAAAATGTGGAATCTCTAAAGCAGTACCTATGATATCTACATCAACAGAGAATGTATTTCCACGTATGAAAACACGAAAACGATTCTCCAAGGAGCTATAATCAAACATGTTTGCATAGAACTCTAGAGTGATCTCAACAGGAACAATTGGAAAACCATAACACAAATTCAACCAATGTTGTTGTTCAAAGATGTGTGGGATACACAGATGTCTCAATACATTCAATTTGATTTCTCTTTCACTAAAGATTTTTCTCTTAAACTGAATATTCACATATTTCACTCAATGATCTAGAGACCTAGACCTATGAGAATCATGGATGTTTCCTAGTACAACAATGCTATGGGATTGACCTCTATTGGTTTTTCTCCTAGGATCCATAAGACTAGAGAGAATAAACTATGAAAACACAAGAAGAACACCAAACACAAGGAACACAATGAGTAAAGAAATTTAAAAATATGCATGTATGCATGAAATTACTCATTTATGCAAATTTGATGATGAACAAATAATTTTAAGTACAATTATATAGTGCATAGAGTGAAAAACACAAAATCCAAGTGTTCATAGAGGAAAATTCGAAAATCCTCAATTTGAAACCCTAGATTATGAACATATGTCAAAAACACTATATAATCTTACTTAAATTCATCAAAAATACTTAAACAAGTATGGGTATAAGTTATATTTCATCAATTAACAACACCAAAATAAAAAACCCCAAAATTTTCTCAAGAACATTCAAACCCTAAATCCCTAATTTCTACATGAAATGCATGAAAGAATTGAAAAATGAGAGTTTAGAATGAGTTACCAAGAACAAGATAACAAAACCTTGAACAAATTTGACTTGAAAAGGATGTTTTTGTCCTGTGTGAAGATTGGAGTAAAGAGAGAAGAAAAGGTGTCAAAGAGAAGTTAGAAGAGAGTGTAAAAAACTGACCTACGGATCTACATTGCAGATTTTATAACCTGAAGTGTGATTGGTCAAGCTGGTGTCGAGTGGGCAGAAACTTCAACAAATTTTTCTGTGCAATTCTCATTCGGTCGAAGCAGTTGAACTCAAGTGTTGAGATTCTTAACCAGTCGAGGCAGGTGTCAAGCTAAGTGTTGAGTGCACAAAGACTAGAAAAAGATTAAAAGAGCTAATTTTCATGAAAGATGTGCAAAAAGACACAAGAAACATGAAAAACAAAATACATAAAAATGCAGCAAAATGAACATGATATGTCACAATGTACTCAAAACAAGTTTGGTCAAACTTTCTCACAACTCAACTCAAAACAATTTTAATTTGCATATACTCAAAAGTAATGAACTCAGAAGTTAAGCAATCAAAAGATTAATCAAACTGTGTACCCAATTTAGCAAAGAATGTGTTTGAATGTGTGAAGAACTAGTCAGTGTACAAGTGTTGTAAATTATGAGATAAAAGACTGCAAACAAACAATATAACCAAATGAATTATATCACATCTGCTTGATGGGGACCATCACTTTTAAGGTACATCATATGACTCCCATATCTCCTAAATGACTGCTTGCAATCAAAGACGTGAAAAAAAAAAAAAAAAAAAAAAAAAAAAAAAAAAAAAAAAAGCTTTACTACTAGCACAGTCAAGGGCATATATTTTTAAAAGAAAATTTTATCAAGCCCATACAATTTTTTTATTGATTTTTTCCCTTTACTTTTTCTTAAGTACTATGCATCCCTTATTTGCACAGGTTTTTCATTTTAACATTAGGGTATTTTGATTGATAGACACAAGTAGTGAGATAGTCATTTTTGTCTTTCTCTCTAGATTTTTTTAATCCTTTCATCAAATAAAGTGATAATGGACTCAAATAATGTGATAATAGCTCAAATAATTTAATCATAAATTTTAGTCAAATATCACACAAAATTTAACACTTGGTTAACTGACATAGTGTGTGCATATAGAGTGCTCAACCAAGCTATAAAGGTACACTGTAAGAAGATTCAATTTCTTATCTAATCCATGAGTGCAGGTACTTTCAAGTACACAGCTCAAAAAAATTGTATTTTTGTATTTTTTTGTTCATTTTTGTTAAGGACTTAAAAAACAACCTAAGAAAAAAAATGCAAAATGCAATACAACCTAAGAAAATAAAAGAAACAAGAAAGTCAACAGAATATGCAAAGAAACACAGGACCGAGAGAGATCAAACTTCGAACATCAAAGGTTTTCTACACCCAAATTTTGGACGGAGCATGAATAGGTCTAGTTTTCCTATCTTTAGGTTTAGACCAATAAGAGGCAGCTTCAAGACCTTGATTTTTTACAATTAAGTTCAATGCCTTAACAAGTTCACCAAGAAGAGGCATGGGATTTTGAGAGTTCACCTTGGTAACTTTTTCTTTCATAGCAACCTTCTTTTCAGCATGAAGCTTGAAGCAATTTGGATAAGTACGTCTAGAAGCACCACAATGGTGACAAAAGTGAGGATTGTTAGGATTTTCTCTATTCTTAGGTGTTGAATTAACAACATGTTTAGACTTAGACATCATCTTAACTTGCTTTTCAACTTTTGTTTCTTTTACCTTAGGACAAGCAATTTTCACAAATTGTGGAACAAATCGAGAACCAATGGTGAAAGAATAAGAAGCAGTATTACTCTCCTAAATCAATTTTTTTAGAGCTAGCTAGATTTTTGAGAGTTTAAAATATCATCTAGTCTTGACTTAGAAATTCTATCTGGCTTTGCTCTAGTCAACAACAAATGAGTCTCAAGATCTTTTACTTTTTCAACCAAGGACACATTTTCCTTTTTCAGGATAGAAATCAAAGTAGTCTTTTCAGTTAATTGTAAAACAAGATCATCATTTTCAATTTTCAACTCATTCAGTTTAGATTGAGAAACTTTTGCATTCTTTTTCAGAATGAGTAGCAGTTATACACAGCTTATTGTAAGCATCTTGTAGATCTGCACTGTCCTCAAGAATGACCTCAGATTCAGCTTTAGAGTCAAAGTCATTTTTCTCATTTTCATCAGAAATAGCCTTAAAAGCTATAAAGTTTCCTTCTTGGTCACTATCAGAGTTAGTAGACTCTTCATCACTTTTTTTGCTGAACGACTCTTCATCACTGAGAGTAGTAGCAAGAGCTTTCCCTTTGCTTCTCAACTAGGTGGGAAATTCAGCCTTGTAATGTCCAAAGCCTTGAAAGCCAAAACATTGCAGACCCAAGGATTGTTAATAGATTGATTTGATTTATCTTTAGAAGATTTCAAATTTTCTGTTTGTTCTTTTTTGGGTGGCTCAGGTTTTTTAGAGTTCTTTTGAAATCCTCTATTTTTAGAGTTTCTCATAAATCTCTTAAATTGCTTAGCTAGGTAAGCAGCATCAGCAGAGCCTAATTTATCATCAAAAATGTCAACTTCATCAATAGATCTCAAAGCATTAGACTAAGGAAAATCTAAATTATAAGTCTGAAGTGATCCAATCAACTCTTCTTCAGGAATAGGGTTAATGTCTTTGCTTTCAGTGAAAGCTGTAACCTTAGGTCTGAAATCATCAATGAAGGATCTCAAAATTTTTCTAAAAGTCTTAGGACCATCATAAACTTCACCTAAATTAAAGGCTGAGTTTACAATGTCATTAAGTTTGGCATAAAAATCATCAAAAGATTCATCTTCTAACATTTCTATGTTTTCAAATTTTGTTGTTAGTTGTTGAAGCTTGTTAAATTTAACAACTTTTGTTCCTTCATGAGTGGTTTCAAGAATAGTTCATGCGGTTTTAGCAACCTCGGCATTTGAGATTTTCTTAAATTGCTCAGGAGAAACATCATTGACTATAGGCTTTGCTATTATAATTAGCTACAACAATTTGTTCATCAAATCACTGAGCTATTGGAGTAGCTGGTTTAGTCCACCCATCTTCAACAGACAACCAAACTTTTTCATCCAAAGATTCAAGAAAATTTCTCATTCTTACTTTCTAGTATGCATGATTGTTACCATCAAACATAGGAGGCACAATCAAAAGATGTCCATGATCCATAACAATTTGGGGTCAAGGATCCTCTCATGACAGGTAGTCTAAAAAGGAGTTAACCTGCTATGATACCAATTGTTAGGGTTTTAGACCCCAATTGAGTCAGATTCCATCAAATATCTAGCCAATTAATTAAAGTGTTTAATTATGCAATTAGATATGATTTAAACAAAAATCACACAATCACAAATCACATGAACACCAAGAATGATGACTCAAGAAAAGTTTTGAAATTGTGGTTTCAAAGTAAAAAACTTAGGGAGGATTTAACCTAAACAATCCTCATGACAACATTTCACTAATAGAATGGAAGTTTGTACAATAGACTTAACCCTAAATCTACTGCTTTCTTACGTAGTATTTACTCATGTGATCACGCGTAGCTTCGAATCCACAGACTCTTCTACTGTGAAATTGTTGCACACAAACACTCTAGTTTGTGACTTTGAAATCTTCATTCAAAGGTTTAGATTATCAACTGTGGTTTATTTGAAGCAGTAACTTTACTCTATAACTGGGTCTGTTGTTTGTACAAGGTCTCCAACTATAGCTTCAAAAGGGTTTGGAAAACTCCAAATCTGTGTACAAAACATTGCCCTCTTGAATGTGTAAAAACGTGCTCTAGAGTTTGTATTTACATATACTTAAGATCCATCAAAACCCTAGATAGATCCAATGGTTGAGAAAGAAAGTAAGGATTCAGATCTACACGAATCTCGTTTGGTCAAGATTTGCATCTCAATCAGTCGAGATAAGTGAGTCTTTTTTCTGTACTTATCTTTTCCTACTTTCTTGAGTCTTCATTTGTGTAGTACTTCATTTGTCTTGTTTCTAAATATTTCTAGACTAAAAAACTAGACAAAACTAAGTTCTAAAGGTTACAATTTGTTCATGTTGCTAACTTAAAAATATAGATTTTTACAAAAACAATTAAATTCGGCTAGAGACTTTAACTTACAATCTTAATTATTTGATATCAATACCATCACCAACATGCTCTAGTTACCCTCCGATTCTCAAGATAAGCTTACATAGGTACCAAATATATCCAAGTTGGTGATGGTATGTAAGCAAGATTGGAATCAATAGCGAAAACTTAAAATTCATGAAAGGTTCAAATTGTTGCTTTGGAAAATAGCATAGGATATCTTATCTACCAAACCAGCCTAGAATAGGAGATGGCCTCAAGTTGACCTAAACTGTGTGCTTTGCAACCAACATCCGGAATCCATAGAGCACTTTTCCATCCGCAATCCTTTCACCAATACAACTTGGTCTCTTTCCATTTGGCCTATAAATATATCCAAGTTAGGCTTTTCCACCTAGTGATATTATGAAAACGCACCATGTTTCCTTCAAATTGGTTGCAAACTCCAATGGATGATGTTAGTTTTTAGACCTTGAGACAAACAATGTTTTACCAGTTTTAAGGCCAAGTTGTTAATTAGATCAATTATGAGAGCCTTAGGTTAAACAAGGAAGCATACACATCAAGCACAGCGAAAATAAAAAAGACACTAGATGTGATGACCTAGGAAACCTTATGAAACAACTTGTTCCAAAAGAAAAACCTAAGGAGGCTTGACCTAATCAATCCCAAAGTAACAGTTTCACTATAAGCTGGAGATTTACAAAGAAGAATAACAATTCATAGTAAATCTAACTTCAGCTACCGAACTAAGCTCTCAATCCCACAGACTTTCTATATAGTGAACTGCTGAAGGTTAGTAACTTGATTCCACCAGTTCAATGAGTGTGAGTGTCACTGGTAGTGACTTCGAAATAGTAGTAGGTACAAACCTATAGATCTCAAATTGAGCTGCTACAAAAGCCATCTAAAATTTGCATTAGAGTTTCTCTTAAGTGTTGAGTGTAATTGGGCCGAAACCCTAATCACTTGTTCGGCTTAATAGGCTAAAACATAAATCTGCAAAACCGACTTTCGATCGGTCGAACTTTAGCTTCAATTGGTCAAAACTATTAAATTTTGATTCCATGAATTTGCAGCTTACTGTTCTTGTACACTAACTGACAACATCTTGAGCATTGTCTAATCATAACTATAGACTCTATGATCTATGTCTAAACAAGTTTATATTCACGTGTTTGCCAACAAACCTATACAAATATAGAACCTAACAGATGAGAACTAGAAACCTGTATTGTTTGCCTGTGTCTTTTTTTTTTTTTTTTTTTGAGAAGAACCTCTATCTTAATTTATAACCTATGGAGAGTTAGAAACCAAGTTATAATTAATGGCCTTACCCTGGATCCTACAAGCCGTTACTATAAATTTTGCTTATTTTGCAAGAATGACCTTGGAGATATCATCTTTACTCAATCTTCTCTTTTGCCTCCAGTTGATCCTCTTATTGGGGAAGTACATGCTGCTCTCTTGGCTCTCAAATTTGCTTTCCTACATAATCTATATTGTGCTTTGTTCGAAGGTGATTCTAAATTTGTCAATGACGTTCTTCAAATTACCCCCTCTACCGTTATACCCCAAAACTTAGGTATTAAAAATATTTTGGTTCATGCTAGGGGTAGAGCAGGAAGTCTGTTTTGGTTGGAAAAATGATGTGGATATCAAACTCACTACCCAAAACCCACATTATAAGCCAATAACTAAATCATCTAGGTGAACTTAGGAATTTCTTAGATGGGCAAGGAATGAACGATCTGGGGTTCTTTGATAAATAAAATAAATAAATAAATAAATAATCTAGAGCTGTGGCCAAAAGTGAGTACAGAATGACGATTTAAAGACCCCAAATCAAACACCGTCCAGCCATGGCTTCAAATCACAAGTTGTGATTCAAAACCCTCTCATAATAGACACTTCTAAAGAAGATATGGGAGTCCTAAACTGTTCGATTTGAAGAGTCGTCAACAAGAGATCTGAAGTGCGCTAGTGATTGGAAAAAGGGAAAAAAAAAAAAAAAAAAATCATGGAAAAAGGAGATTGGAGACCCCAAATGGTGAAACAAAATCATATTTGGATCAATCCAAAAAAGGCTGAAGGATCTCAAGGACTCAATAGACTCAATAAAAGAGGATAATTCCAATGTACTCTGTAGGACGAAGAGGAAGAACTACAAAGAGAATTTCAAGAATTACAAGAAAGAGACAAAAAATCCTGTAGAGAAAAAATCAAGGAAGACATGGCTCACCACCCCAGATCTCAACACTAATTTTTTCCAAAGGGGTAACCATTCCCCTCCAATTTACTCCCCTCTATTCTCATCTCCCTCCAAACTTCCAAAATAGTGTTAACAATGATACTTAGGGAAAGAAAAATGCTATTAAATTTCTGGAACGAGAGAATGGGAGTTGGATCCCATCTGGGGAAGAAATCTGGAGTTGTTTTGTCAAAATTTCTTTTAAACTTTCTAAAATCAAACAGCACCCAGATCCCGAATTAGATAATTTTCACTGGGGAAGAAAATGAAGGTTTATCCAGGGTCCTTACGGAAGATGAGATAAAGAAAATCAATTTAAATATTGGATTCCTTAAGGGCCAGGACCTAATGGATTGCCACTTTTTTCTTTTTTTAATTTAGTTATTGAGCACTACTAGGGCATAATATATACATATATATATATATATATATATATACAAGATAGAAATCTACTCTAGCCTAATTTAAGTGTATATGTGTGTGAAGCTCCCTTCTAGAAACTTGAACCCCGGTTCTTACCCCTCATACTCCACAAGCACTTATATTTGTGGAGTGACCATCGCACCAAGAGAGTGCGGTGCTTAGGACATAATATAATTAAAAGAGGTTAAAGTTGTTCACAAATTTTTCTTAAATTAGAGAATGTTGAAACAAGTCAACTACATTTCAGTCCATTATGGTCAATTTTAATCTATTTTGGTGTATTTACTTAAAAATAGGAAAAAACAAGTTTGGATTGAGACTTGAGAGTATTATCAATTAACTTATGTAATATTAACCCTAATGACAATATTTGTTTTGGTGTGCCTTTTTTTTTTTTTTTTTTCCTTGCCCTAGTTTCTCTCTAAGACACTAGAGCGTAGAATTCTCAATTATCTTCCCCGGAATGATAAACCCTCCCCTCTGTTAATCCTTCATAGCAGTAGTGTTTCCCTTGACCTCCGTCCTCCCTACATGTGGTCTAATCCCTTCTCTCTTTACCCTCTCAACATCACTAAACCCCATGGAAGAAATTTTGTACAACTGGAAAAAACTATCGTTGACTAACGAGGAAGATGTTAAGCTTAGTCTGTCGAGATCCAAAAATCTACAAAGCAAGGAGTATGTATTGGCTGCCAAATTTCTTACAAAAAGAGCTCTCAATGTGGAAGCAATAGGTCGCACATTTAAACCCCTATGAAGAGCCAAAAAGGACTTCAAAGTGCGCGAAGTGGGAGATCACATTCTCTTATTCGTGTTTGAACTCAAAGTAGATGCAAAACGGGTTCTTGCCAATGAACCTTGGACTTTTGATAAACACGCAGTCCTTATACAGAGGTTTGATGGCTTTACACCGCCGAGGTAACTAAGGTTCACAAAATGGAAATTTTGGGTGCAAATATGCGGTCTGCCAATGCGTATGCTTGACCCAAAGATGGCAATCGAACTAGGAGAAACTCTCAATCAGGTAACACCATGTAAGAATCCCAATGAGTTGGTGGGGGGTGATTTCTTACGTGTTCATGTGGAGATTGATGTCTCAAAGCCTCTCTGTCGAGGTCAAAGGGTTGCACTAGAAGATAAAGAAGAAATCTGGATTTCATTCAAATATGAAAAACTGCCCAATTTTTGCTACTGGTGCGATCTGATTTCACACGACAGGAAGGACTGCGACATCTAGTTAGCAAGAAAAGATACAGAGAACACAGAGCCTCATGAGTATGGACCATGGCTGAGAGTGATGCCTTTCAACCCGGGGAAAATCCTATTCACCATGGTCACTGGTATGGGCAATGGATTGGGTGGAGCCATAAAACTTTCCAAAACACCAACCGAAACGGCTGCCAGATCAACAGGAAAGGCCATAGCAAGGTCTGAACTCAGCGAGAAGGAAGGAGCTAACCAAGTGCAAGTGATAGACATGGAAACCGCTGAAACAAAGGTGTAAATCTCACCAGAATCTCAGAATAATAGCACCCCATTAAATGAGGTAATAGATTCCAATTCAAAATTTTTTACTTGCCATACTAATACAGCTGATTTTGAAACGCAGATATCGAAAATAGATGCTGCTATTGGAAAGTATGACAATTGTGAAAAACACATGGCTCTCAACTTAACTGATACCTCACATGCTTCAGCACACAGTGAAGCAATGTTAACCCCCTTCCTGCCAGCTCACACTCTAATAACCTAGGAACAAGCACCTCACGTGACAGAGACTTCACTTCCTTTAGCAAACAGAACCTTGCGCACATGGAAAAAATTAGCACGTGGTAACATTATGGAAACTGAAATAACACTGGGACCTACGGTGACAAAAAGAAACAGAGAAAAAGATTTTGAGTTTCTTCCCGAGTTACCTACCAAGAAACTACAGGTTTCAAATGAAGAATGTCAACAAAACTTAATGGTGGAGGCTACCCAATAGCCCCGCCAAGCACAATGAGTCTCTTTGTATGGAACTGTCGCGGGCTTGGGAACCTGCGTACAGGGAAAAAGCTTGAAGTATTGATTCGGGCTAAAGATCCCTCTGTCATTTTTTTAGCCGAAACATGGGCGGATGAAGCTAGGCTAAAAGAAGTTCAAAGAAATATTAAGCTTGATAATCTGTTCTACGTGGAAAGAAATCTTAGAGGTGGTGGTGGCTTGGCTCTATATTGGAAGAATTCCATTGATATACATGTAGATTCCTTTTCTAAGTATCACATAGACTCAATAATCAATAAAGACAGTGATGAAGCATGGAGATTCACAGGTTTTTATGGAGAGCCAGCAACACACAAGAGAATTGAAGCATGGAATAAACTTCAGTTACTCAATAATAAACACGACCTTCCTTGGCTTTGCACTGGAGACTTTAATGAAATCACAAGACACTCAGAAAAATTGGGAGGTAAAAATAGAAGCCAAGCTCAAATGAAACTTTTAGGGATGTCATAGACGAGTGTGAATTTCTTGACCTCGGGTATGTGGGAGACCAATACACATGGAGAAAGCATTTTGCCGATGGTCACTCACTATGGGAGAGATTAGACCGAGGGTTGGCCAACCATGATTGGTTCATGAAATTTTTAGGTTCAAAAATTCAGCACTTGCATTAAGACTCCTCAGATCACTTGCCATTGTGGATCACCTTGGATGGTTTGGATATTCCTTCATTCTCTAAACCATTCAGGTTTTAAGAAATGTGGCTCTCAGATTATGGGTGTTAAGATATTGTAGAAGTGGTGTGGTTGTCAAGGGAAGATGAGGATGCTCATGATCATGTCATTCGTAAAATAGAAAAATGTGGTAAAGAATTAAGAGTAAGGAACTGGAATTGTTTTGGCAATGTCAGAATGGTGTTGAGCCAAAAGAGAAAGGAACTAAAAGAGGCTGAAAAAGTAGCCATGAGATCCGGAAATAATCAGCAGGTCAGAGAATTGAAGAAGGAAATAGCTGAGTTGGTTGATAAGGAAAATAGACTTTGGTTCTAGAGATCTAAAATCATGTGGGCAAAATTTGGAGATAGGAACTCAAAGTTCTTTCACAACCAAGCTTAACAAAGGAAGAGGAAAAATCCAATCTAAAATTTGAAGGACTCTAATGGCCATGTGGTTGAGGATAATGAGGGGATAGCTGAATGTCTAGTGTAGTACTATCAAAACCTCCTCAGTTCAGCAAACCAACAATTTTGTGCCTCGACTACAAACTCAATTCAGATAGTGATTACTGAGGAGATGAACTCCAAGCTATCTTCTGAGTTCACTCATCTGGAGGTAAAGCAAGCCATTAACCAAATGGCCCTACTAAAGACCCCAGGGCCGGACGGTATGCCACCTCTCTTTTATCAACACTACTAGAATTTAATTGGTGATGATATATCTAATATTGTATTGCATTACCTTAATTTTGCCACTCTACCTGAACACCTTAATCACACTTTTATCACACTCATTCCAAAAAAGAAAAATCCTGAATTTGCAACTGAATTTAGACCTATCAATTTGTGTAATGTGCTGTATAAAATTTTCTCAAAAGTTCTAGCAAATAGACTTAAGAAAATTTTTCCTAATATTATCATTGAGAATCAGAGTGCTTTTACAAAAAGCCGACTTATTTCTGACAATATTCTAGTAGCTTTTAAGTCTTTACACAGTATACAGAGACACATAGGGAAGGAAGGTTATATGGCCATTAAGCTAGACATGAGCAAAGCGTTTGACAGAGTAGAGTGGGCATATTTACAATTAGTCATGAAAAAAAGGGGTTCACTGAACACTGGATCAGTCTCATGATGTTATGTGTCTAGACGATGACCTATTCAATATTGGTGAATGGGGAACCCAAGGGCATGATCACACCAACAGGAGGCACAGACAAGGCAACCTCCTCTCTCCTTTTCTATTCTTACTTCATACTGAAGGTCTTAATGGGCTTCTTAATAAAGTAGCGCACCAAGGACATATAAAGGGTTACTCTCTTTGTAGAAATAGCCCACGTCTAACCCACATTTTGTGTGCAGATGATAGCTTGCTGTTTTGTAGGGCCACCAATGAGGAGTGCCAACTAGTTTTGGACATTTTGGATGTGTATGGAAAATGCTCAGGTCAACAGATTAACCGTAGCAAGACAACAATCTTCTTCAATAAATCTACCAAGGATGATTCTAGAAATCAAATTAAGTTGGCATTGGGAGTTCCAGAAATTATTCAGTATGAAAGATACTTGGGATTACCTTCGTTGGTGGGTAGAAACAAAAAAGCAAGCTTTAATTATATAAAGGAACAAGTTTGGAAAAAATTGCAGGGTTGGAAGGAGAAACTCCTATCACAAGCTGGAAGGGATATTTTAATTAAAGCAGTTGTTTAGGTTATTCCAACCTACACCATGAGTTGCTTCAAACTCCCAGTAGGGCTTTGTTCAGAAATTGAGTGCCTAATAAGAAGGTTTTGGTGGGGACAGAAAGGAGAACGGAGGAAAGTTCATTGGGTGAAATAGGACACACTTTGTCTTCCAAAAAAAGGAAGGCGGAATGGGTTTCAAGGATCAAGCCAATTTCAATGATGCTCTCTAGGCTAAGCAAGCATGGAGATTACTTCATAATATGGATTCCCTATTTTACAGAGTTTTTAAAATGAAGTTCTTTCCAAACTGTAGTATATGGGAAGCACAAGACTCTAGCTCTGGTTCACATGTTTGGCATAGCATCTTAAAAGGAAGAGATGTCCTACTAAAGGGTGCCAGATGGAGTGTTGGGTGTGGAGAGGCTATCAGTATTTGGAATGATGCATGGCTACCATCACAGGAGCATCCACGGGCTTTCAAATATTGTACCAGGCTTTGAAGATGGTAGAGTTTCTGATCTCATCAATCCAAGTACAAGAACACGGGATGCAAATTTAGTGCACGGTTTGTTGTCACCGGAAGAAGCTGCATTGGTTCTCAGCATCCCATTGAGTTGTACCCCTGTGGAGGACAAAATCATTTGGCCATTCACCCCCTCAGGTAACTATACAGTAAACTCGGGTTCCAAGTTCCTAGCCAAACTAAATTCTGTGTTTGTTCTTGCAAGTAATTCGCAATAGCAAAATGAGGTTTGGAAGTTGATTTGGGGGCTCAATGTTCCTAATAAAGTGAGGAATTTCATGTGGCGGGTTTGCAAAGAAGCCATACCAGCCAAGCACAACTTGTTGAAGAGGAAGATTCTAAACGAGGATAGATGTGAACAATGTGGTGTGGAGTTCGAAACAACAGCCCATGCACTTTGGGAATGTTCCATGTTGGACAAGATATAGGAAAGCATTCCAAGCTTTAAAGATTGACGTCAACTTAGTGCTTCAAACATCAAGGACCTGATCAACCTGACTCATGAGAGAAAGAAGAATGTGGACCTCATGGCTATGGTAATGTGGATGATATGGCACCAGTGAAATCAACTCCGAGTAAGCACAAACGTTTTTCCCAAAGCCCAGGTCCTTCAACAAGCTTCGCAGGCCCTTGCATCTTTCCAACAAAGCCAACAATCACTCATCAATCATGCAGCAGCCACGCAACCTCAGCACCGTGTTCAGTGGCATCCTCCTCTGGCAAATTGTATCAAATTGAATTTTGACAAGGCCATTTTTCTGGAGTTGGGCAAGGCTATTCTGGGTATGGTTGTCCACAATTGTCATGGAAATGCCATAGCTTCACTATCAGAACAAGCCCCTTTACCATTTTCAACAGTCATTGTGGAAGCCATGGCTACTGCAAGAGCAATGACCTTCACACAAGAACTTGGCATTAATGAGTTTATGCTTAAAGGAGATTCTGAAGCAATAATAAACACTCTCCGAAGCACAGAAGCCTCCCTGACAACTTATGGCCATCTTCTTGAATCTGCTAATCAACTCTAGCTACCAGTAAATGTATTACATTCACCCATATTCATAGAATTGGTAATAGAGTAGCCCACAACCTAGCTAAATGTGCTAGACATGTTAGAGGTTTGTCGATGTGGGTGGAGGATATTCCACCACACCTCTATGATGTATTCTTTGTTGATCTCGACTGATTTTTTAATAAAATAGTAGTCCTCATTCTCAAAAAAAAAAAAAAAAAAAAAAAAAAAAAAAAAAAAAAAAAAAAAACTATGTAATCTATATATATATATATATATATATAATTGAAGCCTTTGAAACTCCCACAATTTTCTATGTCAGCAATACTTATATAAATAATAATAAATCTTTTTTTTCCACCAAATACAAATTACAAACCCGATTCTTATTAAAACCCAACTACAAGAGGAGCCTAAATGCAGAAATCAGCCACAAAAAAAAAAAAAAAAAAAAAAAAAAAAAAACTACCCATACGCAATTAATTTTTTCTTCCTACTCTCTTAACACTATCTCTCAAACGCAAACTCAACCCTAACAAAACCCTCGATCAAACTCTCTCTATTTCAAACTCACTCCCATCTCCTTCTTCTTCTTAAACTCTCTCATTCAATGCATCTCCCTCCTTCTTTTCTCAGCCACAACTCCTCTGGTTGATGTCAATTTTGATTCATGGTTATTTTGTTCTTGAGTTTTTATCATCTGGGCATTGATTATTTTTTGGACCCAAATCTAGGCATTTGATTTTCAAGACTGACTTGAAGAATTTGGATCCTTTTCTGTTTCTGATGTTGGATGAATTTGGATCTCCGTTTCTAATGTTGGATGATTTTTCGAGTATGAAGAATTCCAATCTGATCTTTTTCAAGTTTCAATTTTATTTGATTGATATGGGTTAAAATTCAGATTGAAATTGGTTTAAATGGAATAGTGCCTCAAAGTTATGTTTTAATTATAGGTCTTCAATTAGGTTTTCTATCGATTTAGGGATTTCAAATTCTATAGGTTTTGTAAGAAAATATTGTAAATATCGATGGGTTTCATAGTGGAGATAGTATCGATTTAATGGTTTTTTTTTTTTTTCTGTGTTTTTGAAAGGCCTAAGTGTCAACCTGATGATTATTTATTTTGGCTGAAAAATTAATTTAAATTGATGTAGATTGTGGTTTCAGAATTTTTAGTGATATGTATGGGCTGTGTGTTGTAGATAGTTATGGGGTTTAATAATAATTTTAGGCACGGTTGATTTGATGCTATATAGTTATTGGGTTTTGTTTTAGAAAATCTTCTGTTTTGAAGGACTCTTATTGAGTGGGTGCAAGTTGTGACCTCAGATTCTTCATTAAGTTTTCATGGATTTACAGATATCATAAGTTAGATTTTAGGAGTTAACATTTTGAATTTGTATTTTTGGATTTATTCTTCCATAAGGTAAAACCATTTTCCTTTTTGTTTCAATGAATTTTTATAACCTATATATAAAAAAAGAAGCAAGGAACTCTATAGGGCAGTATATATACTGATAGTTGTCATTGTTACTCCCAAATTCTATGGAACTATGTTTTGAACTCTTGATTGAAGCTTTTAGGTAATTGCTAGGCTCCCTTTGATTTAATTGAAGTTGTGATTATTTATTTGATATTTGGTTTTTCAGATAGGAGTTTTTTAATTTTTTGTTGGTTTCTGTTTTCTGCTTAGGTATCATGCTTGGTGTGAGCAGAGTGTTCTTGCTGTCCTTACTATTACTGTCAATTCTTTCATCACACACACACATATTTATTTATTATTTTTTTCACCAGGAAATCGATATTATTATCCTGAGGACGTAGTTGGGATTTATGTATTATTTTTCAATCTGATTAGTGGTTCCATGTTTCATAGTCTAATTTGTTTTCCTCATATCCTCTATTGTTTAGGTTGTTTATGCACAAGCATTGCAGGGGAACCACCATGGACTACGATTCAATGCTCACCCATTCAGCACTAAAAATGGTTTGCTTTGTTCTCTCCAATCATATTTATGATTCAATGATGAGTTCAAAGTTAAGTGTGTAAATTACATGATATGTCATGTGTGCAGTTAGTGACAATATTATTTCCTTAGGAATTTTTAGATAGTGATGTGAAAGCCATCTTAGTGGTTGTGTCTCTATTTAATGCTGTTTTTATTTTCTTATCCCACTTTGAAGACCATTTTTAAAAAAAAATTATTAGTTTATTACATACCATGTGCTGGTTTTAAAACTAACGCTTGACAGGAAGTTTTATGTTATTAGTGTGTTACCTAAACTTTTGATGATGGATGTGTCTATTTCAACAAACAATTTCTAATGGATAACAAAGTATACTTGGATTAGCAACCTATATACATCTCTTTATATTTTTGTGATCGGTGACATTAAGTAACAACCATATCTTAATATCAATTATATACCATTTTGTTTTGAGTTGTCTTTCTTTGTAGTTGGATTTTCAACTCTTTTACCTCACGGAATGTTAGATGTTGCAAGTTCTTTCTATTGTCATGATCCAAGGGGAAACGGTGTTTATTATTGTCCCAAATTATTGTCTACAATAGCTAGGACTTTAGTGCATAGCATATGAAAAGAGTCCAAATTGAAGTGTTTCAATTATAGGAGAGTCCCTTCTTTTGTATTCTAAGCTGTATTCAAATCAAATTCAATAAATTGATTGATATGCTTTTTTATTGCTATTTTTTTCCTACCACAACAACTAGGAAAGAAAAAAAAGATAAAGTTCAAAGAAAAGTTATTTCTCATCTCCAATCCATGCCTAGTAGTTCATGACCATCTCACTTTGTTGTTGAGAGCATCATATTAGTGAACAATTCACTCATAATCTAGTCACTAGCACACATCTGAAAGAAATAGCACTCTGGAACAAAATGGATGTATATACACAACTATAAGTATTAGTAGGAATGGCAACGGGCCGGGTTCGGGCTGAGTTTTTGCATACCCGGACCTGACCCGAGGGCCAAGACCCGCGACCCGAACTCGACCTAATTATTAATCGAGTTTTTTTTTTCGGGGCTCAGACCTGCCCCGCCAGGCCCCATGAGTCCATTTAGCTGCTTGGGCCCAAATCTGGCCCAACCAAAAATAAATAAATTTTGAAGCCCATTAAGATTTTTTGGCCTAGATTCAAGTCATATAACGTGGCCCAAATGCCAAAATTTGGCATTTAGGCCACGTTATATGGCAGCCAAATCAATCCAAATCATAGGTTAATCATAAATCAATAAATCACTTGTTAATTATACATTTATAAATCAATAAATCATAACTAAGATTTTAAATCAATAAATCACCTAGCTAAGATAACCATTTAATCATTAATCAACAAAATCATAACTAAAATCACCAGCTAAACATAAAAATAAAATAAATCCAACAAATTCAAGAAATAAGTATCACAAGTCCAACAAGTTCAAGAAATTAAAAAGCTACAAAATAAATCCCACAAGTCTAAGAAATTAAAAAGGCTAAGAAATTACAAAATGTCTTATCCTCCGCAAACCAACAAATTAAAAAGGCTAAGAAATTACAAAAGGCTAAGAAGGCTTAGAATAATTACAATCCAACAAGTCTAAGGAATTAAAAAGGCTACTAAATTAATACAAAATGTCTAATCCTCCACAATTGTTACACAACTCCCATCCTCTTCATTAGGCTTCCCATCATCAAGAATTGATTGAAGTGTACAATCTCCAAACATAGTTGAAGAACCTACGACAACAATGAATTAAAAAATGGAATAAACTTCATCAAAGTTCTTCCATTAGCACAAAATGGTTGAATTTTTAGTTTTTCAATTTAACGAAAATATGAAATATCCTGGTTAAATCAATGCAGCAATAATAAGGATCTAAGCACACACATGTCTCAACATAAATTGAAAATACATGCAACAATAATAAGTTTCCAATTACAAAAACAAAAATTGATCCAAAATTTGGAAATTTTAATTTACACACATGGAACCAAGTAATTTTTTGCAGGATTTTGCTTTTTTATTATGTTTTCAAGGCTATTTCAGCTTTCCTAACATTTTATCCACCAAAAAAAATAAAGGTTAGTTTCATCTTATTTAATAATCACTTACTTTCAATTTTAATTGTGAATAGAACTTGCTGTTTTGAGTCAAAACTTATAAAGGATATTATTGAAGACATTTCCAACAAACTAAATCTGCCATACTTTATGGTAGCAACCTATCCAGTTGGGATTGAGTCTAGAGTGTAGAAGCTCAATGAACTGTTAAGGGGATCAAATGATGTTTGCATAGTTGGGATTTGGGGAATTGGTACTAAATGACTCAATGAAACCGATCCACTTGACTGAGAAACCAAACAATGAAATAAAAACAAGGAAAAACAGAACCCATTCTTGGGACCTAGACAGCAAGTAGATGAGTGAAAAACAGCCAAAAAAGAAAATGACATACCTCAAACGTTGAGAATTGAGAAACTAATCCAAGGACCCAAACGGTGAGAGACGAAAACCACCAATCCTTACCCAAACGTGCTCTTGTGCGTGGCTGCGTGCTCTTGTTCGTAGTTGAGTGAGTGACAAAGAGATTGAGGGTTAGGGTGAGAGGCTGAGAGCGTGAGGCTGAGGAGTGAAATGAGATCAGATTATGAGAGGCGGATGGGTTAGAGGCTTAGGGTTTACAACTATATATATATATATATAAGGGGTTTTTTTGTAATTTCAGGGTAACCGGGTCATATCCGGGCCGAGTTTCGGGTTTTTTTTTTATAAAATCCAAACCTGACTCGGATTCGCTTCGAGTTTTTTTTTTTTAAAACCCATACCCGAACCTATTCTTTATCGGGCCGGGCTAGGTATCCGTGGGTCGAATTTAAATTGCCATCCCTAAGTTTTAGAGCCCTTAAATTCAACTCACACATAAATATATTTTAACCATAGAATCAAACCACACACCAATAGCACCAAAAGCCTTGGCAATATTAAATTAACAATGTCACAAAAATCCCTAACAATGTTAAAGCTAAACTAAAACAAAACCCCAAAAAAGGTTAAAACCAAAACCCATTCTTCATTCTAGTCATACTTACAAAATTAAAACCCTAAGAGATGGAGAGAGATCAATTACCTGAGAGAGAGATGGAGACAAGAGAGGCAAAGTGAGACACAAAGAGAGGCAAATGAGAGCAAGAGACAGATTGACAATGTATAGTGAGAGTGAGAGATAGAGAGAGGCAAGTGAGAGAGACAAAGAGTGAGAGATTGACAAAGGCAATACTGAAGTTTCAGTTTAAATGAAAACATTGTTTTAAGGAACTTGATTTTTAGGAACTTAAGTTTTACGTTGGCTTTTTGATTTAAAAATGTCATATTAGAAACTCAAGTTCCAACTGCAGTTAAATAACTAATAGATTTGCAAAAATAGCATAATAATGGACAAAAATGGCACGGGATGTCATTTGTAGACTGGAGTGTCTTAGAGGATAAGGTAATAGAAAAATGCAACAAATGAACAATGTGCTGGCAACTATAATGGGTTGGAGTGTTCTCATAAATGAAGATAAACTATGGATCAAGTTGTCATTAAGCAATAATCCAAACATGGGTAATTCTACCATACCCCCTTTTTTTTCTCTTCTTTTTTTCTTTTTTGGGATTAGTAAGCAACCTACTATACCAAGTTACCAAATTTTCATATTTGACGGTTTTATCCTCACATTGTGCAGTTCTAACATCACATGTGACAGTTCTTTTGTTACATTTGGTGGTTCCCTTATTTTTTTCACATTTGACGGTTCCATCCTCACATTGTACAATTTCAACATCACATTTGACACTACTTTTGTCATACGTGTTAGTTCCATTGTTTCTTTCTCATATTTGTTTGTTCCATCTTCACATTATGCAGTTTCAACATCACATATGACAGTTCTTTTGTCATATTTGGTGGTTCCTTTTTTTTTTCTCACATTTGACGGTTCCAACCTCACATTGTGCAATTCTAACATTACATGTGACAGTTCTTTTGTCACATTTGGTGGTTCCCTTTTTTTTTTTTCCTCACATTTGACGATTTCATCCTCACATTGTGCAGTTCCAACATCACATTTGACAGAGTTTATGTCACATTTGGTGGTTCCCTTTTTCTTTTCTCAGATTTGACGGTTTATCCTCTTGTCCATTTTCAACATCACATGTGACAGTTCTTTTATCACATTTGGTGCTTCCCTTTTTCTTTTTTTTTTTCTCACATTTGACGATTCTATCTTCACATTATGCAGTTCCAACATTACATCTAACAATACTTTTGTCACATTTGGTAGTTCCCTTATTTTTTACTCACATTTGACGATTTCATTCTCACATTATGCAATTCTAACATCACATGTGACAGTTCTTTTGTTACATTTGATGGTTCCCTTACTTTTTCTCACATTTGAAGGTTCCATCCTCATATTATGTAGTTCCAACATCACATTTGACAGTACTTAATTTTGTCACATTTGGCGGTTCCCTTATTTTTGTACTCACATTCGACGGTTTCATCCTCATATTTTGCAGCACCAACATCAGATGTGACTGTACTTTTGTCACATTCAGTGATTCCTTCATTTTTTCTCACATTTGACAGTTTCATCCTCACATTGTGCAGTTCTAATATCAACTGTGACTGCTCTTTTGTCACATTTGATGGTTTCCTTTTTTTTTTTTTCACATTTGATGATTCCATTGTCACATTTGGTAGTACCAACATCACATTTAACAGTATTTTTGTCACATTTAGTAGTTCCCTTTTTTTTTTTTTTCACATTTGACAATTTTATCGTTACATTGGGTAGTACCAATATCACATCTAACCGTACTTTTACATTTGGGCCCACCACTAAAGTTACTTTTTTACTTACTTATTATATATATGTTTGTAGTAAAAAATGATTGATGAAGATGGCAATCCCACATTGGAATGGTTTAAAAATACATATAGGGACGATGACAAGTATATGTCAAAATTGATATTTTGTGAACAGGTAATTTTTCTCAACACACTTATGTATTTTACACTAACACATGTACATTGTTTATTTGTACTTGTCACATTAAGCAGTACCAATATCATTCTTAACTATACTTTTGCCACATTTAGATGTACCCTTGTTTTTTTCTCACATCCGACGGTTCCATTGTCACAATGGGCAATACCAACTTCAAATGTGAGCATACTTTTGTCACATTTGATGGTTCCTTTTCTTTTTCTCACCAATTACCATAATACCTCTAAAACCTAAAAAAATGACCATAATACCTTTAGAACTTAAAAAATGACCGAATCACCCTAAAACTTTACAAAATGACCAAAATTACCATAAAACCTAAAAAATGATTGAAATAACCACTAAACCTAAAAAATAACCAAAATGCCATTAGAACAAATAAAAAATTGTTTGAATGACCCTAAAACTTTGTAAATGACCAAAATAATGATGAAACCTAAAAAATGACCAAAATACCCTTAGGACAAAAAAATTACCACATGACCTTGAAAATTAAAAAATGGCTGAAATTACCATAAAACCTAAAAAATGACTAAAATAACCATGAAACCTAAAATATGACCAAAATACCCTTAGAAAAGAAAATGACCATAATGCTCCCTATACCTAGAGAATATCTTAAAATACCCTTAGAAACTTTAAAATGACCAAAATAACCTTAGTACCCAAAAAATGACTAAAATAACCCCAAAAACCTTAGAAAGGATTGAAATTCCCGCATAACCAAAAGAAAAAAAAAAAACAGAATTCCCCCAATTCCCTCTAAAATTATCAAAATCCCCTTAGAACCTAAAAATTGACTATAATACCCCCGAAACCTAAGAAAGACCAAAAGACCCCTAAACTAATGAGTATATAAAGATATTTTGTATATAAAGATATTGAACGTAACAAACTGTAATTGAGCTAAACGATCCCATATGCCTATCCTCATTCATTTAGGAGATACTATTGAACCAATTTAGTATTTTATTTTGTATCATATTTAGTATAATTTCATGAATAGTGATAGTGAATTGATATTGCATATGTAGTCCAATAACACCACTACAATTCATCATTCATGTGTGTAAGCACAAGTTACTGTGTAAGCATGATACATACTAGTAATTATTAAAAATAACATTTTGGACAAATTATTTAGGAGAAATGGAGAATAGCTTCTCCTTGAACCATATTTTCAATATAGGATTTTACAAAAAATCTAATGTACAAGTATAGGTTTCCGAGCTCTTGGCCTTGGACAGAGCTCAAGGTGAGTTCTAGCTATGGAGGATTGCGAGAGACAAAGTTTTAGAGATAGAGAGGAGATGGTTGCATCTTACTCTCTCCACATTACCATTTCACTTGCATCTTTTTATGGAGTGAGCTTAAAAATAAAATCTTGTTTTACGCTAAAATATCAAAACACGATTTCAAAGTAAAATACAAATTTTCAAATTTTGTACTAAACTTATTTTTCCAAAATACGACTTTAAAGTGAATGTGTTTACACTAAGTGACTAAAATTATGTTTTCAAAATACAATTTCCGCACAAAATGTGATATTATTGAAACCATTTCCATGTGTACATTATGTCCGTTATCTCTTGCCACATTGGCAGAATCTTAAGTTAAATCGTGGTTTCAAACAAGGCAATTCTCATAAATAATTTTTTCACAACATTATTTTTAATAAATATTACTTCTTATGTAATAATTGGAAAAATATTACTTCTTATATGCTATTTAAAAAATTAATTTTATGTAAAAGAGGCAAAACAATAAATTCACACATTATTACATTTACTACCCTCTCATTTTTCTTCTCAACTAAACAAAAGTTTACATGTCATAATACTTCTCTTTTTTTCACTAAGAACATTTTTTTTTTCAATTAAATTTCACACCCCCGGTTGCTACCCCAAAAAAATATAATTCCACATACATCCAACAAAGAAAAGAAGAAGACCCATAAAAATAAAAAATAAAAGCCGAAGAGTTATGACACCTAATTACACATACATCCAACAAAGAAAAGAAGAAGAGCTATGGCTATTCAGCTACAGTAATGGGGCAGGCTCCAGCTACTGTCTTGGCTGAAGCAATGACACCAATAGTAATAGAGTGAGAGAAAAACTGAAGGAAAATTGTCCCAACTTGCTCCTTTTCTTTATTTAGGTATACACAGTCCTGTCAGTCACTTTCACTATGTGAAAAGTATCTCTGAGCATCAAATGGTTGCTTCCAGGAGTTTGAATCAGGTAACTTAGAAGCAGTTCCTCCATTCATGGGTGCAAATGCTGCAATAAAAAGAACATGAACATCATACCAAAAACATCACAATTCCTAAAGATTAATTCAAAAAGAAAATGTGCAAATGAGCAAAGGCCCATTCATCTCGCATGCTTTTAATCGACATATTTTAACAAATTCATTCCTCTTCATTTTACAAATCATTTGAATCCATATTGTCTTTAATGGCAGCTATTATGGGTCTATATCCTGAAAGTTAGGAGACGTGTTAGATCAATGTCAAGATTTCATGAATATGTAGTTTCAACATTTAGTAATTTATTATCTTTCTTAAGTGGCAGTGAGCCTTATTGCAGTAATTTTTGCCAAATGAAATCATGAATAACTATCCTATTTTTTTGTTCTTTTAAATGAATTAAGAGCTATTTGTTTCTTTCTTCTCATACATGGGTGTTTCAAACCAATAGCAAACCACTAACAAAAAAAATGCATGCTTCTCAATTATTTTTTGTTAAGTAATAAAAATTTATTAAAAAGAGACTACATCATGCAAAGAAAGGCAAGAAGTAGCCTAAGAAATTACAAAAAATACAAAAGATTATGTACAAAAAGATATACTTAATAGCATTAGAATGGAATCTCTATTTGTGAGTCTCCAACAAAATAAGCTAGAAGCTAGTTCCAGTACTCTTCATATCCTCAAACGTTAGCCTATTTCACTCTCGCCAAATAACATCAAACATAACAAAACCAAATTCCAAATATCCAACGAATATGATAAGAGAGGATTTTTTTTTTTTTTTGGGGGGGGGGGGGGGGGGGGTGTTCAATGCTAGGCAGGGGATCCTATGTTTGCGGTCCACAAACGAAAACAGAAATAGAAAATAAAGACAAATTTATATATCTATAAGCCATAAAAATAGTCTCCCATTGGACCCATTCACTAGAGGTAAAAAGGCCAACTTTCTTCCAATACTTCAGAGAGATTGGGAAACAAATTCAATTACTATAGGCAAGTAGGACCAAGGCTAGATGGACAGCTCTAAAAGCACATATCCATAACTACTCACACAAAATAAAACTAGCTAGCAACTTGATTGCCCAGTAGAATAAAATGATGGTTCCTGAAAAACCAAACTGCAATATTTAAGCCATTTTGCCCATCAACCTTCATCAGGACCCTAATCCCTCACTAGATAATAGTACTAGAAAATGCAATAGACATAAAATTTCACAATAATATTTTAGTTGCTCAAAATCTCAAACAAAAAACTCATGCATTAAAATGCACAACTCACACAAACATTTCATCAAACAATTTCTTAACAAAGCTAAATTGACTCAATTCACCAAACCTCACATATAATTCAAGTTAATGGAAAGAACTCAGAAGCCTAATCCAAACCCAAATTTTTTAATATAAAAAGCAATATGTTCTCTACCATTAAATATAGAATTCTTAACATAGCAACCAAAGACCTTTAGTTTCAGCTTTCAGGCAGGCTTGCAAGACTACAAGTTCATGTTTCACATTCCAAGTCCTATTCAGTGCACAAGTTTTCTTTTTGCAAATGACATAGATAGTATTTTCAAGATTTATTAAAAATACCTAGTCTACATTTCTTCTACATTTACAATTTAACATACACATTCACAACCAGAGGCACATCAGTGAACTTCTAAAAAGTGATAATTATACCAAGGCCATGGTTCTTGTAGTGCAAAATTGAATTATGAATTTTAACAACTTACCCTATTCTCAGGAAAGGATTTTGAGAAGCAAAATACTCTCCTCTTGAACACACTTGATGGCTTCCCATTTTTAACACTTGAATCATGTTGTGTCTTCTTCGACCCTTTTTTTTTAATACATCAATTGACCATTACCTTTACCATTTATAACAGGAAGTTAACTTTGCTCAAAAAATTTTGAAGTTGCTTTAAGAGAACTGTCTCTGTTCATGTTGATTTCTGACCTCTCTTCTTTGTTTTTCTTCAATGGAAAATTTTCACATGGGTTTCTGTTGGGGAAAAATCGAAGCAAGTGGCTTGATTTGCAATTTCAATCTGCCTATTATGAAATTTCAATTCAGATTTCACAACATTACGCTTGTGCTCCAAAATTCCTAAAGAAAAAAAAAAATCCAATCTAATAGGCCCAAATCTTGACAATAAATTCAGGGAAAAGGGAGAAGGGTGTTATATACCCATCAAATGACAATTATCGCAAGCAGAGCCAAAAAGGTCAAAGGAGGGTTATGGCTTTAGAACACCATTCTAACCACTAGAAAGGAAATAGAAAAGGGAGTTTTCTGAAAAATCGGTAATGGTGTAACTCTGAACATTTGGATTACCCCTTGGGTGCCTGATTGGAGAGATTTAGACAAAAATTGAGAAATGAATCTCTAAAAACAACCCAGTCTGGATTCCCGACCTTACTTTGCAAAAACCCTTTCAGATGGAACTAGACCTTGATTTGGGAAACGCTTGAAAGAGATTCAGCTAGGAAAATTCTCCAGATACAACTACTTTAGTCACCACAAAAATACTCTATTTGGGTCCGAGTTCCTCAGGAAAATTTTCAACAAAATCAGCTTACAAAGTTTCCCAACGAGAATGGTCCGCTTGAGAAAGAGGTATGGAAGAAGTTGTGAAAGAGCAGTTTGTGAGCTCATGCCCTTCCAAAAAGAGCAGTTAGAAGAACTACCACTTGATTTGGATGCTATATTCAAATATGATTTACTTCAATAAAATACTTTTTCCTCCAAAAAAATTATATAAAATTTAATAAAAAAAGAATTTAAATATATTGAGTTATTGACACCAAAAAAAAAAAACAAAACAAAAATAATTGAAGTTTTCTTTGTTTAAGTTTTCATATTTTGAAATTGTTACATAATAGTTATTATCCACTGTCAACGTGGATAGGTGACCATTTTATTTTGTTAATTTTGCATAACATTTTTTTATTTTATGTAGTTGTCATTATGTATTTGTCATTGTTTTTATACAATATTTAAAACTAAATGGAAAAACTCAATTCATTTTCATTGTATTAATTATTAACTCTTACAACCACATTATACATCCATACATAAAAAATACACTAAGTGTCTACTAAACCAATACAATGCTTGAATAATCACTAACTTATTTTTTTTTCCTGAATCGCTAACTTTATAACAAAATGATATTATAACATGATAATAATATACATACATATAACAAATCAACTATTTTTTCTAATTATTAAATTATATTATATTTATGCTATACGTGCACACATTCACACACATCACAATTCACACAAATAACATTTGTAAAGTTTTGATTTTCTATAACGTTTTGTTGGCTTTAATTCTATGTCAAATTTCATTGTATTTTAGTCAATTTTTGTCTAATATGTTTGTGGGATTTAATGTAGAGGTTGAACGTGAAGGATTGGTGAAGAATTGTGAAGACAGTGAAGTTTGCAACTGACTCGTGAGTGGACAACCTGTGAATGGTCATGTGAGAAGCACACGATAGAATCTAAACAACCTTTTGCCAGGTTGGATTTCGCAAGTCACTTCACAACTTGGCCAACTCGCAGGCGACGCACGAAACTCTCTGCTTGGATGTTTTAAAGTGTGCCTTTCTCATTTCTTTACCCAAACTATATAAGCCCACATTACCCACAAAATTGTAAGGAGACTTTTGGAGAGAAAACCCTAGAAATACACTTGAGAGTTAGAGATTGTAAACGCACAATCATCTACACAAATTTTTCTTAGTTTTTCTCTACTCCTACCTCTCCAATTACCAATCCTTAAGAGGTTCTTATCTCAAACACATACCTCATCCAAACTGAGTGTTGTGAGTTGTTTGGTGCTTATGGGAAGTATTTGAAGAAGTCATTGATTGGCGGATGCAATTTAGAGCAAATTGCAAGATTCTGATAACTAGTGAAGACATGGCTCAGTGAAGCCAATTGGGAGCTGGAACTCAAAGAGTTCACTTTGGGTATATTATACTTAGAGAGTCTTTTTGATATCTTTAAACTCCAACTTTATTCACTAGTGGATCATTTCAGCTTGGTGGGCCACGGAGAGGTTTTTCACCAAGTACTTCGGTTTCCTCTTCGATAACATGTCTCAGCGTTATCTCGTTGTTTGCATAATTTTGGGCTGGACTGATATGTGATCAGGGTGTGCAAGATTTAAGTAAGACTGTTGTAAAAACATTTTTAAGAGAAAATTAAATTAATAAAAAAAATATTTTATACATATAATTTTTTTTTTTTTTTGGAAGTTAAAAGGTTCATTTGAAACTCATAACTACATGTGGAGCCGCCCTAGTTTCTAGGTAAAATTTTACAAATCCATACGTATTTTTTCTCCCTTTCTCACTTACAAAATTCATTCCATCATTTACCTAAAACAAAAAGGTGATGAATGCATTGTTGGCCCATATTTGAGACTAAGGGTTGAGAATCTCTAAGTACATTCTAATGGAAGCCTATAAGAGTAAAGATGAGAAATTTATTGTAAATTGACTAAGCCCAATGAAGTAAGAGGCAAGGTTCATGAGAGGGAAGGGAGTGATTTTGTAATTGGGCCTTCATTAAAATGGACTTAAAAACTTTCTAAGAACATCTTAAATAAAAAGAACCTTTCTTGGGACGTGAGCTTATGCATCTAAATGGCTTCTCCCAGATTTCCTAACTGACATGATGTCTAACAATATGACTCAAGAGGATATTGATCGTGTAATGATTGAAGGAATAGTCTACTTCCTCCTTCCAGTGCTAGAGCATGTTCTTGGACCATGGACCTTCACGAGGGCTCACGTCAACAATTTTTCTAAAATGGGAAGCACAAGATCATTGTAGGATCATGATTGGCCAAAATTGACTTCAACAATTGGGACAACTGAAGTCACCCCTGCATGCATCTTGATTGGACAAGACATGACCCCACCCCCCGATGCCGAGCGATACTTTTTCTTGGCCCAAGATGAAGCCAAAGATAAGGAAGAAGATGAGGAGGCGATTAGCTGTTGGAGCAAGGGTGACTGTGGCTGGTCTTCTGACGAAGAAGGCAATGCCTCTTCCAAAGAAGGACTCTCATAGGACATAACTGAAGCCATACGTGTTTGGAGGCCTTTAAAAGATAAAGAGTGGTCCATGGAGCTGCAAGCTTTGTTCAAGGAGAAAGATGAGAAAGACGGCAACACCACCTAAGGAAGAGGAAGGGCAGAATTCATCATGACCATAGAAGGGCAACTTAGCAATTGGACTTGGGTTGGGCAAAGAAGTTTTGTAATACAAGTTCAGATGTACTTTTCAACCTTTTTAATAAGATGAATTCTGATTTGGCATATTTTGATGTATCCCATAATATTTAAATTCTGCACTTAAATGATTCTAATGAATTTGAAGATGAAATTAAAAAACAATTGGAAAGGAAATTTGAACCTGTGGAACCAACATTTGAAACTCTTAATTTGGGAAATGATGAGAATCCACGCTTAATTAAAATTGGCTCAACTTTAAATGAAGAAGAAATGAGAGATCTCAAAGAACTTCTCACAGAATATCGAAAGGTGTTTGCATGGTCTCAGGAATATATGCCTGGTATTGATCCTAATATAGCACAGCACCACATTGATACCCATGCTCACATGGTACCCGTCAAGCAAAAGTTGAGGCACATGAGAACTAAATGGCTCCTTAAGATCAAGGAAGAGGTCACAAAATAGTTGAAAGTAGGATTCATCAAGCCCATACACCAAGCCTAATGGATAGCCAACGTTGTGCCTGTACCCAAGAAGGATGGGAAGGTTAAGATGTGTGTGGATTTTAGAGACCTAAACAAAGCTTGTCCTAAGGAAGATTTTCCTCTTCCTCACATAGATGTCTTGGTAGATGATACCACTGGTAGTGCCCAGATGTCTTTCATAAATGGTTTATCATAATATAAAAAAATCAAGATGGCTCCTAAGGATATGACCAAGACCACCTTCACCACCGAATAAGGGATTTATTGTTACACAGTAATGCCTTTTGGGCTCAAGAATACAAGTGCAACCCACCAAAGAATGGCTATAGCCTTACTACATGATATGATGCACAACAAAGTTGAGGTATATGTTGACAACATGATTGTAAAGTCCAAGGATAGCGAGGGGCACATCACCAACCTGAGAATGTTCTTTGAAAGGATCAAGGAGTATAGACTAAGACTAAACCCCTAGAAGTGCACCTTTGGAGTAACTATAGGAAAGTTGCTGGGCTTCCTAGTAAGTGACAAAGGGATAGAATTTGACTCGTCAAATATCAAAGCCATCTTGGATATGCCTTCACCAAAAAGTGAGAAGGAGATAAGAGGATTCTTAGGTCGGTTACAATAGATCAGCTGATTCATTACCAAACTCACTTCTACTTGCGAGCCCATCTTCAAGCTCTTGAGAAAGAATGAACCTCATACATGGAATGATGAATGTCAAAAAGCCTTTGAACTCATCAAAGAATATCTTCTCCATCCACCTATATTGGTACCACCAAAGCCTGGATAGCCATTGCTCCTCTACCTCTCGATAAAGAATGTAGTTGGAAGCTTGCTAGTGTAAGAGGATGATGACAAGAATGAAAGAGTTGTGTACTATTTGAGTAAGAGGTTCCATGATTATGAGACTAGGTACACACCCATAAAGAAGTCATGCTTTGCCTTCATGTGGGTCGTGCAGAAACTGAGACATATCATCCTACCTTTCCAGATATAAATAATTGCTAGAATGGACCCATTGAAGTATCTATTTGAAAGGCTTACCTTGAGTGGAAGGTTGTCGAGATGGTTGATTCTACAAGCAGAGTTTGACCTAAAGTATTTGGCTAGATAGACCATCAAAGGAAGTGTCGTGTCATACTTTTGTGCCAAGAACCCCATTAAAGGAGAGAATGGTAAAGAGGATTTCTTGGATGAGGATATCTTAGACATCGATCTAGGGGCATGGAAGATGTATTTTGATGGAGCCATGAACCAATATGGAAATGGGATAAGAACACTTTTGATCACTCCTGATGGATATAATGTACCATTGGCCGTCAAGTTGAACTTCGAAGCAATCAACAACATGGCAGAGCAAGAGGCTTGCATTGCTAGAATGGAAGCTCTTTGAGAGTGTGAGAGACCGCGACCTCAGCCTGTTGGGTCCTGCCGGGCTTAGCCCATGCGAATAGGTGAGATTGTGATTGTTGTCCCTCAAAGTGGGAAGCCCACATGAAATTATGTTTTCCTTCATAGATGGAGGGTTTTACGAAGGAGTCACCACTTATTTAATTCTAGGAAAAATAAGAAAACCTTATGAATAATACACATTTTCATTAAATAGCATTGAATTTGAATTTACATTGAAATAGAAATTACAAGGTTTTTGTCCTAAGTACAATGTAAAAAAGTACATAGTTTTGAACCTAGTTACTTTCTATTAAAATGTAAAATTGCATGGATAATTAACTAATTTATAACCTACGATCTAATTCGGAGACTAAGTTATAAGGTGGGAAGGTGTTAGGCACCTACCTTGCCCAGTAAAACTAGTCTTTTAGACTAAGTTACAAAATATCATATTAAATTTTAATTTTGAAGAGAAAAATCAAATATAAAAATATTTTGCATTACATTGAACTAAAATTAAATTGAATTGAATTGAATTTAGACATAGAAACATGCATAATATACAGTTAGATCACATCACATTGAATTAAAATTAAATTGAATTGAATTGAACTTGTTTGGATATGGAAATTCAAGTGAAAAGCATGATTTGAGTTTTACATTATAAATATTTACAAAAAGACTATATAATTCTTAGATCTTAAAAAATATTATTTTTGAGATTAAGTTTAATTTTTATCTTCTTCTTTTTTTTCTTTTTTTTTTATGAACAGATATTTTTTTACTCATGGATATAACAAATTAAAAACATATTACTAGATAAAATCCCTAAAATTTAAAGTGAAGAAACATACATAAGACCCTAATTATCCGATTATATCTACCTCATTGCATTGAACATAAAAACAATCATGCTTCATATTTATTGAAAAAATGAAATAAATTGTTACCTGCATATAATGGCAGCAATGAGTTCCAGTATCTCTGAGTTGAATTTAGAATTATTGCTTTGTTGTGTTAAGCATCTTGGCAGACCTTAGGACAAAAGCAAGCTCTAGTTCTTCTCTCTAGAGATCAGAAGGGATGCCTTGAAATGGGATTGATTGCTCCTATTTATAGATGTTTGGGAAGGCCTCAAACTTGCTGTAACTGAGCCAGTTCGTATCTGGTGGAATCTGTATTCAGAAATTTGAATTTGAAAATCAGATTTTTTTTACAACAAATCTGGAAAATCAACTGCAAATCTGGGTTCTGTCTGCCTATTTGGGAGTGATTAGCTTATGCAGTTGATTCAATAAATTGTACAAGTTACAACATTACAACATGCGAAATTTAATTAAAGGTTTGAAATTGATCAAATGCCCCTAGTATACATAAATGGAGAGCATGTATTTACAAAAAATTCAATTCAATGCCCCTAGTATAACCCAGTACATGTATTTACAAAAGGCTTAATTCAATGCCCCTAGCGTCTATGAAAAATTTCTCAAACGTTAGTCTCATTATTTCCCAGTTTATTAAAGGCAATACATTAACTGAATGCCTGACTTTCTTAAGAATAATCAAAAAAATTTGGGGGGGGGGGGGGGGTGGGGGGGGGGGGACATCAAACCATTAAAAATTACATTGGTTTAAAATTACAAAATTTGGAATCAATCTGGTATGATAACATGGTCAAAATTTAGACACTTTATCCTCAATCTTAACTCTCTTTTAATTTATTTATTTATTTAAAAAAAAAATCAGAAAACACATTTGAAGTTTGTAACCTATGCTCATCTAAAACACATTTGAAGTTTAAACAGCTTATCTACATCAAAATGTTAATGTTACAAAACAGACCTAAAACATTTATTTTTTCAATACTCATTCACAAACATGGCTCGTTCTATAGCACCAGAGATTGACACATGGTTCCGCACTATGAAAAAAGCTACTGATATCAATTTTAATGCTTTCAAACTAAATGGGATCAAACATCTATGAACAGTAAAGATAGAGTGGGACTTCTTGCGTGCTGCAGTCAGGTTCTTGAACCCTACAGATCATGTCTTCAGGTTCCAGTCATCTGAACTTTGCCCAACTATCAAAGAATTTACTGCCATTCTTGAAGGTGACCACACTGCTGATTCGGTTGTTCTATCATGTGATATCAAGTATCGTGCAATCGCATCTCAACATCTTTTAATCTCTCTGTTGAGAAGCTTTCAAGCATGATGGAAGGATACTGGGTGAACCTTCGAATGATTGTTGATGAGTTCACGCCACAAGTAACAGACAACCCCACTGATAACCAAAAACAGAATTCGGACTTGGCCTTCTGTCTAATCGGTGAGTTCCTGCTATCATCCGGAAAACCAGGATTTGCTGATGTTCAAATTGCTGAAATTGTCCAAAAAGTTAGGGACAAGCAAAGTCTGGTTCCATTGCTCTTAGCAGAAACCTTTCATGGTCTTGATGTCTTATCAAAGGGATAAGCTGATGAATCCTGTGGAAGCCCTCTCTTACTCCAAATTTGATTAATGGAGCGAATGAGCATGCTATCTCCTCCTGCTGGAAAATACGAACCAAAACAATACTTCGGCAGGAAGCTTGTGAGATTCGATTGTGAATCTGGGAAGGACTGGGTCCTCTTTTTTAGTGAGAGGACAGCTGCTGCAATTCGGTGGGATTGTTACTGGTTGGGATGCCCTCCACCACTCCTTAGGTCACCTGATTGGGATCACATCTTTCTGGCAGGTTTGACTCGTTTGAGGAAGTCCTCTTCTTATAAGGGTGAAAGGCTATTAAGACAGTTTATGTATAAACAAATAATTCCTACAGGGCGGCGAGTACGTTCTTTCGTACCATCAGGGACAACTTCTAAGATTGTTATAAAGGCTTGTGTAGGCTTAAAAAATGCTCATAGGGTAGACAGATCTTATACAAAGGTTCGTGTCCCGAAGATGCTGATGACTATGGAAAATGATTGGTAGATTTATATGTTTGGATTCAGTGTCCACGTTTTTTGCACTTTTTTTTTTTGTTTTTTTGAGAAGCGTTGGGATGTTGTCTGTCAGTGGGTCCCGTGCATTGTGCACGAGATCCACTACTCTTTAACTAGCAAAATAAGCGGTAGAGAATACTTTCCAATGGGTTCCATGCACCGTTCACGGAACCCACAAACCTCTTTTTACAAACTTTCATTAAAAATTAGCCCTACGGTATTATTCATACATTTAAAAATTATTTTATTACAGTGATTTCAATTTTCAATTTTTAGTTTTTAACAAAATAAACAGTATCCAAACACACTTGATAGCTGACCAAGAGCATGTTTTGCTGAAGAAAAGAGAGGAATTTCAAACATCAAAGGAAGATAGACAGACAGAGGAAGAGATACAAGAAGAAGGAAGAAGAGAAAAAGAAAAATAAAGAAGCAAAACATGACAAGAATAAGCAAGCTGGCAAGGAGAAAAAAGACAAGAAAAAGAAAGATAGTAAGGAGAAGAAAGACAAGAAGAGGAAGCACAATGGGGACAAAGATGACCAAAGGAAAAGCAGGAAAAAGAACTAAGAAATTTGAAAGACTTGAGGACTGAATGTTTTAGATTCGCTTTTTAGGCTTCGAAGTATTTTCAAATTAGTTAACCGATTATGGAATTAAAAAATGTCATTTTAATTACATTTTCTCCATTAATATAAAACAATATTATAATTATATAATTTAAATATTTTTATTAAATTACATTTATATATATAATGTATGCAGTAATATGTTCCTTTACATAAAACTTATAAAAATATAAAATACTTTTAAATAACAAATGTTCTATTTAACCTACAAATTCACATTATATTTAGACTAAAATACAAAACTCACTCTTTAAGTTTCACCATTTTTTATTTCAGTCTTTTAAGTTTCAAAATTTCTCAATTCAGTCCTCAATTAAAAAGCCATCCATTTCTACTGTTATCACCCCAAAAGAATGCCATTTTTGACTGATTTTAAAATTTGATTTTTATTATATATTTCTTAATTTTAAAATATGTTAATTAAAAAATCCAGAAAAAAAAAAAAAAAAAAAAAATCAAATCCCAATCGAGGTAGTCCCTCGCTAAAGGGAGGGAAGGAGATGATGACTAAGAAAGCATGGGAAGGAGAGAGGACGATTGTAAAACAGAGTAGCTTTGGCGAACTGGGGTTTGGGGGCTAACAATGAGGTGGTGAATGTGGTAGATGTCAAAGAGCCAGGTGTCCACCATATGTGGGGAGTGTGGGTGTAAGAGGTCATGGGTGTCTTGGTTCACTTCATGATCTAAAATAGCCGTGGTGGTGAAGATGAAAAAGGAATTCTAGGTTTTGGGTTCCGAGAGTATAAGAGTGAAAATGCAAAGTGATGAGTGAGTATATAGAAGAAAAAGGTTAGAGAGAGATGTATAGTTTTGTTGGGATTTCATTGTTGATTTATTGGGTATGGACGCCATTGATGAGAGCTGGGAGGGACGTTTGGGGTTTGGTTTATTTACTTAATCTTTCTAGTTTTTTAATTAATTTTTTTCTATTTTTTAATTAATTTTTTAAATAAGAATTAAATAATTAAATTAAAATTAAAATTAATCCAAAACTGTGTTGTTTTGGGGTATTAATGGTAGAATGGATGTTTTTTAACAGAAGACTGAATTGAAGAGTTTTGAATCTTAGAAGACTAAAATGACCGAATGCAAATTTAGAGAACTGAAATAAAAAATGGTAAAACTTAAAAGGTAAATTTTGCATTTTGACCTTATATTTAAAATAACACATGAATAAGTGTGACCCTTTCTTGAAATGGGTGTTTCCCATGTTTAGGCTTTCTATTGAAATTACTAAAATTGGTCTTCATTATTGAGTTGTTGTAAGCTTAGAAGATAGTGATGGGAAGCATAAATAATCACAACAGAGACATAACTAACCTCAATCTTATGCTTTGAATCTGATCAAAGGCAGTTTTTTTAAAATAAATAAAATAAAATAAAAATAAAAATCAACGAAACTTAGCTTTAATCACCTACGCATTAAACAAATAAATATTGTCATTTTATTTTTTGTCGTGTGTAATCCATTGATGATTGGGATATATCCATTGATATTTCATAAACTATTAATGTAAAAAAAAAAAAATAATAATAATAATAATAATAATAATATCTACATAATTAAAATTAAAAAAAAAAAGTATTTAGAAAAAATAATACACACTACTAAAAACTAGTCTCATTACACGCGTTTTGAGAATGCTATGTGGCTTTGTGGTTTTTTTTTTTTTTTAATTTTATGTCATAATTTTCATTCATTTCAATTTGAAGTATGCACAATTTTTCAATAACAAATTCACTAATTTAGGGTTTGCACATCTTTCAATCATTGAAAAAAAAAATAGAGGTGTTAAGTATCTCACCCCATCATTTTTAATGATAGGAAGACGCGTTAGCCCTAAATCAGTGAGTCTGTTATTGGACATACTACCCCTACCCAAAAAAAAAAAAACCTAGGAGTTCGCCAGTGTTATGAAACTAGTACCACTTATTATTTCTTGGTATTAGAGTTCAAGCAAAGAATGTTACACTCTCCTCTCAGGTAGAGTTTCTACATTTTTATCTTTTGAGAAGACATGCATTTTCCACAAGGCACAATTTTCTTTTCTATCCTTTTTCTATGGTAGGATTAATTAAACCATAAGCTTTATCATCATGAATTCAGGATAAAATACCAATATGTACGTCGTTGATAAGAATTCATGCTATCTGCAACAAAAGGCATCCACACCAATTATAATTCTCTTTCCAACAAAATCAGACATCCAACTCTACATATTACCTTCAAATAAATTTTTTTTTTTCCCTTCTTTTAAAAAACGGGTTAGGTCAGGTATGGGTTGAATCTTTTTCTAACCAGTCGAGTTCATGTCAAGTTGTTTCCCTTTAGCTCAGGCCGGTTAATGGGTCTAATCAATTCCATTCTTAAATTTTGTCTAGATCGGAAGAACTAGACGGAGGTTGTTTACAGCCTCTGAGACTTGTTTACTTGTTTCTTTAATGTTAAGTCGTATTTAGCAAGAAAAATAAATAAATGGAAGGATGAGAGTGAGTTTACAATCAGTCCACAATTCATGTTCGATTATCAATCTTCAACAGAATTAGTTAGAGTTGACTATATATAAATAAAAAAAATAAAAAAATTTCCTTCATTCTATTCCATCCAAAAGTCTATTAGTTGCTAATTTTTTTTCTATACTATAAACAACCTAAATTTTGGGTCGATAAATTCTCAACAGAATTAGTCAAGATTGATCATATGTAATTTTTTTTCTTTCATTCTACTTTATCTATGGTCATTTAGTTCTTTGATTGATATGTCTTTTTTATTACTTATTCTATTAATGCTATTTTTTGTCTTTTTACTTTTTATGTTTTCTACTCTCCCTCTTTATTAATTGGGGCTACCTTATTTCATCGTTTCAAAATATATCTATAAACAGCCACGAATCACCCCTAAAACATTTTTAGGAGATTGACTGGAAAAAAGCCCCATATACAATATTTTTAACCAAAAATAAATAAAAATAAATAAATTTCAACTTATTAAGTTATTAATTATTAAGTTATTAATTCTCTTTTAGACCTGTCATTGACTCTATTTTATTGTCCACTAATTGCGGCTTGCTACTTCAGCAATTAGTGAAAAATTTTATGATTCTTGGACTTATTTTTTGGGATTATATGGAACCTTTTATTTTTGTTAAGAAAAAAGGCTTATGTGGGTGCAAGCAATCATTGATACAAGTACTAAAAACATTCTTTTTCTTTTTCTTTTTTTGAGAAGAAAAAAACATTCATTTTTGTGCATTACAAATAAAAAATGGGTAATACTGTTGTACTTTGATGACCCACATGTACCCAGGCAACGATAGATAAGATGATGCCAATATAATCCAAAAACCTTTAGCTTGAAAAGGGCAAAAATTATATAAAATTAAACTAATATTACTGTCACAACTTTGAAGAATTGATTGACACAAAGTCGTAACTAGAAGCTTTGGATAAAAAAGGCACTCCAATTAGGCAAGCATTTAGTCCAAATAACCATGCAAATGGTGTTCCCAATCCAATCTAAATTGAATCTCTTGATCTTTTGCAAGAGTAGGCAACATATCTAACAAAGTTTTGCAATCAAGGAGCCTCTCATCTTCATTCCCAGCAATACTCGTGATCTCTGCACCTTTTAAATGAGATCGCCAACATTTGTGATCACCCAAACAGCGGTGTAGATCTTCTCTATCCACCAACATTTCACATAGCACCTAATGTTCAAGTAAATTAGAGCCCAAATAGTTAGTTCCAGCAAGAGTATAAATTGTCAGGTATATTCATAATCATCATAATCACATGTTGGGATTAAGAAAATACAACTTTAGACTACCGAAATAGCAATAAAGGGGGAACCAATTAGCCACCTCTAACCCCAATTCAGAGCAACTAGAGAATGTGCCACATGCCACATATCTGCTCCCTACCTCACTCCCTTCCTTCTTCTTTTTTTTCGGTCAAGAATGCTTTGAACCTCCATAAATTACTTCTTTATTTACTTTTACTTTTTGCCAGGTACTAGAAACAAAACAGAGTCTCCGCTCACTAATTACATGCAAGTTAGAACACGCAAAATTTACAGACTACTGAAAACAGAAGCTTGGGCAAAAAATGGAGGCTTTCTTTCACTGTTGTCAAGGAACCAAGTGTAACTACTAGCTTATGCCAAGCATTTGTAGCACAGGCGCTGCTAGGATTGTGTTTATAGTGGGATGGATTGTACAATTATTGGTTTCTCCATTTACTAATGTGATAACTGATAAGACTCATTCATCACAACTGTCCTTATAGCATGTGATGCACACCAATTTGTTTTTTTTTTTTCATTTGCTATGACTTGTTATCTATGATGCAAAGTTTAGATTACAAAGAACGCTAGAAAAGCAGTTATCATGAAAATGAACATGAACCAAACCATTCCAGGCATGTTTGGTAGGTGGATTCTGGTTTTTGTTTTCAAAACATTGTAAAAGCAGTTTACCAAAACTTGAATTTCAAACTAGTTTTCATATAACATTTTTTATTGTCAGGCTCTCATTTTTAAGAAAAATTTTCAAAATATATATATATATATAAATAAAATGAAAACAATTGTTTGGGAGACTATTTTCTACTTTTGAGAGTTATTTTTGTGACAAAAACTAACCAGTAGATTTAAATGTACTGCTTTTTTGTGGTAATGAAAAGCTTCAAACTGAAGCGTGAAAATAGAGCTCATGTACACTTTTTTTTTTCTTTTTTTTTTTAAAAGATAATGATAATCTTAAAAACTGAAGTGTGAGAATTTTTGTGTGATAAAGATAAGCTCCTAAATTGAAGAGATAGAAGAGCTCCAATATTATCAATTTCTTTAAAACTTTAGAAGGAATAATAGATTTTAATATATTAGCAAAGAAAACACCTTCCCATAAATTGAAGATATATAAGAGCTCCAATGTTTTCAATTTATTTACAACTTTAGGAGGAATAGATTTTAATATATTAGTAAAGAAAACACCTTCCCAGAAATTTAAATCACCTAGCTTTCTGTCATACATGTTCGTCGCATGATGTACAATATTTCAAGGCTTCCATTCATCCAATCAATCAGTGTGAGCATGCATTCAGATGACAAAAAGCCAGTTGAATCTAAATAACTTCTAGAAATAAAATGAATGACAAACGAGGGAGACTAAAATTTGGTTTTTAAAAAATCATACCTTTATGCACTTGTCCAGGGACTCCAAACCCGTTGGCACTGACAAAATCTTTGGACGACAACTCCAGAGCAAGCCATCTATAAAGGTTACATAATCTATTGAGAGTGCTGAATTTCGTATATCTAGCTTCATAAGATCCAATTCAACTGGTGGTGGAAGTGACATTCCACTCAATTCTTTAAGATCAAAGGTAACCTTCATAATCCACACAAACAAAAAAGTTTCAGAAAACAGAGAAGTTAAAAAGTAAACTCATACTAAAGAAAAATTTAGTGAACATACCGCTTCACTCAGGAAGACTAATATCTTCAAATATTTTCTTTGATTTGACATTAATAGAAATTCCCTCAAATTAAGGAACCAATGAGTGTCAACAAGATCATTAGGGTCTAATTTAAGATTAAGTTCCAAACAACATGGAGCATTCTTTAAAAATAGCTTAGCCATTTGATTGCTGGAGTTGCAGTATCGGAATAATGACAGATTTGGAGCGTCAATTTCAACATATAACAACTTTTGGCAACTGAAGATTCTTAACTCCCTTAGCCTCTGTACAGAAATATTGACCCTTTCCAACATGCTGCAGTCATTGATCAACAACGTTTCAAGGTGAGGAAATCTAGAAATACTGAAGTGAAATAACTGGTCCGTGATGTTCACACTGTCTAACCATAATTCTTTCAAATCTTTGCATCCAGTGATGTCAAGCTGACATTGATTTGAATAACCTAGACGGAAAATTTGAAGATTTGGTAAGTCAATTTTAACACTCTCAACATAATTATCATCGGGAATCACAGTAACGTTACGAAGTTTAGGAAGGTTGGAGATCTCAAGAATTTTCGGTCCCTTAAACATTATAAGACCAAAATCAGTGATAAAAGGGCAAGTATGGATGATATCTTGGATAATCTCTTCATTCAGACAAACTTCCTGAAGCCGTAACTTTTGTAGAGAATAAAACTTCACACCAGTCCAAGAAAATGGTTGTCCTAACTTACAATAGTTGGTTGATTTTGCAACAAATATTGTTTTGGGCAAAGTATAAGTATAGCATGAATTCTCTTCGGTTTCAACCAGAAGATCAATTTCTTTGGCATCATTTTCAAAGGCCAACTCTATCCATTTATCAACCAATGAAGCCAACTTGAAGTCAACAAGAGTAATGTGAAGTTTAAATTTTTGCAACTGCAACTTATGCTCCTGAAATCTTCTACCAAAAGACTTGTCCACAATATTCATGAACTTCTTAACTCTTTTCTTATTCTCTGGATGTTTATCTGCGAAGAGATGATCCTTATTAAGGTAACAGCACTGATCAAAATCCAAAATGGGGAATGAAGACCATATGCTATTCCATTTCTTGGACAAGACACTGGTCTTAGCTGCCTCTTTTCTGGGTAGGAATGACAATATGTGATGCATGATAAATGCAGGCATATCAGATATCATATCCACGTCATCAATTTTTTCATCCATCATGTTTCTCACTACACTAATCAATTTTCTATCTTCTTCTCTGCGTCATTTTTGAGATTTGTCAGAACTAATATAAAATTAAAATGAAATCCAAGGGTAAATACCTAAGCCCAAAAAAAAACACACACACACATCTTTATCATTCTAATTTGAAAATAAAATAAAACTTACATGGCTAATGAACTCCAATTCAAATCCCACTTGGTGGATGTGAAACTTAAAGGTGGTCAAATAATTACCCCTAAAGGAGCATTATTTTGGTTTTGATGGTACTAAATTTCATTAATCAAAATAAATTAACAAACTTTCATGGGCTAAAACATATGAGCATGTATTGTTTTTATAGGAAATTTCTACATCTGTTTCCTTTGAGGTAAGAGCGAAACAGAAAGTAACAGGACTAGTTGTTCCCGTACGTCCTAGGAGATATAGACATATATATATCAACAACTAATTATTCCTCACAAAATATCACTATTTAAACACCCCCCCCCCCCAAAAAAAAAAAAAAAATCCCTAACAGCTTCAAGGACACAGAAAAAATCAGACAGAAGCAAAGCTAGTTTCTCCCTACCTTCAACATGAAAAACTCATCTACAAAACAAAAATCTAATCTCTATTACTCTAAACCTTGAAATAAGAAAACTAATTTTGGAGTTTTCATAAGAGTTTCTTATGAAACATAATTGTCTATCCCCAACCACAGGGCCTGCCCTTCCCTTAGGCGAGTTAGGCAATTGCCTAAGGCCCCCAAAATTTTAGAAAAGAACCGGGTAGTAGAGGATTTAGTTTCAAATGAATTACAAAAATAATCTGGCACATCCTTTTAACCAAAAAAACAAAAATTTTGGTAAATCCTATTAAACATTGGTTCTAAACAAAATCATTGACCAAAAATCAACCAGATAAACTACAAATCCGGTCTAAGAGATTAACCACAAAACAATCACAAATCAAAACACTCAAAACCCTAAAAATTTTACCTTTCTCTCTAGTCTCCAGTCTCCACTGTTCAGTCTGTTCTCATCTGCTGAACAGACAACAGCTCAAGGCTCAAGCAAGGCAGCAAGCTTGAAGCTCCTCCGCCTCCTCAGCCTCTCTCTGATTCTCTGCTCTCCGCCTCTCTCAAGTCTCAACTGCTCACCTCACCGTATCAGGTTCTGAGGTTCAGAATTAACAAAACCATGTCGCAAATTAAACAAAAAAAATAAAGAAGAAATAACGCAGAATATTACCTCTTGAGTTAACCAAAACTAAACAAGATCTCTCTTTTTTCTTTTCTTTTCTTTTCTTTTTTATGAAGATCTCTCACTCTTTTGGGTCAGGTTGAAGGAGGCGCTTTGTATCAGTCGATACACTATAGTACAAGACAAAGAGACAATAAATAGTAAATACACACCATGCTAAGCGGTGCACGCTAACCGACCATAAAGGGTAAAAGCGTTAAATTGCAGGCTAACTATTCAGGTCACACTAGATCCGTATCTTACGAAGTACTCATTATATATATTTTAAAAATTACACGTGGCTTCTTTGTCTCTCTTTCCTTCTGTTGGTGGACCTTGAAGAAAGCAGGCAAGAGAGAAAGCAAGATCTCTTCAACCAAATATTCCATCTTTTTTATTCTCAAAAAATTTAAATAAAAAAATAATCATCACAAGATTTTTTTTTATTGAAAAATATAATAATCTTAAATTATAATAAATATTCTAAATTAACTTTTATTTAAAAAATATAAGGGTTTTTAAGCACGCGCATGTTCAGACATTAATATTCCGTAATTATTATCCATATTTACCAATTTTGTTTATGCAGTAATCAACATGTTATTGATTATGAGATGATGTTATATAGATTTGTAAATTGTAAATGGGATCAGAAACTTATAAACAATTTTAAATTTATAAATTTCTCATTTGGGTATGCCTTATTATTAAATCACTCTTTCAAATAAATAAATGTATTTTTAAAATTATACAAAATTAAACAATCAAAAAAAAAAAAAAAAAACTCCTTATTGCTCTCATCCAATTAAAAAGCAACATCAAGATTAATTTAGGTTTCAATTTAAACATTTTGGCTTCAGTTCATTTAAAAACCCTAGCAATTTTTTTAATATCAAGGGAAATACACCAAAATAGCATACAAAATACTACTTTACATGGAACCTAAGTCCAAATAAGTAACATACAAATAAAGATGCTTGTTTTGCCAATTCGATCCCTTTGTTTCCCTACTAGATAAGAAGGGACACAAAAAAGCTTGATACATTATTCTTCTATATTTTTCATAGTGTTTCACCACCACCTTTTGTGTTTCCATCTTGGTTTTGTATGCTTTGCACGGAGTCAGATTGGCTACCTCTTTGCTTATAAATATAATACCATTCATTCTCATGTCAAAAAGCCAGGTAGATAGAACTCTCAAAAATAACAATAAAGTAATAGTCTTCCTTTATACTTTTCATTTCATTGAAATGAAACATCAAAATATTTGCCTTCCTTATATTTTGAAGCTTCAATTACGAATAATTTTTTTGGCAAAATAGTTTTAAAAAAGTATCCTTCTCTTTTGAAAGGCACCTAATGGCCCTTCCTTCATAATTCATATCCAAATATAACGTCAAATTTAACATTAAAATAATCTCTGCATCCACTTCAGTAAGTCAACTATACACCAAACTAAATGATTAATAAAATCTATTGGGTTTTGTATAATTGGTTGTGCCCCTAATACTTACAGATTATAGTACAGAAAACAAAAACAAAAAAAAAAACAATAAAGGAGTACCATACAATACAATACTGTTACTGTTATATCTGCACCTATAATAAGACGATGACCTTAATTGCACAACATTTAAACAAATCCTTTGAAGGTATTTTTCTTTTTTCTTTTTTCTTTTTTGGGTGGAGAATCATCTTTTAAAGTTAAGTCCCACATTCTTTTTGGCTAAATCATGAATAAGTGACACACACTTTAAACATTGAATTTTAAGATGACTTGTTTAGATTTTAAGAGGTTAAAGTGTAAACTGTTTTATGCTTGAAATTTCAATTTTTGATGGGAAGGATTCTTCTCTACTTTATACTGTGAAATGTGAAAGAAAGGGTTTTGTATTTTCTTTTTTCTTTTTATAAAGCTTTTAAATTTTTAAAATTTTCAAATTGAACAAACTATTGGAGGGGGAAACAAAGGAGTTGTGAATTTGCATGACCATTGCAGTGCCTTGCTTGGACTTCTTTCCTCTAGAGCTATTGGCTACTGAGTCGTCAATGGAGCCAACAAAGACGCTAGAGCTTGGTACACTGGTATGAAATCCTGATCGACTTCGTTGAATCCTGTTTCAGAAAGCATGTGTTTTCAAAGTTGTAAGTGAAAAATAAAAATAAAAAACGAAAAAACCTAAACAATGGGAGACGTAGTAGAAAATATTCACCATTGGCTCTGTGTATTTGGAAACCATTTGCGTAACCAAAAATATAATGTTAGCCTTTTTGTAAAACAACTGAAAAAATCTATTTTGTAGGGGAAGAAGATAAGTGAAGAGGCAGTTTTCAATTCCTTTGATGCTAGAAAATAGGTGAGAGAAATTTTAAAATGAAACAACCACTTCATATAAGAAATTTAACCGTGAGAAATTTAAAAGAGATGTGAAAGTGCCTAATTTTAAGGAATATGGATAACATGAGAGAGGAAAAAAAAACTGTTTTATTAATATTTACAATATATATATATATATATTTAGAGCATTTATTATAATTTGGGATTACTACATTTTACAATCACTTAAAAAAAAAAAAAAAAACCCTAGGGGTGTGATGAGTATCATGTGTGGAGAAAAATAATTTTTCATCACACCTCTAGATTTTTTGTGATTGAAAAATATAGTAATCCTAAATTATAATAAATACTCTAAATTAGCGTGCTCAGAGTCTAGTCAATACTTATCTTGTATTTAATAAGGTACGTAACATTTTCTATGGAGTAGTAAGTTAATAAGATTTTTGTTAAAGGAAATGCTCCTAAAAAGATCCTAAAATTCAGTAACTACCCATCCACGTTTTTTTTTTCTTTTTTCTTTTGTGTTTTTTCCTTTTCGGTGTTGTTGATGTTGCTCTTTTTTTCAAATTTTATGTATGACAGTTGTCATTTTTTGTCTAATCCTAAAATGTAGTTTTTTTTAATCCTAAAATTTAGCCATTTACTACACATCCATAACATAAGTAAATAAAAGCTTAAATTGAAAATTTTATGGCAAGAGATACACGTTAATTGTATAGGAAAACAATTGTATTTTGAGATTTTTTTTAATAAAGTATTAAATGGTGCTTTAACCTTAACAAAAGGCTAATACAATTGGGAATTAATGATTAGAAGTATCTAGAAAAAAAAATTGTATAAAAACTTCATGATTGTTTGTTGAGAAGAAAAAAAAAATATTATAAAGTATTATTAAAGGTGGTTTAACAAAAACTCAATAGGAATAATAATGAACTTTTATTTTAATTCATCATTGCTGTTCTTCTAGATTTTTTATTGAACAAAAGTACACTAAATGTAGTTTAAGTTCATAGGAGTAGGAACAGCATCCAAATTCACATTTAAGTTCAAATTCATGTTTTCCTCTCTTTTTTTCTTTTTTCTTTTTTTAATATCTTCCATATTTTGGAAAAAAAAAAAAAAAAAAAAGAGTTCTACTATAGAACCGCTACTATAACTTCTCCACCCATATCCTTATATTTAGGCACTAAAATATCTGATTTTGAAAGAAAATAAAAGGCTAAATTTTAGAGAAATTTAAAAGATTAAGGTGGGGAATTGGTGTGACCCTATCCTTATTTAAAATTTTATCCAAAAAAAAAAAACTACACGTTTAAAAAAAATCTCACATTCTATCCATGAACTATTTAAAAAATCCCACTTTCTATCCCATATTTAAAAACTACCCGACCACCCTTTTTTTTAACCCAAATTCACGTTTTCCTCTTCTTTTTTTTCTTTTTTCTTTTCTTTTTTTTTTTTTCTTTCTTTCTTTTAAATCTCTTCTATTTGGAGAGGAAAAAAAAGAATCCTGCTATAAAACTACTACTATAACTTCTCCATCCATATCCTTATATTTAGGCACGAACATATCTGATTTTGAAAGAAAATAAAAGGCTAAATTTTAGGGGAATTTAAAAGATAAAAAATTTAAATTGAATTTGACATAAATTATACAAATGACAAATATAGTTTCTATTACAAAAGAAATTTTTTTACAACAATTTCTTAGATAACAACCACTTTATGTGAGGTTTAATACATATAATAATTCTTGTAAAATCTCTCACCCGAACTTATCTAATGTTCCATTCCAATGACTTCTCAATGCAATCCAAAAAATTTGTGCGTACGTGAACCTGAGAGAGATAAAAGAATTAGGGTTCAAAAAAAAAACTTTAATCACCAAACCAAAGTTAGCGTGCGTGTTATTAAAGATAATAGCATAAGTTTGTTAGAGTTTGTGTTTGATTTAAATTTTGATGAGATCATTTTTCCTAAAATTCCTATTAAAATTGTTCAGAATAAAAATAAAGATTTTTTAAAATTTAACTCTATCATGAACTCTTTAAAATCTTATCATCACATCATCAACTATTTAAATAAATAACTAATGGAGATCTAAAAAAAAAAAAGGAGTTAACGTGTCAAAATTACATTTAAAAAAGAAAAAAGAAAAAAAAAGGGAGTTAACATTTCAAAATTTCATTTAAAAAAAAAAAGAAAAAAAGAAAAGGGAGTTAACGTGATATATAAAAAAATAAAAAGTAGAACTCAATGTTGCTACATACCTAAATAAAAAAACTTAACGCCAAAAACATATACAATGATGGTAAAAAAAAAATTAACGCCAAAAACATATACAATGATGGTAAAAGAAAACTTCCTTAAAAAGAAAAAAAAATAAGAAGAAGGAAAAAAAAAAGTGAGGAAGGAGAAGGAAATAGTAATTGATCATTTACATTTTGATCCAAATTTTTAAATAAAATGTAAACAAAGGCTACTAAAAGAGGTAAGGGAAGCCATACTGTTTAACTGTTCACGAATGATTTTAAATGCTTATTTTGTAGCATAAAGGAGCTCTGTCTTTGGATCACAGTACCTACAACATGAAATGATAATTCATTAAGAAGTGCAATGGTATAGTGTATGAAAGAACCATTCATTTCAAAATTACATTTAAAAAAAAAAGGAAAAAGAAAAAGAAAAAGAGTTAACGTGATACACATAAAAAAGAAAAAAAAAAAGTAGAACTCAAAGAAAGTCAATCATAAACAAAAGAAAATAAAATAAAGAGGAACTTGCAAAAGATAGAACCAGAAAATTTGTTGGAGCTTCTGACAGTAAATGTCTAAGAATGAGAGATAGAAAATGAGATAGAAACTGTAAAGCGTATGTGAGTTTGTGGGTCTTGAAGTGTAAGAGTTTTAATTTACATATTTATTCCCGTTAGTTGAAACCTTATAAGTGGGTATGATGAGGGCATTTTAGGCATAAAAAATGAGGAATCCAAACAGGAGAAATCCCTTAAGGTTTCTACTATAAAACCGCTACTATAACTTCTCCACCCATATCCTTATATTTAGGCACTAAAATATCTGATTTTGAAAGAAAATAAAAGGCTAAATTTTAGGGGAATTTAAAAGATAAAAAATTTAAATTGAATTTGACATAATATTATACAAATGACAAATATAGTTTCTATTACAAAAGAAATTTTTTTACAACAATTTCTTAGATAACAACCACTTTATGTGAGGTTTAATACATATAATAATTCTTGTAAAATCTCTCACCCGAACTTATCTAATGTTCCATTCCAATGACTTCTCAATGCAATCCAAAAAATTTGTGCGTACGTGAACCTGAGAGAGATAAAAGAATTAGGGTTCAAAAAAAAAACTTTAATCACCAAACCAAAGTTAGCGTGCGTGTTATTAAAGATAATAGCATAAGTTTGTTAGAGTTTGTGTTTGATTTAAATTTTGATGAGATCATTTTTCCTAAAATTCCTATTAAAATTGTTCAGAATAAAAATAAAGATTTTTTAAAATTTAACTCTATCATGAACTCTTTAAAATCTTATCATCACATCATCAACTATTTAAATAAATAACTAATGGAGATCTAAAAAAAAAAAAGGAGTTAACGTGTCAAAATTACATTTAAAAAAGAAAAAAGAAAAAAAAAGGGAGTTAACATTTCAAAATTTCATTTAAAAAAAAAAAGAAAAAAAGAAAAGGGAGTTAACGTGATATATAAAAAAATAAAAAGTAGAACTCAATGTTGCTACATACCTAAATAAAAAAACTTAACGCCAAAAACATATACAATGATGGTAAAAAAAAAATTAACGCCAAAAACATATACAATGATGGTAAAAGAAAACTTCCTTAAAAAGAAAAAAAAATAAGAAGAAGGAAAAAAAAAAGTGAGGAAGGAGAAGGAAATAGTAATTGATCATTTACATTTTGATCCAAATTTTTAAATAAAATGTAAACAAAGGCTACTAAAAGAGGTAAGGGAAGCCATACTGTTTAACTGTTCACGAATGATTTTAAATGCTTATTTTGTAGCATAAAGGAGCTCTGTCTTTGGATCACAGTACCTACAACATGAAATGATAATTCATTAAGAAGTGCAATGGTATAGTGTATGAAAGAACCATTCATTTCAAAATTACATTTAAAAAAAAAAAGGAAAAAGAAAAAGAAAAAGAGTTAACGTGATACACATAAAAAAGAAAAAAAAAAAGTAGAACTCAAAGAAAGTCAATCATAAACAAAAGAAAATAAAATAAAGAGGAACTTGCAAAAGATAGAACCAGAAAATTTGTTGGAGCTTCTGACAGTAAATGTCTAAGAATGAGAGATAGAAAATGAGATAGAAACTGTAAAGCGTATGTGAGTTTGTGGGTCTTGAAGTGTAAGAGTTTTAATTTACATATTTATCCCCGTTAGTTGAAACCTTATAAGTGGGTATGATGAGGGTATTTTAGGCATAAAAAATGAGGAATCCAAACAGGAGAAATCCCTTAAGGTTTCTACTATAAAACCGCTACTATAACTTCTCCACCCATATCCTTATATTTAGGCACTAAAATATCTGATTTTGAAAGAAAATAAAAGGCTAAATTTTAGAGAAATTTAAAAGATTAAGGTGAGGAATTGGTGTGACCCTATCCTTATTTAAAATTTTATCAAAAAAAAAAAAAAAACTGCACATTTAAAAAAAATTACATGGTTTATCCATGAACTATTTAAAAAATCCCACTTTCTATCCCATATTTAAAAACTACCCGACCACCCTTTTTTTTTAACCCAAATTCACGTTTTCCTCTTCTTTTTTCTTTTTTTTTTCTTTCTTTCTTTCTTTTAAATCTCTTCCATTTGGAAAGAAAAAAAAGACTCTTGCTATAAAACTACTACTATAACTTCTCCATCCATATCCTTATATTTAGGCACTAACATATCTGATTTTGAAAGAAAATAAAAAGCTAAATTTTAGGGGAATTTAAAAGATAAAAAATTTAAATTGAATTTGACATAGAATTATACAAATGACAAATATAGTTTCTATTACAAAAGAAATTTTTTTATAACAATTTCTTAGATAATAACCACTTTATGTGAGGTTTAATACATATAATAATTCTTGTAAAATCTTTCACCCGAACTTATCTAATATTCCATTCCAATGGCTCCTCAATGCAATCCAAAAAATTGGTGCGTACGTGAACTTGAGAGAGATAAAAGAATTAGGGTTCAAAAAAAACAAAAAAAAAACTTTAATCACCAAACCAAAGTTAGCGTGCGTGTTATTAGAGATAATAGCATAAGTTTGTTAGAGTTTGTATTTGATTTAAATTTTGATGAGATCATTTTTTCTGAAAATCCTATTAAAATTTTTCAAAATAAAGATAAATATTTTTTAGAATTTAACTCTATCATGGACTCTTTAAAATCTTATCACCACATCATCAACTATTTAAATAAATAAGTAATGGAGATCTAAAAAAAAAGGGAGTTAATGTGTCAAAATTAGTTTCTTTTTTTTTTTTTTAAATGGAGTTAACATTTCAAAATCACATTAAAAAAGAAAAAAAAAAAAGGAGTTAACATTTCAAAATTACATTTTAAAAAAAAAAAAGAAAAAAGAAAAAAAGAAGAAGAAGAAGAAGAAGAAGAAGTAGAACTCAAGGTTGCTACATACCTAAATAAAAAATAAAAAAATTTAATCAACAGACCAAAGTTAGCGTGTGTGTTATTAAAGATAATAGCATAAGTTTGTTAGAGTTTGTGTTTGATTTAAATTTTGATGAGATCATTTTTCTTGAAAATCCTATTAAAATTGTTTAGAATAAAGATAAGGGAGTTAACATTTCAAAATTTCATTTTTTTTTAAAAAAAAAAAAGAAAAAAAAAAGGGAGTAAACGTGATATATAAAAAAATAAAAAGTAGAACTCAAGGTTGCTACATACCTAAATAAAAAAAAATAAAAAATAAAAAAAAACTTAACGCCAAAAACATATACAATGATGGTAAAAGAAAACTTCCTTAAAAAGAAAAAAAAAATACGAAGAAGGGAAAAAAAAAAAAAGTGAGGAAGGAGAAGGAAATAGTAATTGATCATTTATATTTTGATCCAAATTTTTAAATAAAATGTAAACAAAGGCTACTAAAGGAGGTAAGGGAAGCCATACTGTTTAACTGTTCACGAATGATTTTAAATACTTCTTTTGTAGCATAAAGGAGCTCTGTCTTTGGATCACAATACCTACAACATAAAATGACAATTCATTAAGAAGTGCAGAGGTATAGTATATAAAAGAACCATTCATTTCAAAATTACATTTTAAAAAAAAAAAGGAAAAAGAAAAAGAAAAAGAGTTAACTTGATACACATAAAAAAGAAAGAAAAAAAAAAGTAGAACTCAAAGAAAGTCAATCATAAACAAAATAAAATAAAATAAAGAGGAACTTGCAAAAAATAGAACCTGAAAATTTGTTGGAGCTTCTGACAGTAAATATCTTCAATCTGAAAAAGAATGAGAGATAAAAAATGAGATAGAAACTGTAAAGCATACATGAGTTTGTGGGTCTTAAAGTGTAAGAGTTTTAATTTACATATTTATCCCCGTTAGTTGAAACCTTATAAGTGGGTATGATGAGGGTATTTTAGGCATAAAAATGAGGAATCCAAATAGGAGAAACTCTTTAAATAGTAGTATATATATATATATATATATATATATATATATACTAAGAGGATTCAGAAAGTTAGTTATTGTGTTTTTTCCTGTCAAAAATACCTCTAAATTAATTAATTAACAACTTAAAAATTGGGTTAAAATAGTAAATTGGCAAAAGAAAGTTAGTTGTTGCTTTTTTTTTACTGTCAAAAATACTCCTACCTAAAACTTAAAAATGAAATTAAAATAGTAAATTAACAAAAATAATAAATTCCTACTTCTACATTAAAATGTCTTCCTATTTCTAATAAATTCCTACTTCTACGTTCCCATTCCTACTTCTACATTCCCATTCCTACTTTTACGTTAATATAAATTCCTACTTCTACTCAATAACTTAAAAAACTCCCCATGTATTTACCTTCCCCACATTTTCTGAGTAGAATTTCTCATTAAAAAGAAAAAAAAAAAAAACATGTACAATAAAACTTCCTCACATATCTATATTACTATTTAAGGGGTTTCTCCTGTTTAGACTGGATTTTTTTGTTACTTCTACGTTCCCATTCCTACTTCTACTCTATAGCTTAAAAAACTCCCAACGTATTTACCTTCCCCACATTTTCTGAATAGAATTTCTCATAAAAAAGAAACGTGTACAATAAAACTTCATCACATATCTATACTACTATTTAAGGGGCTTCCTCTGTTTAGATCAGATTTTTTTTTTTTTTTATTCCAAAATACCCCTACACTTGGACAAATTTGGAGGACAATCCTGTGATTCTCAACAACCCACTACAAAATAACTTCACATCCACTAATCCACTACTAAAACCTAAACAATAGGGTTAGACATGTAAAATTAGTAATTTAAAAACTCCTAAATTTTTTCCAAATTAAAAAAAAAAAAAAAAAAAAAAAAAAACTGTTTTTCTTCCCACCTCTACATTTCTCTCTATTATTATGTCTAATTGAAATAGATTTTTTGTCAGTTGCACTTCAACAACAAACGCATAATACTCTACCATATTTTCATTGCACCTCTAGGTTTCTTTTTTGTGATTCGAAAATGTAGTAATCCCAAATTATAATAGAAGTAAATTATTAAAATTTACCAAAAAATAGAAGAGCCTCTGAGCACGGGCATGAGCGCGTGCTCAGAGGCTAGTATATATATATATATATATATATATTTCACCAACAAAAAATTGTTTAATGTATAGGTGATTCAAGCTAATTATTTCACTTGCAACTGTGGAAAGAATTTTTCTTTTTTGAAAACACTAATGTAAAGAATTAAACAACCAAAACATATCAAATTCTGCATTTTGGTATAAACATGTAACAAAAATGTATATAAAAAAAATTTTGAAATTAATATCCCAATTAGATGAATTAATGGCATTTGTCTATGTTTTGTATGAATAAACAAACATGTACCAAACATGCACTTAAAACAAAATAGGGATTGAGTTTGTTTGCGGTGAAAATCTTAATCCTTAAACATGCACTGAAGACAAATAAGGGATTGAGTTTGTTAGAAAAACTTGCAGCCATTTCATTTTGGCAATTAGGTAAATAAAAAAATTAAAAAAAAAAAGCTTTTAAAAAAATTTTAAAGAAGAATTTGTATTAATTATTGACAACTAATGTTAGAGAGAAATATAGAGGTGGGAGGAATTTTTTTTTTTTTTTAATTTAGCAAAAATTTAGGCGTTTTTAAATTACTAATTTTACATGTCTAACCCTATTGTTTAGGTTTTAGTAGTGGATTAGTGGATGTGAAGTTATTCTTAGTGGGTTGTTTAGAAGTTAGAAATGTAATTTTATTGGATTGTCCTCCAAATTTGTCCAGATGTAGGGGTATTTTGGAACAAAAAAAAAAAATCCAGCCAAACAAGGGAAGCCCCTTAAATAGTAATATAGATATCTCATCTTGTTTTTTCTAATACTAGCCTTATCACACGTGCTTTGCAAGTCCGATAAGGCTTTATTTTATTTAGTGTTATAATTTTTCACTCATTCTAATTTGAGATTTATATATATTAAAAAAGAGAAATGTTACGTTCACAAAAATTTTACAACATTTTCACAACATTGCTTACCTATCACTGCCAAGTCACAAAACACAACTTAAATAATTTGACTAGGAAAAGAAAACAAAAATAAAATAAAATGAGAATTCAAAACAAAATAAAAAGATCAAGAAAAAAAAATAAACAATAAGATGAAATTCAAAACACCAACATATTTCGATGAGGAGGGAAAAAAGGGGTTTTGGAGAGAGATGAAATTCAAAACACCAGCGTATTTCTATTAATTTAGTTTATCTAAGCTCATGCAACTATAATAAACATCTTCCCTCTCTCTCTCTCTCTCTCTCTCTCTATATATATATATATATTTCAATAGTTAGTCATCCTATTTATTTGGTATTAGTCTTGTATAACAATTCCATAAACATTTCTAAAACTAGTTTGCTTTAATCCATGTTTTGGTGTGCCTTTCATTTTTATTTTTATTTGTGGTTTATATGTTTGAAGTTTTTTTATTACTTTTTTTATTTTTTATTTTTTTATTTTTTTTGAGATGACGTATCTTTTTTACTTGACTAGGAGAATTCGGTCATCATGTTAGTAAATTAATCTTACCTTATTGTTGCATATTATATATGGGGCTAGCCTATTTGGATCTTGCTTTGTTATATAAGGTCCTTCTCCCTAATGATTGCTATCTTGCCATGTTTAGGTGAGCCTTTTATTTTTATTTGTGGTTTATATGTTTGAAGTTTTTGTATTAATTTTAATTTTAATTTTTAGATGATGTACCTGTTTTACTTGATCTATGAGAATTCGGTCATCATGTTAGTAAATTAATCTTACCTTATTGTTGCATGTTATACGTGTGGCTAGCCTATTTGTATTAATTTTTCTGTGTTATATAAGGTCCTTCTCCCTAATGATTGCTATCCTGCCTCTTTATTTTATTGGATCTGTAGAGAACTCCACTGTCTCTCTCTTTCTATTTCAAATTAATGCTTGTGTTTTTATTAAGCAAATTGGTATTTTATGAGTCATTTATATTGTTTTTAATAAGGATTTTGCCCTTGTTTCCAGGTACGTGTCACGAACCTGCAGGATGCTTCTGAACACATTGGAGAAGATTTGAAACGTGTGAAGGAGCACTTGGAAATAGCATATAAGATAAAAGATTGGTGCGTCTCTCTCTTCTGTAGTTTTAATTTTAATAAAATATCATGTGATGACTCTAACGATACATTCTAGGGCATCCTGCCTTTCCAAGTATCTCTTGGCAAGAGGTCTTTTTCCACTTATTTTTTGTGGGTCTTGAATCCAAGATCTTTCCTTCCATGTAGTACTTAAAAGGGAGGAGGTGCCAGTTGGGCTAGAACTCATTGTCAAGTTGTCTCTTTCCACTTTGATTGTCCTGGGCTTTCGTTGGTGTTAAAACTGCAGCTATGAGCAAAGTTCTAAAACTTCACAACATCAGAATTCATTCTTGCTTTTTATATTATACAACGTCATTTCTTGGGTCTTCTTGGTGTTAAAAATACCAAATATTGGATATTAGATATAAAAGTCACATGGATCATTATTACTTATTGCTATCAATGGATTTCAGGTAATAGTTATCTTGAGTCTGGCTTTAGTGAATTCACTACAACAAAATGTATTTTTAGTGACGAAAAAATTCGTCACTAAAAGTCCAGTTTTTCGTCACTAAGGAACTTTAGTGACGAAATTGGACTTTTAGTGACGAAACTCATTTCGTCACTATAGCCCCGTCACTAAAAGTCCTGGTGACGAAAAATTTCGTCACTAAAAGTCCGATTTGACTTTTTTTTTTTTTTTAACTTTTAGTGACGAAAACATTTCATCACTAAATGTTTTCCTCACTAAAAACACTATTTAGTGACGAATAATTTTGTCACTAAAACTATGTTCGAGTACATATAGTGACGAAAAAATTCGTCACTAAAACTATTTTTAAGAAAATCCAGGCACATATAGTGACGAAAATTTTCGTCACTAAAACCATTTCTTACAAAATTTTGCTATATTTAGTGACGAAATTTTCGTCACTAAAACAATTTTTTGTTGCTATATTTGTGACGAAAAAATTCGTCACTAAAACTTATTTTCTGTTTTTATTTTTTTCATGGCTTTGATATTAACCTATAACCTGTCATTACATTATTAAAACCTCACATTTGAATAACAAATTTATTTCAACAACACATTTATAAAAAAAAGATCCATACATTCCACAAGTAAAAAATAAAACAAGTATCCAATTCAAACTCCTTCCATACAATAATTGTTTGCAATATATACAATAACTCTACCTAAACCCTATTTTAGAACTAACGGAAGATGTCCTTATATGTCTTCAAGTAATGCCAAAAGTAAATCCCCTAAAAGCCACCAATAAAAAATCTGCACAAATATAAAAACAATAATTCATTAAAATCGTAAAGTAAAAACATTAACTATGTTATAAGAAACATTTCCAACATGTATTTAAACCACCTTATAATACCATACAAGCCACCCGCTTGCTCTAACACAACCCACCACAAAACCAATTTCCAACATCACAAGTTTATATAGAGATTTATAAGTTTTTAACTAGAATTTACTTACTTTGCTCAAACTAAGTTTACAACTTTCAGAAAAAATCCAAAGTTAACTTGTGTTCTTCACCTTGTTCCACACAATTTCTTCAACCGCGAAAGAGAAAGAGAGCTGGAGATAAAAGAAAGATAACTTTTAGTGAACAGTTAAGTAGACCCAAATTTAATATTGAAAAGATTGAAACCCCACTTTGTGGTATCAAGTCCTCACATTTCACTTCGTTCATATTGCTAGTAACTAGACCCAATCATACCTCAAAAATATTCCTAATGTTTAATTAGTCAACATAAAACATGGAGTTAAGTTGCCAAAGGCCCACACCCAACATTTGATAAGCCTCCCAATGATCTAATGGCTACAGTCATCAACACATTCTAGGTATCAATAGGATTTCACTTGCATGCAACACATAGAACAGTGAAGCTTTACCTCTTGATGGAGACAATGCAAGAATTTCAATAAAAAGATGACTCTCAATCTAGAATACCATAGATTCACATGATAAATAATAAGTAAATAATTGACATAAAGTCATTAGAATTAGGTAACAAAGTTTACACCTTCACTTGTACACTACATATATCTAACACTGGTATGAATGTGGAAACCAAACCAATGATCAAAGAGATAATGAAAACTATGTGCTCAAAACAATGATCAAAGAGATTCAAAGAAGCATTGGTGACTATCCTAATCGATCATCAATGTGAAATGTATGTGATGGGGATTTCCTTATTGGTTGGTTATGGATTTTAATGGTTTAAAAATATTGAGATCACGTTCTCATATGCTCACCAAGGACCTGGATTTGAACCAGCTACAGTGATAACCCAATTTGACCGAATGGAAGATAAATACAAAATTATGCTCAAAGAAGTTCCTCATAGCATTTAAAACACCTTCTTTAGCAAATTTCAATAACTCCAACTCTCTTTTACAGTCTGACAAATCCATACAACAAACAAAGACCAGCCAGCGAGCTTTCGCGACGAGCTGAACCGTCGCGAACGGCCGGCGAGCTTTCGTGACGAGCTGAACTGTCGCGAACGGCCGGCGAGCTTTGTGACGAGCTGAACCGTTGCGAACGGCCGGCGAGCTTCGCGACGAGCTGAACCGTCACGAAACATCGCGAGCTGAAGCGAGGATCTGTGACGGTAAGGCGAGGATCTGCGACGGTGAGGCTGGGTTTGGCGACGAAGGCTAGGTTTGGCGACGGTGCAATTGGGTTTGGCAACAGTGCGGCTGGGTTTTGCGACGGTAAAGCAGGGTTTGGCGACGGTGACGCTGGGTTTGGCAACGGTGAGGCGAGGATCGGGGATGGTGAGGCGAGGAATGGCGACGATGAGACAAGGACAGGCAACAGTGATTGCGACGGTGAGGCTGGGTTTGCGACGGTGATTGCGACGGTGAGAGTGAATCGGCGGCAGTGAGAAGTGGTTTCAGTTTGTTTGCTATTTGGAAATATAGGGAGCAGAGTTTTTTGTGAGAATCAGGTGAGTGAGGGAAGTATAACAAAACAAAAAGGGGCTGAATTACATTTTTAGTGTGAAACTTATTGTGACGACTTATATTTCGTCACTATTGGCTACCTTTAGCGACGAAAATTAGCTTCGTCGCTGATAATGATACCCATTTTTGTGATTTTGTTTTTAGTGACGACTTATTTTCGTCACTATTTGTGACTTTCAGCGACGAAATGGGTTTCGTCACTAATAGTATTCTTATCTGCACCTTTAGTGACGAAAATTTTCGTCACAAAAAACTTAAACTTTTAGTGACGAAATAATTCGTCACTATAGATAAATTTAGTTTGGCGCCTTTAGTTCAACTCAACATTTAGTGACGAAATTTATTTTTCGTCACTAAATGTTACTAATTTTTTTATATTTAGTGGCGAAATATAAATTTCGTCACTAAATGGTACTTTTCAGTGACGAAAAAATTTTCCTCACTAAAATTCGTCACTGAAAATACATTTTGTTGTAGTGATTTGACAATAAGTAAATACAAAAAAGGGTGCAGTTTAACATTTTCCTTGGTTTTTATTCTAGGATTTTATAGCATGTGTATTATTTTGTTTGCTTGCTTTATCTAGGCTTCTGTATGAGACTCTTAATTCCTTTATTTGCTTGTTTTTATTTTCGTTTTTTTTTTAAGAGAAATATACAACATTGTTTGCAGAATGCTAATTATTTGTTTGGTGGTGATCTCAGGAATGATGATAATGACTTTCTAGTTCAGCTATGCAAATTGACAGGAAAGCTTTTGAAGGTACAATTATATATATATAAAATATATATATATATATATATATATATATATATATTATTTTTGATAAGGTACTTGTATTAGCTATAATGCTTAATGGTGATGTTAGGATACCACTTTTGTCGAATGCTTGCAATTATTCTTCAATGCAGCTTGATATGATTTTTAACAAGATTAGAAGACTATTGCCTTTTCTTATGTGTCTTTGAGGTTCTTTTTTTTATTAGTAGTTTCATTAAAAAAGAACAGGATGGGGCACAACCCTAGTACATGGGAAGTATACAAAAGAAGAGCCAAAAAGAGTGACAAAAAAAATTGCAATAGTATTGAAAAAACTTCATATCAGCTTGGAAGTCAGCAAGGTTTTAGGTGGTAAAAGAGGTGAAAGTCAACATCCACTCATATATAGATGAGGAACAAAAACTTCAGATGTGCCATGCCCTTTCCCTCAAAAGAACGCCTATACAGTGTAACTCAATCACAGAAAAATGGACTCCCAAGCCTCTTTACTATCATGCTTACCCCTTTCCAGCATGTTAAGTGGGCAATCACTGAACTCAGCATCACCCAACTTAACTCCAAGAGACATAAAACAAGTGTCCATAACTCTGACGCCGTTGAACGTTGAATGGTTAGCATATGTGCTATTAGATTTATATGTACAACACCAATCCATTAATGGCAACTCGGCTCTTGATGTTATTGATTTTGCTTTTGAAATTAACAGCTGTGCTTCATTATTGACACTACTATGTTACAAATGGGCTGTCTAGGGTGGTGAACCTGACTTGATGACTGCGGCAAATTAAGATGGTCCTCCATGACTGGCAGAGAGGTTAAATACTCTTTTCTGTGCCCCCTCCACTACAAGAAGACAAGTCGTCAGATGAACCCAATGTTTTTGGTGCTGACCAAGATGAAGTGGGTAGTAGTTAGGCATCTGCAGCAGCTTTCAGAGCTATTGCAAATGTTATTTCCTCCCAGCAGCAAATGTCTGTCCCTGTTCAAAGGGATCTCTTCAGTGAGAACGAGTTAAGGGGTGACACAGTGTTAGGAGCTTTGCTAGTTGCTGATGATGGCATGAGGAAGTGGAGTGCTTGGACAACATTAGGCCAGTCACATGGCCCAATGTTTTCTCAAGACACCAATGGCTCCTCATGCCTATCCAATGAAGCTCCTAAGTGCTCTTTGAGGGGGACAAGCCCAGGCCCCCTGCTGGGATCAGTTTGATGAGCATGATGAGGGGCAGCATGTGGAGGCACCTTGCTTCACATGATGCCCCAAGGCCATGGCAGAGGAGGGCCATGGTAGGCAGCAATGGTTTGTTGATGATGGGCAGCAGCAGGTGGTGCTGACCCTACGTGGTAGTGCATGACATGATGGCTTGGCTATGGGTTGCTTCGTATGTGGGCTTGGTGGCTTGTGTGCAAGGCAGTGCTGGGCTGCTGATGTTAATGCTATGCTGTGCAAGGCATTGGGCTGGTTGGTGCTGGCTGAATGTATGGACTGATGTGTGTGGGCTGATGGCAGTTACCTAGTGTGCTGTTGATGGACATGATATGCTATGGGCTGTGATGCTGATAGGAAAGGCTTGGATAGAGGGCCAAGGCTTCTAAAACGTGATGGGCATCACGTGTGGGCTGCTGGAACATGGGCAGAAGAGCCATGATGAGATGCTGAGTGTTGGGCTGGCATGTGCTATGTGTGCAGCAGTAGTTGGTGGCAGTTACCAACGTTTCCTAGCATTGTGGGTGCTTCAGATATGCAGTGCAAAGGCTGGAAACGTGTAAGGCAGCAGCAATGAGGGTGTCCTAAGTCAGACTACATGTGGCAGCAAGTCCAAGAAAAGGGGCAGTTACTTGGTAGTAACTGCCATAGCAGTTTATTCTGTATATTATCCTAGGCTGTTGGGGTTGTCAATAGCAAGAGAGTGTATTGTTTTGCTTTGAGAAATTCGTGTGGATTCTCAGGCTTCCTTTGTACTTGATATTAAGTGATGAAGGTTGGGGTTGGTGCCCTGTAAATACTGTGTGTGCTGTGTGTGTGTGCATTCTCTTTATAATTCTGTTCATAGTGTTCCTACAGTGCGTGTGTGTGGTGTGTTGGCTGAGACTAAGTCAGAGGGCTTAGTGCCATCACAGGCAGAAAATTTGAACGAAAAATTTAACCCTATGACAATTGGTATCAGATCCAGGTTTGTCCCAAGTCGCAATGTCTTCAGACACGAAGGCAAGGTTGACGGTTGTGGAGAACATATTGGGAGTTCCTGCGGATGGGGAAGAAGTCTCCGTGTGTGACAGGCTGGGGGCTGTCTCTGCAGAAACCGCTGTAGTAAGGAATGATCTTGCAGAACAGAGAGAATTGGTGTTGAATCGGGTTGAAGAGTTGGCTGCTGCAATGGATGCCCAGAACCAGGCAGCAAGAGAGACCCAACGTGAACTTGAAGCAGAAATTGCTCTGTTGAAGAGAGCAATACGTGGCCTGCCTAGGGAAGGGGAAGTGGCCACCAAAGTAAAGGTCCCTGAACCAAAGCCCTTTAATGGTGCCAGGAATGCCAAGGATTTGGAGAATTTCCTGTGGGATATGGAGCAGTACTTCAAGGCTGCCAGGGTGCCTAGCCAAGAGATGGTTACAATTACTAGCATGTATCTTTCAAGGGATGCCAAGCTATGGTGGATAACCCGTGTGGAAGATGATGTAGATGCTGGTAGAGGGAAAATTGACTCGTGGGAAGCCTTAAAGAAGGAATTGAAGGATCAATTCTTGCCTACCAACACTGCTTGGGTTGCAAGAGATGCTTTGAAGAAATTGAGACAGACTGGTACAATGAGAGAGTATGTCAAAACGTTCAGTTCTTTGATGCTGGACATCAAGAACATGTCTGAGGAGAACAAACTGTTCAATTTCATGTCTGGCTTGCAGCCTTGGGCACAGATGGAATTAAAGAGGCAGGCAGTTCGTGATCTGCCTACTGCAATGTCTGCTGCAGATGCCTTAGTGGACTACAAGTTTAGCAAGCCCAGTGGGGATGAGGAGAAACGAAAGTCCAAGGATAAAGGCAAGGACAAGCAGAAGAAGGATGGCAAGAAGAAAGATAAGCAAAAGAAAACGTGGGGAAATAAGAACAAGGGGGAGAGTTCTACCTCTCAACCAAGCAAAGAACAGCCTAAGCTTAATGCTGGTTGCTTCATTTGCAATGGCCCTCATCGTGCAAGAGACTGTCCAAAGCGTGAGAAACTTAATGCCATAGTTGCTGAAGATGGTAGTGGGCAGTCCGATGAAGAAGTTCCCAGTAGAATGAACCCTTTGCAATTGCTGAATGCATTGAGTGCAGGAGGTAATTCTAGGGGTTTGTCTTATGTTCCAGTGGAGATGAACGAGAATGGGGCTGAGGGTATGCTTGATTCTGGTGCTACCCACAACTTTGTTGCTGATCGAATGGTCCAAAGGCTTGGTCTTAAAGTAAGCAAGAGCCCAAGTAAGATCAAGGCTGTGAACTCAGAAGCAAAACCTGTGTTGGGAATTGCTTATGGAGTGAAGCTTAAGGTGGGCGAGTGGACAGGAAAGGTGAATTTCCTAGTCATGGAATTGGATGACTTTTATGTTATTCTGGGTGACGAATTTTTAGTGGCTGCAAAGGCTGCCTTGCTGCCTTTCATCGGAGTTTTGTTGATCCTTGATGAGAAGCAGCCATGCTATGTTCCTGTGAGGCGTGGGGCAGGAAATAGCAAGACAAGCAAGGGGAAAGGACCTATGGTTTCAGCCATGCAGGTTGAGCATGGGCTGAAAAAGGGTGAGATTACTTACTTGGCTACATTGATTGAGATGAAGCAGGACAAGTATGTGGAAGTTCCAGATGCTGTGGCTGGATTGTTGGGGGAATTTGTTGATGTGATGCCCCCAGAACTACCTAAGACCCTTCCACCAAGGCGTGCTGTTGATCATAGAATCGAATTGGTTCCAGGATCAAAGCCTCCTTCAAAGGCTCCTTACAGAATGTCCCCAATGGAGTTGGCTGAAATGAGGAAGCAATTGACAGAATTGCTTGATGCAGGATACATTCAGCCCTCCAAGGCTCCTTATGGTGCCCCTGTGCTGTTCCAGAAGAAGCATGATGGCTCATTGCGGATGTGTGTGGATTATAGAGCCTTGAACAAAGTGACTGTGAAGAATAAGTATCTAGTTCCTTTGATTCAAGACCTCTTTGACAGATTGAGCAAAGCTGTGTACTTCACAAAGCTGGACTTGAGATCAAGATATTGGCAAGTGAGGATTGCTGAAGGGGATGAGCCTAAGACTACCTGTGTGACCCGGTATGGTTCTTATGAGTTTTTAGTTATGCCTTTTGGTTTAACGAATGCCCCTGCTACATTCTGTAATTTGATGAATGATGTCTTTTATGAGTATGTGGATCGCTTTGTTGTGGTTTATTTGGATGACATAGTGATTTATAGTGAGTCCTTGGAGGATCACTTGGAACACCTTAGGAAGGTGCTGTCCAAATTGAGGGAACATCAGTTGTTTGTTAAGAAAGAGAAGTGTGAGTTTGCCCAACAAGAGATTATGTTCTTGGGGCATAGAATCAGCAAAGGGATGGTGATGATGGATGAGGGGAAGGTGCAAGCTATCCTTGATTGGCCTTCACCAAGCAAAGTGACTGAATTAAGATCTTTCCTTGGTTTGGCTAATTACTATAGAAAGTTCATTCAAGGATATTCCAAGAAGGTTGCCCCTCTCACAGATTTGCTGAAGAATGACAAGAAATGGGTGTGGACAGATGCATGTCAAGAGGCGTTTGACAAGTTGAAGGTGGCTGTATCTAGTGAACCTGTGCTACGTCTGCCAGACTTTGGGTTACCCTTTGAAGTCCATACTGATGCTTCTGACAAAGCAATTGGTGGTGTTCTAGTGCAAGAAAAGCATCCTGTTGCATACGAGAGCAGGAAGCTAAATGAGGCAGAACAGAAGTGTTCAGCTCATGAAAAAGAGATGATTGCAGTGATCCATTGTTTGTTGGCATGGCGTGTGTACCTGCTAGGACCAAGGTTTGTGGTGAAAACAGACAATGTGGCTAATACTTTCTTTAACACACAAAAGAAGTTGTCACCAAAGCAAGCTAGATGGCAAGAGTTACTGCAAGAATACGATTTTGTGTGGGAGCACAAACCAGGCAAGCACAATGAAGTAGCTGATGCACTGAGTCGTAAACAAGTGCACGAGTATGTGGCTGCCTTGACTAGAGTGGAGTCAGATTTTGTGGATAGGATCAGGGAGAGTGCTAAGCTTGATGCTACCTATCAAAAGCTGGTGCAGGATGTGACTGCAGGCCTTGTGAGGCGTTATTGGCTGGAAGATGGGTTGCTGTATGCCAAGGGTGGCAAGCTGTTTGTACCAAGTGGAAAGATCCGAAGGGAGTTGCTAAAAGAAACTCATGATCCACAGTGGGCAGGACATCCAGGTAAGGATAGGATGTATGCCTTATTGTCCCGTTCTTATTTTTGGCCTAAAATGGAGTTAGATGTTGAGTTGTATGTGAAAACCTGTCTAGTTTGTCAACAAGACAAAGGTTTAACTCAAAAGGAAGCAGGTTTGCTACAACCTCTTCCCATACCAAAAAGTCCATGGGTTTCGATTTCAATGGATTTTATTACTGGTTTGCCAAAAGCTAAGGGGATGGGTTCAGTGTTTGTGGTGGTTGATAGATTCTCAAAGTATGCTATTTTTATGGCTGCACCGAGTACATGTACAGCAGAGGTGGCTGCTGATTTCTTCTATAAGAATGTGGTGAAATACTTTGGGTTGCCTGAAGATATTGTAAGTGATCGAGACTCTAGGTTTACTGGTCGATTTGGACTGTTCTGTTTGGTTTGATGGGTTCTGAATTGAAGTTTTCTACTGCAAATCACCCACAAACAGATGGGCAAACAGAAAGGATTAATGCTGTGTTGGAGGATTATTTGAGGCACTATGTGACTGCCAGCCAGAGGAATTGGCTAGACTTGTTGGATTCTGCACAGTTTGCTTATAATCTGCACAAGTCTTCATCAACGGGGATGAGTCCCTTCGAGTTGGCTATGGGGCAGCAGCCTCTCACACCTCATGAGATTGCTAAGCAGCGATCAGGAGGCAGATGTCCTGCAGCATACAGATTTGCTGTAAACAAGCAAGAGCTGATGCAGGAGGCACAAGACAGCTTGTTGAAAGCACAAAGAAGAATGAAGAAGTATGCTGATAAAAGGAGAAGACCTCTTGAGTTCCAAGTGGGGGATAAGGTGCTGTTGAAATTGACACCACAGATTTGGAGGAAGTTTCGAAATGAGCAAATTCACAGAGGTTTAATCCCTAAATACGATGGTCCATTTGAAATAGTAAAAAGAGTTGGTGCTGTGGCTTACAAGTTAAAGCTGCCAGAAAGGTTGCAGATTCACCCAACCATCCATGTTAGCTTCTTGAAGCCTTATCATGGTGATGCAGAAGAGCCTGCTAGGAATGAGGCAAGGCGTGCCCCGCCTACTGTCATGGTTCAGTTTGACAAAGAAGTGGACAGAATCCTTGATAAAAAGGTGACAGGTTATCAAAATGGAGGAAATATGATAACTTACTACTTAGTGAAGTGGAAAGGGGTGGCTGAATCAGAGGCAAGTTGGGAGAAAGCATCCACATTGTGGCAGTTTGAGAAAGAGTTGAAGGCATTTAAGGATACCCTCCCGACGAGGACGTCGGCTTCTTCTGGTGGGGGTGGTTTGTTAGGAACTTTGCTAGTTGCTGATGATGGCATGAGGAAGTGGAGTGCTTGGACAACATCAGGCTAGTCATATGGCCCAATGTTTTCTCAAGACACCAATGGCTCCTCATGCCTATCCAATGAAGCTCCTAAGTGCTCTTTGAGGGGGACAAGCCCAGGCCCCCTGCTGGGATCAGTTTGATGAGCATGATGAGGGGCAGCATGTAGAGGCACCTTGCTTCACATGATGCCCCAAGGCCATGGCAGAGGAGGGCCATGGTGGGCAGCAACGGTTTGTTGATGATGGGCAGCAGCAGGTGGTGCTGACCCTACGTGGTAGTGCATGGCATGATGGCTTGGCTATGGGTTGCTTCGTATGTGGGCTTGGTGGCTTGTGTGCAAGGCAGTGCTGGGCTGCTGATGTTAATGCTATGCTGTGCAAGGCATTGGGCTGGTTGGTGCTGGCTGAATGTATGGACTGATGTGTGTGGGCTGATGGCAGTTACCTAGTGTGCTGTTGATGGACATGATATGCTGTGGGCTGTGATGCTGATAGAAAAGGCTTGGATAGAGGGCCAAGGCTTCTAAAACGTGATGGGCATCACGTGTGGGCTGCTGGAACATGGGCAGAAGACCCATGATGAGATGCTAAGTGTTGGGCTGGCATGTGCTATGTGTGCAGCAGCAGTTGGTGGCAGTTACCAACGTTTCCTAGCATTGTGGGTGCTTCAGATATGCAGTGCAAAGGCTGGAAACGTGTAAGGCAGCAGCAATGAGGGTGTCCTAAGTCAGACTACATGTGGCAGCAAGTCCAAGAAAAGGGGCAGTTACTTGGTAGTAACTGCCATAGCAGTTTATTCTGTATATTATCCTAGGCTGTTGGGGTTGTCAACAGCAAGAGAGTGTATTGTTTTGCTTTGAGAAATTCGTGTGGATTCTCAGGCTTCCTTTGTACTTGATATTAAGTGATGAAGGTTGGGATTGGTGCCCTGTAAATACTGTGTGTGCTGTGTGTGTGTGCATTCTCTTTATAATTCTGTTCATAGTGTTCCTACAGTGCGTGTGTGTGGTGTGTTGGCTGAGACTAAGTCAGGGGGCTTAGTGCCATCACAGGCAGAAAATTTGAACGAAAAATTTAACCCTGTGACACACAGACAAGCTGGAAGGGGGTGAAAAATTCAAGCTGGTCTCAGATGCCAAGGATGATACGCATGAACTTTGTCCAGCAACCTAGGGTGAGATTGCCAGTCAGCTTCCTGCTAGTTAGTCATATTCCAACTCCTACTACCACCATCTGGTGAAATACTTAACAACTCAGAAATCCAAGCTTCTTTACCTATAGCACGGGAGAAAAGATTAGGGTAAAGATCCTTTAAGGGAATGTGCCCACACCAAAGATCATACCAGAATCGAATACGAAGACCCTTTTCCGCCACATACAACACATGGCCAAAGAAACTCTCGGCACCTTTCCTAAAATTCTTCCACATTCCACATCCTATAGCACCTCTACTAACTCTAGTGCTCCAACCTCCACTAGACTCCCCATACTTGGTAGCTATAACCTGACGTCATAAATGATTGGTTTCACTTCCAAAACGCCATAACCATTTTCCAAGCAAGGTTTGATTAAACAAACCAAACCTCCTTATCCCCAAACCTCCTGCTTCAACTGGCCAATACACTTTGTTCCAAGTAACAAGTGGATATTTGAAAGCTTCCTCAGAACTCCCCCATAGGAAATTTCTCTGAATCCTTTCTAATCTATCCACCACAGCTGGAGGGATAATAAACAAGGATAAGAAATAGGTGGGAATGCTTGAAAGGGTACTTTTCAATAAAGTTAATCTACCCCCTTTCAACAAATATAAACGTTTCCAACCAGAAAGCTTCTTCTCCATTTTTTCTATAATAGGATTCCAAATTGATGTATCCTTAAAATAAGCTCCAAAAGGCATACCTCAGTAAATCATGGGCAGCCTACCAACATTGCAACCTAAGACACCAGCCAGAGTATCCAAACTCCCTACCGCCCCCATTGGAACAATCTCACTCTTACCAATATTAACTTTCAAGCTTGTGATAGTCTCAAAGAAAATCATCACCATGCGAATATGTAAAAGTTGTTCCCTAGTTGCATCACAAGAAAGGATAGTGTCATTAGCAAAAAGAAGATGAGAAATATGCAAACCTCCTTGTGAATGAGAATTCGCTTGAAAACCCCTAAGAAAGCCTCCCTCTTCTGATCTTTTCAATAGCCTACTCAAAACTTCCATCACCCATAGGAAACAAAGAGGAGAGACAAAGAGTCCCCTTGCCGAAGGCCCCGAGTACAACCAAAAAAACCCACTAGAGAGCCATTAAGGAGAACTGAAAATCGGACTGTTGAAACACAAAACTTCATCCGCCTCCTCCACTTCTCTCCAAAACCCATCCTCTCCATGAGATAAAACAAAGCATCCCAATTCACATGATCATAAGCCTTCTCAATATCCAACTTGACAATCACACTTGGAATTCCACTCTTCATTCTACTATCCAAACATTCATTAGCAATGAGAATGGAATCAAGAATCTATCTCCCTCCAACAAAAGAATTCTGAGAATTAGAAATAAGTTTATCCAAAACACAACAAAGCCTATGTGCAAACACTTTTGATAGCAACTTATACAAACTACCCACAAGGCTAATAGGATGAAAGTCCTTAATGTTAATAGCATTGGTCTTCTTAGGAATCAGACATAAGAAAGTGGCATTAAGGGATTTTTCAAAGATGCAAGTAATATGAAAATCCACAAAAAAGCCATAACATCTTCTTCTACCACACTCCAACACTTTTGGAAAAAACCCATAGTAAAACCATCTGGCCCAGGTGCCTTATCGCCTTTAGCTTCCTTTAAAATTGCAAGAATCTCCTCCTTATTGAACTCCCTTTCTAAAGATAGCCTCTCAGATTCATCCAAGCAAGCAAACTCTAGGCCATCAATAGTAGGTCTTCAAAATTTAGGCTCTTGATATAGATTCTTATAAAATTCCACCACCTAAGCTTGAACCTCCTTGTCATCCTCATAAAGCATACCCTCAACCTCCACTTCCCTAATTTGATTGGTTTGCCTGTGTGAGTTAGCCAATCTATGGAAAAACTGAGTATTATTATCCCCCTCTTTTATGAACAAGGCCTTGGATTTTTGCCTCCAAAAAATTTCCTCCAAAGAAGCTAAATGCTTAATGTCAGCTTTGATCACAATTCTTCTAGATCTATCTTCTAGAGACAAAACTTGCAGCTCTTCTCACATATCAAGCTCCCACAACTTAATCAAAAGACATTTCTTCCTAAAAGCCACATCCCCAAACACATGCTTATTCCAATGCTTCAAATCACCTTTCAAAGCCCTCAGTTTACAAGCTAAAACATAACTTGGAGGCCCCACAAAGTGATAACCCCTCCACCATTTCGCCGAACTCGATCCACAAAACCCTCCACTTTTAGCCACATATTTTCAAATTTAAAAGAACTCTTCCCCCTCAACACACCTCCTGTCTCCACTAAAATAGGACAATGATCTGACACCACCCGAGGAAGAGACTTCTGTATCACATCCAAAAAATGATCCTCCCAATCAGCTGAAATTAGAGACCTATCAATTCTGGACATGGAAGGATTATTAGAATCACAAAACTAGGTGTAATCACCTCCCTCCAAAGGCAGATCAACTAGATTGTGTTTCTCAATAAAGTCAAAGAATTAAAACATGGCTCAGCTAAAAGAGTTACAGCCAAGCCTCTCTACCGGATATCTAATGATGTTAAAATCACCAATCAAACACCAAGCCGAACTCCACCACAATCTCATAGAATCAAGTTTCACCCACATATCATTCCTAGCATTGTCATTAGACGGACCGTATACCCCTGAACACACCCATTCAAAACCGTCTACCACTCCCTTCAACAAAACAGAAACAGAAAATCTACCAACAAAAAAATCAAATTTCTCAAATAACCTCCTATCTATCCCATGCCAACCAAATATCCCCGGCAGTGTGAATTGCATCCAAACTGCCCAATCTACAAATGGGCTGCCCCATAAACTTTTCACAACGGTAGAGTTTGTATTGTCCAATTTGGTTTCCTGTAAACAAATAATATCACCCTTCCGCTCCTTAAGCAAAATTTTCACAATAACCCTCTTACAAAAATTATTTAAACCGCTCACATTCCAGGATAGGATTTTTAAATTCATGGATACTAATTTGAGCCCAGCCCAATGGATTTCAAACTACCTTTAGAGTTTGTACCAGCCTTCCTATCATAATTAATGGAAGAGACTAAACTCCTTAATTCCCTCGTACATTTCTTACTATTGTTCCCTGTCCTACTAATGAGAGGATTTAGAAGTACCCAATTTCCTTTAAAACCATGTCAGCCATGAAGCTTTAAATAATTTATTTATTTATTTTATTAGAAAAATTATGAGACTAAAATTAAAAGGGAAAACCAAAAAGTCATATGTTTATCAGACTATAACAACTTAAAAATCAAGTTACCTGTAGTGCTCCATTGGTTAAAATTCTAGTGAACCAAGGGATTTTTGAGGGTGTCTCAGTCCTAGTTCAGGAGCTCTCTGAGCATCTATGTCAGTGCCTGTTTCAATGACAACCCCCAAGTTCTTGTATACATAATCTAAAAGCCATTTGACTTGAGGTGCCACATAAATATCATCGTATCTGTAGACAAGTCAATTAGCAAGCAAGATCCTTGTAATTGCATATAGTCATTTACTGATTATATCTGTCAACTCTCATATGTATATGCCTTGCCTTCAATTATACAAGGAGTGAAGATGCTTAGAACATGAAAGTGAGATGTAGCTTCTAAGATGTATACACAACAAACCTGAGAGTGTTCAGAGAAAGTCTTCTCCGTCTCAGAAAATTTTGAGACAACGATCAAATCTCTCAAAGTGCTTCCGGTCACCCATAGAATAAAAAAAACACATCAAGAAATTATCAAGATAGTGTCTTTGGCTCAAAAGGAAATGTTGCCTTATTTTGATGATATAGCCAAATGAAAGCAACTCTCTGTTCCTGTTTCAAAATCTGTCAGAGAGCTGCAACCATGTCCATGACTGAAAACCATATCTACGGTGACAATCATCTTAAGTCTCTCTATTCATTTTTGTTCTCTTAGCAGATGGAAAGTAAAGAAATCATATGAGTCTCCCATGTTCATGTTCCAGACTAGCCTTCACCAGTCTATTGAGCCAACAAGCCTTGTAATTTTTCCAAGAGATACGGTAATCATCTCCTTTGGCGATCCTTTAAAGTTTTATTGATTTCATTAACTATTGAAGTATAAGAAGCAAAATCTGATATAAGGCCTTTTTCACTTCGTAATCTATCAAAATGCTCTGGGTTTCCATTCTTGCAATGCCCTTCTAAAAAAATGTTGTATGTAATATAATCTGGAACCACCCCCAAATTAAGCATAGCATCTAAGAGCATATTTGCTTTTTTCATCTGCCCTAGCTTACAAAGGCCATTCATAAGTACGTTATACATTACAACACCTGGAACATTGCCATCACTCTGAATTTCTTTGAGCAACTTAAAACCCATCTTAACATCACCCTTCTTACAAAAACCATCCATGACCATGGTATATGTTGCATCATCAGGTTTCATACCAGCACTCAACATCTCCCTCATCGTTCTTTCTGCATCAACAACTCTTCCTTCCCTACACAGCCCTGAAATAAGAGCTGTGAAAGCCACATTATCAAGTTCAATCCCTTCATCACTCATTCTCTTCCTAATCTTTAAGGCTGACTCTAAATCTCCTTCCCTGCAATTCCCATCAATAAGGTTCCTCACTTCTTTCAAATCTCCAATCTTGAAAAGTCCATTGATGAGTGTATTATACGTAATCAAATCAGGTTTCACACCTTTCCCCAACATTTGCTGATAAATTTCCATGGCCAAATCAATTCTCCCATTCTTACATTACCCATCAATCAATGTCGTGAAAGTAACATCATTTGGAACCAACCCCCTCTCACACATTTCATCAAACAACCTATTCGCATCATCCAAGCTACCCTCCTTACACAACCCGTGAATCAAAACACTGTAAGTAAAAACATCAGGATGCATTTTACTCTCCTCCATAACCCTTTTCAACCTAAACCCCTCCTTTAAATCCCCACACTTACAATACCCATTAATCAAAGTATTGAAACTAACAACCGTGGGACGCAAACCCCACTTCGGAATTTCCTCAAACACAAGCTGGGCTTCCCTAATTTTAACCTCTTTACACAATTTATGCATCAAAACATTGAAGTTACACACATTTGGTGGATACCCACAATCCAAAACCTCCATATAAAACGCACAAGCCGATGAGGCTGTCTTCGACTTCATCATCTTATCAAGCAAAGACCCACACCCTCGAAATGGGACTCGAAAATTATGCTTCCTAACCAATCTAAAGCACTGAATAGCATCAGAAACAAAACCATTATCTGTATACGCAATCATCATAGCATCAAACACAGAATTGGTGTAATGGGTACCTTTGGTTTCGACGAGGGAAGCAAAAACAGAGCAAGCCGAGTCCTTGCCTTTCCGAGAGACAAGGAAGTGGAGGAGTGACTGAGCTTGAGGGAACATGTTGTGGGAGCAGAGGAAGTGGGCCATGGTGCAATAGGAATGGAGGGTGTGGCGGAAAGTGGGGTGAGAAGAGAGGCATTGGAAGAAGGTGAGGAGAGAGTGTGGAGAGAGAGAGAGAGAGAGAGAGAGAGAGGTTGTGGTTGATGAGGTTGATAACATGTTAGGGTGTGAGAGAAGCGAGGAGGTTTCTGAGAGAGGAGTGGTGGAGTGGTTTGGTTTTGGAGTCGAGAATGGCTTTATTGGCTTTAAGTCGTGCCTTAGCTTTTCATTCTGATAGTACTTATCTCTCGCTCTCCCCTGTGTTTTGAACGAAAGAATATTTCTAAACGTTTTAACAAGAGGGAAAAAAACAAGAAAAGAAAGAAGAAGAGGGAATATATGGCCTACAACGGGGTGAACAAGCAAACCTTGGCCAAATTGGATTATTACCATATAAAATGACACGTGAGATTGTGAGTTTTGGAGTTCATTTGAAAGTGACGGTTTACTAATTATAGTCTGATGAGTCGGATATTAATATAATATCAAATTGCGGCCAAAGTTATGGCAAAGTGTGACTGTAGAACTAAAAATAAAATAAAATATAGGTTAGGTTGGAATCAACACCAAAAAAAAAAAAAAAAAAAACTTAGGTATCAATCAGCACGTCCGCCAAGGGTCCTCTCTACCTGTAATCGTGGTTGGCCATGAGATTACACATATGATATATCACTTAAAACAATTTTAACTGATGAAAAATGATTAATTCACAGCTGTTAGTTGTATATTGTCTTCAATACATTTTCAGGCTTTGAAAGTTTTTGACTTGATAATACCTGGTGCAGGGCCTGAATTTTGCCATGCATATTCTACCACCTGTTGAAAGGGGCCTCTGCTGTATGCCATTGGCTGTAACCATAATAAAATCTTGAGCCAAATTGGATTGCCATATAATCAAATATCTGTTCTTGATTTTTCTCAATTATTTTGGTTAATTCAATATTTTATTTGAACATTACTTTTGAATATCTCTCTGTATTTCTATGCCTGGCTCCAACATGTAAAGTTGACCAGGTAACTTAAAATGTTTGACAAAGTTAATTACTTTTGGTGAGCTATTAAATTGATGAATAGTAGTGTTTAAGGACACTGGACTGGAGGCCACACAGAATGATATTGTCATGAATCTCTGAGAGTTGCCTACTGCTGCCATGTAGATGGCAGATTTGAACATAAGGAGAGGTGAGTACTTTTGGTCTTGTAACTTTAATTGCCTTCACCCGCCAACCTATCTGCCTTTTCAAGTGCACAAGGTAATCAGTACATTACATTATTTCCCAGGTATCATTTCTTGCTAAAATATAGTTGGGTGGCTTGAACTCTCAGCCTCTCATAATTGTGTCACTAGGGAGGGTCCTTAGATGTCGATAGATAAATCAATTATCACTTCAAATTCCATTTGTGATCATCTGTCAATAGTCAACTTGAACGTGTAGTTGCAAACACAGGTGATTTACATTGGTCCTTGAGACAGCTGCAGGTGTAGATTTATGTCAGCTGCTTCTTGCAGTTGGCCTTGGTAAGGGCGTAAGGCAGTTATATACCTGTTTAGACCTTTCAGGGGTTCCATCTTTCTGTGATAAGTTTAAGCTTAGACTTGTGGTCGATTTTTGAGTGATAGCTGGATCTAGTTGCTTCTCCTTCTCTTCTTCCATGATTTATTTGGACCTTTAATTTATTCGGGGTTAACTTTGATTTTTTTTTTTTTTTTTTAAATTACACAATTCTCCTTTTATGCTTCACATGTGCTAGGGTTGTGTCATTTTTTGCATTTCAATAAATCGATGTCCTGGGAGGGCAGTTCCACTTCCATGTACATATCCAAATAAGAGAGAGAGATTTCAAATCCAAACTATTGGCGACAAAATCTAGTCACATTGGAGAAATTGGGCATGAAAGGAGAACTTTGACTATAGGTCTACTGTACCTTATAAGATTCAAATCTACCAACAAGCTACAAATCAGTGGCCTGGATTCTAAGTGGCCACAGGTTGGAGGTCAAGAGCACATCGGTGAAAGAAGATGAACAGGGGGTTAAGTTTTAGCTTTGTTTTTCTGTAAAAAATGCAGAAATGACTGAAAAAATTGGATATAACATTCTTATGGAATTAATTAGCAACTAATCTTTTTGTATAATATACTTGTAGAGAATCAAACTAGGCAGTGAATCCATGTCAATATATCAAGTCTGATGCTAGACCAGATAGAAAAGTGCAGATAATAAGATGTAATTTCTCTGGGTAGGATCTTTCAAAACCTAATAGAGAGCCAGCAAAGATTTTTTCTTTGAGTGGCCATGCACTAGAATGTTGCCTTCAACAAGAGAAATTTGTTCCTGTTAAGCCATGGAAGAAAAATGATGCAGATGATACAGCTCTTTTGGACTTTATACCATTTCTTGAATGTAAGCATTCTTCAATTTCTGTATTATAATATAGTATACACTCTTTAGTGCTTTTAATTATCATGTTTGTTGATGAATAAAACCACTGACCTTGTGAGAATGCATTACCATCTGGTTGGTTTGTGTGCATTTGTTGACTGTACTAGTCCATCTGATATCAGACAAGTACCGGCATCAGATCAAGGGTGTGAGATACCAACAGAATTCATCTATATCAGACAAGTACTGCCGTACTGGCTTCATACCCGAGGCACATACATGCAATAATTTTTCTTTTGATGGAACACATACATGTAATTAGATACAAGTCAATATGAAAAGTAGATTATGATACAATATTGATTATACTACACATGCACTCCCCATCAACAAAAGCAGATCCAGATCATTCAATTTTCAACAATAACTAACAGATGCGCATTTGTATCTAACCATCCACCAAGAAAATACCAATTTGCTGGTCTCCCTGAAACATATTCTGATTTAGATTAAAGTTTTAGGGAAGTGAACACAAGAAAGGATGCATGGTATGCTGCATGCACCAAGATATGTTTCACATAAAAACCGATTTGTACAGATATTTGAAGATCTTGACTTCTTTAAAAAATCCCTTGCTGTGAAACTTGAATTACAAAAATTTGCATCCATGTAGATAGAAATTCTTTATTCTCATGATTAATTCAAGTATCAATACATACTCAATTAAGGTAATCACTCTGCAGTACATGTAATAAATGCTATTTACTCAACTATCTCATCAATAAAACTGATCGCTATCTATTTTAAATGTAAAACCACTCAATTAAGGCAATCACTCAGAAATAAGAATTTAAAGAAAAGTGCCATGTATATTCTAATTTTTTTTTATATAAGTAATAAAATTTTATAAAAAGAGACTACTTCATGCACAAATGGCATAAAGTGGCCTAAGGAATTACAAACTCAAACAAAAAGAAAACGACTCAATAAACATTGAAACATAGTCTATAAGCGAGAGTCCTCAGGCTTGAGAGCAATGAAAACAGGTACCATCAACGCTAAAAACATAAATGTAAGGGCCATAATAAATTCCTTCTTGCCTGTTGTTGTTTTCCTACATTTTCTTCTCTACGTAAATGCACAGTTGGTTTGTCAAGCAAAACTATACTCTCAACATAAGAATCAACAAAAGTATGACAATTTCCAACAATCCTAAGATCTTTAATCTCATTTACAAAAGCCCGTGGGTCGCAAAAACTTACAGCTCCTGTGGGAGGCAAAGTAGTAAGCGTTTTTAATTCACCCGTGGCAAGTGAGTAAACCTCAACGTCAGGTGGAGACTCGTAGTCCCAGTCATCTTTATCCAGAAAAGTCAGAAACCTCACCACCTTATAGTCATTGGTTTTGGAATCAAATCCAAACCCAACAGATGCATCGTGCCCACCATTTGTGTGGAAGGTGATATTGGGTTGAGCCGTTGAGGAAGTTCCACAAACTTTCTAACACAAGGGTTCCAGAGAATGAATATCAGCAAGGCAGATGAGACCGTTGCAAGTGCCCACCACACGGTATATTTCGCAAGGGCTTCGATCATGGAAAGGGAAGCCAAACCTAGTGTGTTCATAGAAATTTGCGTTGTCGTCCCAATGCAATGCATAGTGTTCTTTTTCATGTTGGTCAGTTGCTTGTCTGAAGAGGAGGGGATGGTTGTTGTTGTTAGAGAATTGGTGGAGATGCATGGAAATGAAGGTAGGGTTTTGGATAAGGGATTTCCATGTTTTGTAGACTGAGGTGCAAGTTACGAAGGATTTGATAGGTAGACGTATGAGAAGTGAGAACATGGGTTAGGATTTCAAGAAGTAGACAGTCCCACATCGCTTCTTTGGTGAATAAAGATTTGCAGGCTTTAGGAGGCAAGTAGTCTGACATTATTCTTTGCTTGTTTCAAGCTTCAAAGAGAGAGAAATGAGAGAAAAGGGTATAGAGATTGTAGAGGCAGTAAATAGAAGAGTTTAACAGTAATAGTTGGAGTGAGAGAGAGAGACTCAGTTGGAGAGCTTGTTTGCCTTCTTTTGGATAAATCAATTGGAAGCAAAATAGTGTTAAAAATAAGCAACATGACAAAAACGTAAACTATTCAGTTACCTATTCAACTATTTCCAATGCTATGGACTTGGAACAACTAAATAATAACAATTCAAATCTGAAAACAACGATTTGATAGTCCAATAATTATTTGCTCCATATCTCTCTTTGAAATCTCCAACGGTACTACAATTTTTGAGTAATTATTAGGTAGAAAACATGAACACCTTATTCGAGGTGCAGTACCGTGTAGGACATGGGACAACCTAAGACATTTGCACACGTTCCAGTTGTGTTATTTATTTTTTTGAAAAATTGCAGTACAGGACACAAGAGGGACAGGTCCATTGCCTTGTTTTAATCTTGAACAATAGTCTAGCTATTTTTTACAAGGCATATGGATTGACTGCACTTCTACCTCTGATACATATACTTTGACACACTTAGGTAAAATGAAAGCACTTGTAATACATATACATAACAATAATACCACCACCATCTAAGTTATAATTCATAATCATCCAAACACTTAACATTCTTCCATAACACATAACCATTATACCATTCCCATCCTGGTTTAATACATAACCATCCAAAACACTACTACCATCCAAGTTCATTCAAAAGACACATTGTTCCCTAATATATAACCATAATACTACCATTAACATTGTTTCATAATGCTTAACAAACTTTAGTGACCACCATTTTTGGTTAAAAAGTTCTCTAACCAAAATTTTCACAGTTCAGCATTTTTAGCCCTAAAGAATCTTCCCGCCAATTCATCATAAACCAAATGATCATAAGTAGTTGCAAGCATCTGCTCATCAAAAGCTTCTGTTGCCATCACCACTGCATAGAGCTTATCAGTGTCAACAGGGCCACAGTTGAGAGCTTTAAGCGCTATCATGATTTCCCCTCGATGAGAAGATGTCTCACTATAAGCCTTGAAATCTGAGTTAAATTAATCTAACAAAGCAAACAACTGCCCCTGTTCAGAGATCAAGATAAGTACTAATATGAAGATCAAGAAAATGACTTGTATAGTTGAATGAAATTCAGATCATAAAACAACTGCTAGTTAACAAACAGAATATGAAGATCAATAAGAGACATATACGGTGAAAAATTAATCAATTAACAAATAAAAAAATATGAATTTCTTTTTAACAAACAAGAAAATCAAAACATCCCTACAAGCAAGCAAATTTACGTAATAAATCATTCTTGGCATATACTAGTTGATACAAATCTACCAGTTCACAGAGTAGGAAACACAGCCCGCACCGCAAATACAAAAACAAGATATTATAGAACCGCCTTGAAATGAGACTTCACTTATATATTTTATATACAAAGAAAAAGGCGAAACAAAGAAACTATATACATCACATAAAGAATGACATTATAAAATTGAAGTCCAGAAGAGGGGAGAGCTTGAGATGATGAGAGATCAGGTTATTATATGAGAAAAATGCTTCACTACATCAATAAATTTCAAGATAATCTCCATTGAGTTTGAACTTTATGCACCCAATTGATAAGAAAATCAGGCTCCATTTGAGAATCATCAATTACACATTTAAACGTGCATTAAGGATCTACACAACAAGGCTAATTGGGTATGTCTAGTATTTTACAGCCAGGTCCATCATGTTTTGGCCGCTTCTGAAAATTATAGGAAGACTGAAGAAGACAAACATAGGTTGCATGTCATATCTAACAGATAAGCCACCTTTACTTTCTCCACCATTACTGCTAGTCCCACTGCAGAATTTCGTTACTAATACCTCTGCACTACAGCTGCTATCGTTTGGGTTTAAAATGACAAGCACCACTTCATTATTGGAGCTTATAAAACTGAAAGAAAATTTTAGGCTTTGCTTACATCATAAACTGAATTAGAGACTGATTTATATAAAAAAGAAAGCCAACCTCACTCAAAAATCACAAATTTAAGTCCAGATTGTGACCATTGCAGCAGATTTGGAGTTCCCTGTGCTATGCTTAAAAAGTTGGAAGATATTTAATGTTAGAAAATTCCTCCCATAAATATGGGATTCAAAATCCTTGAGTAAAACAAGAGACAGCCACAGAAACATACCCCACCATTATCAAACTTGGTCAATTAGAAATAGTGAAATTAGCTTAAATGAATTTTAAGAATTTAATTCCTTTTGATACCAATTAGTGAAGGAGTTCCCTGATCTCAGTACTATAATTAAAAGATGAACTCTATTTAACCTATATTTCTTGTTTGAAAGAATCCTCCACATTGTTTTGTATTGAAGAGTTGAAACTTGAAGCATACCCTACTATAATTCCATTACTTAACCAAACTAGGAGTCCTGGATATTAATTTCAGAAACCAACCAAAATACAAAAATAAAGCCAAATCACAAACACACCAACCATAAAAAGAAAAAAACCAATCTCATTTTCTAATAATATTAAATCAAGAAATTAAGCTGTTAAGTACTGCCTCTTCAACAACCAGAAAACTGAAATATTCCATGTAAGAAGGGGAAAAACAATGGAAGGTGATAGATGGCTCATTAAGGGACCAATATTTCAATTTTATGGTCCTTGAGGCCTGAGGGGCTTGTCAACATAGTGATTTGGAAACTTGGAAACTCAGGGAGGTCTAGAAGTAGATAACCATGGAATGCAATTAGACAAAGATTGCTTGTGGCGGATGGGTATGAGATCTTATGTGGAATGCAAAGTCTGTTACCAAGTAATATGGATAAGTTTAGTAAAAAAAAAAAAAAAAAAAAAAAGCTATTAGAATGGCTTGAACAACTGTAATAATAGATGGATTAATAAAAATAGTTACAAGAACGGTGGCATAAACATGATTACAGCATCAACACCCCCCCCCCCCCCCGGGCAAAAAACCCACACATTAGTATTAAAATGAAAAAGAATCATTGACCTGAAAGCATTAATGGTCTTTCAAGATTGCTCCTACTGTATCTGTGACTATCTCTCTTAGCCTTTAAGTTCTTCTCTCTTTCTTCCTGGCTTGTAATCATATCAATTTTTTTTTTTTTTTGGGTACAATCTTGTTTGATGGCTTTCTTGACTGATCTTTGATGAATAGAAAAGCCAAGAGAAAAAAAAAGGGGGGGGGGGGGGGGAGATTATTTCAATTTGGATAGATTCTGAAAATGGCCCGTACACCAGTTCATTTCACTTTTAATAGAAGAAAGTGGAATGTAAAAACTACCATTCAATGACGAAGAGAGAGGGGTTGGCAACCGTAAACGACTAACTTTTGAGAAGAAGAAGAAGAAACGACAGATAAGCTTTTTAAGAGAAGACAGAACCAGAGTCCTATGCGGTTCAACAGGATGTGATCTTAATGCTTAAGGCTTCCTTGTTTATATATACTATAGCTAGGAAAGTAAACACGTGAAAGGATACACGGTATGCAGTGCCGGCTCAAGGCCTAGGCAACTTAGGCCTAGGCCTAAGGCCCCACAGTAAATAAAAAATTTTCCGACTAAAAAAAGGCCCATCTCTTTTAATAGAAGACCCAAAATTTTATAAAAACATAACATTTTTTAAATAATTGGTATTTTTTTAAGAGTGATGTTAAAAATATCACAAATTTTATTATAGATTTAACTAACATATCACTAATCACATAAAAAAGTAATTCAAATACAAATAAATTAAGTTGTCGAAATTTATCAATTACAATCATAATCACATTAATTGTAAACATTTTGTAGTATTTTTCTTTTTCATTTCTAACAAGGCTTTTAAAATAGGAGACCAATAAAATTTAACCCAATTGAAATCCTAAGATGTTTCAAATAAAATGCTGCAATGTGATAAATCACCAATGATGACTAATCTCCTACTAAGCCACACACCAAATAATATCTATTTATCTCTCTCTTAAAAAGAATATATAAAATTAAAATTTAGATTACAACTGTACTTAACTACGCATAGTCATATATCTAAGTTAAAGTAAGTTCCTTTTGATTCAACTATAATATTCAATCTTTTATTTGAAATTAACCTTAATTTAGCTAGTATTATTCATCAATTTTTGTATTTACATCAAATTAGTCTTAATTTAATCAGTATTATTTAATTTTATTTAATTAATATTTACATATAAAAAGGCCCCATATAAAATTTTTACCTTATGCCCCAAATTTTGTTGGGCCGGCCCTGACGGTATGTTGCATGCACCAAGATATGTTTCACATAATAACTGATATGTACAGATATGATGAACATCTTGAGTTTTTTCACATAACAAGTAACTCCGTAAAAAATTCCCTTGTAGTGAAACTTGAAGTACAAAAATGTGCATCCATGTACATAGAGCTTCCTCATTTTCTTCATGATTAATTCAAGTATCAATGTATACCTATTGATGGCTTCACTAATATTAATTGGGTTAAAATTCTTTTTCAAATTATGCGAAGGAGCTTAAGATAACAAAAATAGTTTAAGACGAGGATCATAAACAAGTCATTTTCAATTCTTAAACATCCAAAGCAAGCAATAGCCACCGTTTAGCTGGTTTGGCAATGAACATTAGATAATAAAAATAGTTTTTTTTGGGGTTAATTTACTTAAAATTAGATAATAAAAATAAATAAATATTTTACTTTTAAGTTATATAATAAATTCATATTGTGTGAAACTAAGGTATTATGAAATGCACACACACGCACACACACACATACATACATATATATATATATATATATATAAGTAATAACTTATTAAAAGAGTGCAATAATTTTTTTTTTTTTTCAGAATGCATAAGATGATTTATTCTTTTTTTTTTTTTTTTTTTTTTTTTTTTTTTTCATGAAACAAAATTTGTATGCTTTTCTTCAAATTTACGTGGATTTGAATTTGTCATTAATTTTTTGCAAAATATTTCATTATGTAAAATATATTCTTTTTGGGTTACTTTATCCTCTCTTTTTTTTTTGGACATTATCTAAATTAGATTTTTTTTTTAAATTAAGTTTACATAAATGTTAATACATATTAACTAAATAAATAACGAAAATTATAGTCTGCTGCAAACAAAAAGAGAGATACAAACTTATTATTAATAATGGGGAGAGAAAAAATTGATGAGAACAATAAGTAGTGTTTCTATCTCCAAAAAAAAAAAGGGCCATAAATGAAGAAGTTGTGCATATAAATATATAAGAATACACTAAAAAAACCATATATATAGAGAATTTTCAATTGTGAAGATGTTAGGTTTCTAATCAATTTAGGAATAATAAGACAAATAGAATTATTAGGAAAAACATATATGTATTAAAAAAATTATCACAATTAAAAATTTTTTAAAACAAAACGTAAAAAACTAAAACTCATCACTTACGATGCATATTTATCCAAAAAACTTGGAAGTTAGGACTTGGGGAGTTCTATTAGACATATAATTCAAATTATATTGAAGTTAAATTATAAGAGAAATTCTTAGATGGTTTGGAATTAAAGAAAAACCTATCCTATGTGAAATTCTAATCAATTATATATTGTTAAAAAATGTTTCTATCCCAAAAAAAAAAAAAAAAAAAAATAGCTAGTATTTTTTTCTAAAATTATTTTTTATCTATAATTTTAAATTTTAAATAAAATACTAATGGTTATAGTATCCTAATTTAAGTAAATTAGTTATCTTATCCATGTTTCTAAGGCTTTTTTTTATACGTGTCTTATCACTTTAAATATAAATAATAATAAAAATGATAAGATACGTATAAATAAAATATGCAACATGGAAAATAGCAACATAGTATATGATTTTGTACTAAAGATCTATTTTAAAATTCTATTCAACTACTTTTAAAATTCTATTCTATAAATTCCCTTCGTTGTTTTTTTTTTTTTTTTTTTTTTTTTTGGATAAACACAAAAACTTAGTTAATATCAACTTCTTCTTTTTTTACACAGTTTTACTTTTTCTTTTTAATATTTTGTGATATAAACTTTTTTTATTCTATCATATAACAAAATTTCTTACACGATCCTAATCGAAGTAAATTAGTTATCTTATCCATGTTTCTAAGGTTTTTTTTTTACGTGTCTTATTATTTTAAATCTTAAAAAAAAAAAACCTGCAATATTGATTAGACTTTTATTAGTAATATATAACTTTTTTTATGTAAAATTTTTCTTTTAACGTATAGTGTAGTAATTAAAAAATAAGAAAATTGTTGCCTTTTCTTTATAATACACTACACCTAAAAAAATAAGAATTACATGGATAAAATGAAGAGTTTGGATTGTAAAAAAAAATATATATACTTTTTTTTTCCTTATCTTCTTCTCTTATAATTTCTAAAAGTTGATAAAAATCTTAATTTAATTGCAATCCAAATCATTTTCTTCATCTATTTCTTCTTAATTTGATTACAATCCAAAATCTTCATGTTCATCTAATCTTTCTTTTTTTTTTTTTCTTTTTTCATTTTGGTTATATTACTACACCTATTAGCTACTATAGAGTCCCGTTTTGTGGCCCAAGCCCAATACGTATGGGATCTCGGCCCAATAAGTCCAATACAATAAATATGTAGAGAGTGGATCAACGAACTAGGCTCTAATGAGTTGAACAACGGCTAGTATTGAATTAAATGACAATCAAACACAAATAAGAGATTTTTTATATCAATGGACTTTCAGTCCAAGGAGATCACAATTGTATATATTGATCACAGTTGGATACAGAGACAATTTAGATTACTACAGTGTTCTCTCTCTATTTTTCCAATCTTTTCTCCATGAAGAGTCTTTCACCTTATATATCCTCCTTTGGATCATCTTTACCCTACACTTGTTGATCATCCAAGCCCTTACTTAAGTACCTGTCCCATCAGACACCCTCTCTGATTTTCTGTGAGTTGTGGTAGCCAAGGTAATACTGTTCAGAGGTCTCCTCAACATAAATGTGGCCAGAAAAGTAGCTGTAGGGCATTTAATACGATGGTGACAGCTTTCTCTTAAATATTTTTAGGTTTCCTTCCTTTTCGTAGGTTCATGAGGCATGTCCCTATCATTGGAGCTTCTTGGAGGATTACGCTAATTGATGGAGTACATATTGTGAACTATATTCATCACATCCGAGGAGGAGTTCCTCCTCGGACAACCTTTCATTTGTTTCCCACTTTTGAGACTTTAACTGGGAACATCTAACAACTATTTGCTCCTTCTCGGACCTATTAATGTCCTCGGACAAAGTTCAAAGCCCAGTATACTATCTTGAGCCCTCGCCCCTACAGCTACAATTTGTTTTGAATAAAAATAAAATAGCAACATGAGTTGAACTAACCTTTTTAAATTTTGCAATATTGATTAGACTTTTATTAATAATATATAGCCTTTTTATATAAAATTTTTCTTTTTATAATACACCACGTAAAAAATAAGGATTACATGGATAAGATGAAGAATTTGAATTGTAATCAAATTAAGATTTTTATTAACTTAGAAATTATAAGAGAAGAAAAATTATATATATTTTTTTAAAATATAAAAATCCAAAAAAAAATTCTACAATATGGTGAAGGCACTTGACGCAAGTACAGTGTCTAAGCCCAACTTTTATTATATAGTATATGATATGATATGATATAAATTATTATTATTATTATTATTATTATTATTATTTAAGGGAAAGAGAAAAATGGACGCAAAGTTGAGCACCTTTTAGCCTAGATGGAAAGGGATTTGTCATCTTTTAGTGAAGAGCATTAATTCTTGTGGTACAACTATTTTAGACAATTATGTAAACCTTTTAGGGGTGGGGGAGGGGGAGAGATTGTCCAATCCTATATATATCACCAATTCAACACGGCAACACCGATTCTAATTTCAAATGAGTGCTTATATAGTTATATATAATACTTCAAAAAGTATACACTAGACAATTCCATTAAAAAAAAATTATACACTGGACAGAGTGATGAAGCTGAATTTACTGGAGCTGTTCATTTATACTATTGGAAGTTGGAATAATTGGTTTGATTTGGAGTAACTATTTCAACATATCTTAACATATGTCGGACGGAATAAAAAAGAAGATGAAGAAGACCTTACCCTTTACTTTTGGTTCAATGTCACACCTAACATGTTTGAACTTTAACACTTTTTTTTTTTTTTTTTGAGGGAGAGACTTTATTCAAGAAAATTATGTTGTACAATGGGAAAGAGGAAAGATGGGCATTCTTCTAACCGAATAATAGCTTCCTCATCTTCTTTTGCAATACTAGCCAAAGTTAAGGCAACATGATTACATCGTAATTGTACGAGGCGCAACCCCCCCCCCCCTCCCCCGGCCCATTGTTCATTAAAATCCATTGCAATGATGCCACGCGTACAAGGCCTTAAGCTTGTTGGGCCTTGGGCCTCGGGTCTTGGGACATGGTGCGAGGTAGCCTATTCTACTAGGCCTACGGCCTTGGCCCAAACAAGCCTTAATGCCCATCCTAAGCCCAAAGACTACGACGAAGCCATTATAACATGGGTGGCAAAGGTGAAACCCTACCGATCAACTTTGACCTGTCGGGAGTGCATCTTCCCGAGAAGGTGAGACCCTAGGTGCTCGATATTGCCCTGGGGAGTATCGCTGCCGAGTAGACCTTCTGATGTAGGAATCAGTTCCAATGCCACTCTAACCACACCCACTTCCAACTAAACACCCACTTAAGAATAATGGCATTGGACCTCCTTACGCACTCAAAATCAAGAGCAATCATCACCCATCCGCTAATCTCAAGCTATAAATAAGGGAGGAGGACAAAGAAGAGGGGGCGTTTTGAAGGATTCTGGAGAGAACATAGAGCAAAGAACACAAGGAGAGCAACAAGAGAGAAAGGGGAGGAATCTGCAGGAGAAGAGTGTTCTGTTGGGTCTCTGAACTAAGAACTACCCAAGTTAGAAAATCCAAAGCCCACACACAAATAGATTGTGAGCCCAAGTGAGAACTAGCCTATCAGCCTCATTTTTGGCGCCCACGGTAATAATATACTAATTAAGCTAATATCCTCAATGATCCTAGCAACTTCTAAAGAGCAAACTTTGTCTGAATTCAAGAGATCCACTAGTTCAACAAAATTGCATTCCACGATCACCTTTGAGAAGCTGGTTACTTTGACAAAACAACGACGTCAATCTCATCACCCTTCGCTCTATGCAAAGAGAGTTTAAATTTTTTTGAACACGATGACATGATGCTGCTAAGACTTCAACCTTTATTGTTCCTTATCAAAAAACCAAAGCCCACAGCATTGCTTGTTTTTGATTGAGAAGTTGCCAAGTCTAGTTTGTGAATTGAATCAAAAATTTGGAGTTGTCACCTTGCTGTTTGGAATTTAGTAACCTGAATACTCCTTTACTGCACTTACACAAACTTTAGTCTATAAGCATCAGCCCGAGTCCACAAACTTTAACACTATTAAATTAGAATCTAACATGTTTTATTTTAAGGAAGATAACATTTGGTGTTGGCCGAATGCCGTACCAAATTTTTTATACATAGATCAATTGATTAAAAAAAAAGGGAGAGGTTGGGGGCCTAAATTTCTTGGGCCGCATGTTTAGTTAAAAGTTAAAACACATTATTTAATCTATTTACTGCATGTTTTGTGTTTGGAAAAATTGCATTTTGTGACTTTTGCTCACATTTTCTCACAAAGGCAATAAACAAGTATTTTTTTAATATTAATTTTTTAAAAAATTTTAAAAAGCTAATTTTCGTTCTTACATTAACAAATAAGTTTCCAAATAGAAGGATGAATTAAGATTTAAGACTGACATATCCACAACTACAATCAAGTTTCAACCTCTTGCTTCGAAATTTAATTCATTTCATACTGAATATCATATATATAAATATAAATATATATATATATATATATATATTTTTTTTGTGGTTAGTCCATCAAATTACTTAATTATAATAAATTCAAGCTCCAGGATTTCTGTCCAAGGGGGTCAATAAGAAACATAAATTATATAAAATCTAAAACAAAAGAAACTTAAATATATCAATATCACAAAAAAAAAAAAAAAAAATTCTACAATTGTCTTCTATGAGGTTTTATATTTTGAAACCGTTGCATGATAGATTCATTATCAATCCTATGAGCTATATTTTTTTCAATATACACAATCAAACAATCATTCAACCATTGATCCCCTATTTGATTGCGCAATTCATTCTTGATATATTTCATTACTAAAAAACTTCTTTCCACTATTGCAGTTGCAACAGGAAGGTCAAAACTAATTTTACAAGCAAATATACCGATAGATATATAATATCCTTATTTGTCTCCACCATCTTTCTAGCAAGGTCCCCAATTTATAAGTATACAATTCTTTAAATGTTTTATATTTTTATTGTCTTTAGTATTAATGTATTGACCAAGTCACATAGCCAACAACCACTCACAACTCAACAGAATCAAAAAACTACTCACAATCACAAATTAGTTAAATAGTCAAAGTGATAAGTAATAACTTAACTTTATATCAAATCAATAAAACACTCACAGCAACTCTACAACACGTCAACACCCAACAGTAAAGAAACTCAAACTCAAGTACTCAACAACAATAAAACACTATAAACTAATAAAAGTAATAAGTCCTATAAGACTATAACCCACTAACCCCACAGGCGCACACACAGTCAGACACATGGTCAGACGTTAGAGACTCAAAACTCAAGTTGAATTACTCAACAACAAATATTAGAAGTTTAGAACACAGTTCTTAACGCTACAGCTCCCACACACAGTCACACGCATGGTCCAAGATTCAAAAACTCAACAAAAAAAAAAAAATCAAAAGATAACACCACACAGGGGCGGCGGTACAAAACACCATAAACACACTCTCATAGTGAAAAAGAAAGAGAAAGAGAGCTGAAAAACCAAATCAAGCGGCGGTAGAAGGCAGACTAAGCGACGACAATTTAGGGACAATCAAGTGGTGGCAGATTTTGTGTGTGTGAAGCAGATGCAGCCTTTTTTCCTTTGGGTTTGGAGAGTGAAGAAGGATAATGAGAGATTTTGGAGGTTAGGTGGCTACAAATAATTAGGTTTTTTTTTTAACCTTTTTTTTAAGATTTTTTAGATTTTGATTTATGGGTTTTTGTTTTTTTGTTTTTTTTTCTGGAGTTTAATTTGGGCTTTAAAAAATAAAGGGGTCACCGGGTCAGGTTAATGATGAAAGGGTGCAAATTTGTATTGCAGGGGTTCAAAATAAATTTTTTTTTAGATATTATATAAATATATATATATATATATATAAATTTCGAGTCAGGGGTTCATTTGAACCCCCTAAGTATAACGTACTGTTGCACTTGAATTCAATATGAGTATTTATAGGGTTTAAACCTTAAGCTAACCATACAAAAAAACAATGGTTATTTAACTTGTGGTATATCCACAAAAATGACCTTGGGCCTTGAATAGAATTGGGCTTAATAAGTGATTTTGCCAATATTCTGTGTAAAATATAAAAGCACTGGTGGTAATACTTCTAATAAGAGCATCCACACCAGCTCGTGGATACCTATCTAAAATATAAAAAATGCTCAAATTTACACATTTTACCCCAAAATCCTTCCACATCAGTTCATGTAAAAATATCTAAATATCCATGATGTCTTGCAAAATGAACAGTAACCGTGTATATATACACGGTTACTGTTCATCGTGTAAACGATTTTTTAATTCTTTTTTTCTCTCTCCTCTATCAAACTGCAACAGACTAGCGCGGGGAAGAAGCCAGCGCCACCACCAAACTACAACAAACCCAACCACCAAACGCAGCGCCACCACCAAACACCACAACCGAGCACAGAAAAATATCCCAAAATCAACAGAAACCCAAAAATCAACCCACCCCAAAATCAACAGAAACCCAAAATCAACTTAATCTCTACAACTCAGCACAGCGCCAACCACCCAGACCCACCGGAAACCCATCGGAAAAACCCATATGAAAAATCCAACAGAAACCCACATGAAAAACCCACCGGAAAACCCGTTGGATCTGCCCCGATTTGCCACTGATCTGCCGCCGATCTGCTCCTCCAGGTTGCTGCCGATCTGCTCCTCCAGGTTGCCGCCGATCTGCCACCGTGAGGTTGTTGCTGACCGCTGCCGATCTGGGTTTGAGATTTGAGTGAGGAAGAGAGTTTAGGGAGAACTAGAAAGTAGGGCAGAGGAAAACTGAGAGATAAAGCCACGGTTGAGATTGTGGAGTGGAAAAAAAATATATATATTAATGAAGAGATATTTATTAATAAAATAATAATAAAAAAATATTATTTAAATAAGTTAGGAGTGTATAATAGATATACTGATGTGGGAGTTTTGTAAAAGTGGTCTTGTAAAATAGAAAAAGTAGGTTTTTAATGTAAAATAGATGGAATCTTTTAAACAAGCTAATGTGAATGCTCTAATAACCAAGCCCAGGCTGTCCATCTAGCTCTTCTAGCCCGGCCCATCCCATCCCAGCCACCACGACATTAGAGATATAATAAAATAAAATTTTTTTTTTTTTTAAAAGTCTAAAAACCCTAGTAGTAGCAAAGCAAACACACTGAAAACACAAGAACCGCTCGCATTCTCTCTTGTCCTCTCTCCGATTCGATTATCGTTCTAAGCATGGTTTTAAAAATTGGACTGGACTGGCCGGTCCGATCGGTTCAATCGGAAACCGGTCTTCAATCCGGCCCGATTATGGGTAAAAACTGAAAATCCATAAAAATCGAAAAAATTCGAAAACCGACCGGTTCAACCGGGAACCGACAGGGTCGAACCGGTTAAGGGCTGGTTGGGTTATCCACTTAAACTACACCGTTTCTTTTACTTATTCTCAGCCTAAACTACGTCGTTTTGTACAAAGGAAAACTATAAACTAGCCTAAACACCTATTCAGACTCTCACGCCTCTCTAATCTCCATCTCACGCCTCTCTCACTCTCACAGTGAGATTCTCCCGCCTCACTCAACTCTCAAGCTCACGCAGTCACGCTGCCACGCCTCTGAATCTCTCAAAATTTTTTTCCCTTCTCACGGCCTCTGATCTGCTTCTCATCCTCACGGTCACGATTTGTCTCGGTCTCGGTCTCGCCCTTTCTGCTTCAGTGGCTTCATCAATCATCAGGTATTGAACTTATTTTCCTTTTCCTTTGCTTTGGATTTTTGATTACTTGATTCTGAATTTCTAAAATCTGGGTTTTTTCTTTTTTCTTTTTGGTCTCGGTCTCGCCCTCTCGGGCCGTCCTCTGTGCTCTGTGCTCTGCTTCATCAGGTATTGTGTTATCAAATGAACCTTAAAATTTAGTCGATATTTGTTTGAAATTTTTTTGTTATTTAAATGTAATGAACTTATTTATTTAGTTCTCTATTTGAAACTTATTTGCTATTTGGATGTAATGAACTTATCTATTTAGTTCTCCACTATTTGGATGCAATGAACTTATTTATTTAGTTCTTCGTTCAAAACTTATTTGCTATTTGAATGTAATGAACTTATTTGCTATTTGCCATTTGGATGTAAATGTAATGACTAATGAACTTATTTATTTGGTTTTGTTGAAAGTTTATTATATTAAGGATGATTGTTTTGTAATATTATTATGTTAAATTCTATAAAAGATGTTATATACGTGTATGTTTGTGAAGGAAACATATTTATTACTAGTGGCGGCACGGTTTGAACTCAGAATACTATGAAATAATAATGGGACATGTTTGTGTATTTGGGATAACACACGATTAGAGTCCATAGACATTATATTTGTGTCTTTGTTGATACTGTCATACTGGCTTTACAATTGTGTTGTTTTATTGGGTTTTGGTATGATTTATGTTCTGAGGTTGGAGATGGTTTTTTTTTTTTTTATATATATATATATATATATAATTTGTTGTGCAGGGAGTTATGAAGGCAATAAATGTGAACAAGCTGACATCTGCTGGGTGCAGAGTGAAAATATGGATTGCAGATTGGTTTGCCCAGCTAAACAATAAGATGGGAGGTGAAGAAAATTGAGGTTGTTGGGGGCTACCTCATTGAGATTTAGAAGGCCGTCGGGATGGATATTGATGGAGGGAAGGTGGAGTTTCTGTGGTCCTCGAAGGAGATAAACTCGAGAGCTCACAAGTACTGGCCTCTTGTGATGGATATAGCATGAAGGAATACGGTTACAAGGATAAAAAGGTGAATTATTGTATGATGATTATTATTATTACTTTAACATGCTGGTGATGTGGTAATTATTTTTACTTATATTATATTTTGCTGCAGGTGTGATCAAATTATGGGTCGAAGTGAAGAGGAAGAGTTAACTGCAGCACAAATTTTCTACCCATGCATGCAATGTGCTGATTTTTTTTTCTTGAAGGTGCTTCCTTTTTCACTTTTAGTTTGTGAATAGACCATTTGGTTTTGTTGGTTGGCTTGTGCCAAGACAGTACCTTGCACTTCTCATTTGTTTGAATGTTGCATGGATTTCCTCAGTTGTCTCTCATTGCTATAAAATTCTATAGGCAATTTGCTGTTGTTTTACTCCTAGGGTATCAACTAGTGCTGTATCTTTATACACAGCGAAATATAATTATTACTGTTTAGAATGTATATAAGCATGGTTGCAATTACATCTCAATCTCAACCAGGCACTTTGTGATTTTAGTCACCCAAGAGTCTTGTGTAGCTCAATTGGCACATCCTGGTGTTTCTAACAGAGTTAAAAAGATTGTGATCTCAGTCAGAGCCATAAGAAAGTTACTGATTTGAGTATTGGATTTTTTGAGCCTGTTTCAAAGTGGGGTGGAAATGAAGGCTAAAAAATAGATATTTCTAACCCACCAAACCACTTATAAAAAATAATAGAAATTGCTAAAATGTGGACATGATTACAAAACTAATTGAAATAGAGAAACCCAAGTTAGTGGAGAAAGGTCAGCACTAAAACAAATCTAATTCATCAAGCCATGGTCGTATAATTTTTACCTAAGCTTCATTTGTTCATCAGTTCTCAGTTCATCCTCCCATACCACTTTGGGGTTATAGGAGTGGAAGTTGTAATAACCTTAACATGGTTATGCCATCTACATGTAAACTAATACTTGATTTGAAGTTTTAACTGATTTGTTATTTATGCAAGTACTAATAACTGCCTAGCTTGCTTGTGTTAATCTGGCTCTCTGGTGGTTTGCTTCCTTGTTCTGCAGACTTCGTTTTTCTATTAGTCTTGTCTTCTGATCCTGTTGCATATGTTTCTCACTATAATACATGTGATCTTGGAACTTTAAAGAGGGAAAGAGAGGGGGGTGGGGGGATCCTATGTTGATTTTGTGGAAAAACATAAAAATTTTTGAACTGTATGAATTTTTTATAAAATAAATAGGCCGACATTTGCCAACTAGGAATGGATCAGCGAAAAGTGAATGTACTTGCAAGAGAGTACTGTGATGACATCAAGAGGAAAAACAAGCCTATTATTTTGTCACACTGTATGTTCCTAATTCTTTATACTGACTATTTCTCTATTTATTTTTGTATCCTGTAACATTTTGTGTATAGTTGTGTGGTCTTTATTTGTTTTGCTTATTGGTGATTTACAGACATGTTACCCGGTTTACAACAAGGTCAGGAGAAGATGTCGAAAAGTGATCCACTATCTTCCATTTTTATGGAAGATGATGAGGTAGGGTGCATGTAAAGGGGTATCAAATTGCCATTTAGGGGGTTGCATTGTGTTTTTTTTATTAGTTGCACATAGCATAAGGATAGTGGATAAACTAGGTTAACCTTAGATTTATTCTGCCTCCATGTTGTAGGCCGAAGTGAATTTGAAGATAAAGAAAGCATACTGTCCTCCAGATATTGTGGAAGGGAATCCATGCTTGGAGTATGTGAAGTACCTCATTTTACCTTGGTTTAAAAAGTTTGTAATAGAGCGCAGTGCAGAGAATGGTGGTGATAAGTAAGTCATAAGGATTTTATTATGAAAGCTTTACTTATTTTATTTAATTAATGCTAGGACATCTGCCTTTTCACCTAATTTAACCCTTGCATCTTGTTGAAAGTGCGTGCTCCTTAGATTAGTACAGTTTCTTGAGCTATTATTCCAGAATCAATTTTCATTAGGAATATTAACTCAAATTGTTTTCTTCCAATGTATGATGCCCGTTATCCAGGAGCTTCGAAAATTTTGAAGAATTGGTTGCTTACTATGAAAGTGGAAAGCTACATCCAGCTGATCTTAAACCAGCCTTGGCAAAGGCTTTGAATAAGATACTAGAGGTATGTTCTTTCCATCTATCTCTAATTAATGCTTCTTAGGTAAATTGATTTCCCATGACTTTGGGGAGTGATGCCACTGCTTTACACATGTTGGATAAATGATGTTGGACTTCTGCTAGCCATAAAGCATCTTGAAGCTATGATTAAATTGCTAGGACCTTAATTTGATTGGCCCAAATACTTTAGGGTATGTTTGGAACTGCCCCATCCAAACATAGGGTGAATTCTTTGGAAGGGTGGGGCTATTGCAAAGTATGCTCAAGAGAGCCTACAATCCATCAAATTTGTTAATTCTGTGGTCTAACTTCTTTGTTCTGTCTGTTTGCAGCCTGTAAGAGAACACTTTAAGAATGACAATGATGCAAAAGATCTTTTGAAAAGGGTTAAGGTATGGTCGATTGACTTTTAAAATTTTCTTTTTTTTTAATAATGAGTTTTAAAAATGTTAAGAGTCAGAATTAGCATTTGCACATATAAATTGTGCCTTAAATCAAGAGACGTTTTGGTTCATTGCATTTCAATTCCAATTATTTTTTAAATAATTCTATTAAGGAAACTCAACCAAGTGGTGTTTGGTTTTTGTAGGCTTACAGAGTCACAAGGTAACGTAGAGCACGGCCGTCAACTTTTTGCTCCTTCCAAATTGGTGCATTAAAGGTCTGGTATTTGTGAATTGGCTTGCAGCCATTGCACTAGATGTCAAGCCTTGTTGCAATGGCAAAGGACCCTTTTGTGCTGATTGGTTTAGGATTTTGAATGCATTTGTTAACTACTGCCTATTTTAGTCAATATTTGAATCGGCTCATCCCAAATTTTCATTTACCTTAGGAGGGCGTATTTTTCTAATAACACCTGACACCCATAAACTCATATTGATGTTTCCTAAATCATGTTGTGTAGTATCTAATTTTTAGCTTGTGATTAATTTTGTCTATGAATTTAATGTGAAGTGGATGGAGGTAGTTGATCAAAACAATTAGATACCTCAGAAAGTGATTTGAATAATCAAAACTCAGAGAGTGTGAATAGGACTCATTGAACCATAAGGGGTGTTGGTAACTTGATCTAATAAACCGCCAGAATTCCATCAAAAAAAAAAAAAAAAACCGTCATAAATGACCCGTATAGACAAATGTGGAGGCATGACTCAGCTTTCATATGTAAGAAGCAAGGGTGTTAAATACTTAAATTAGGGTGTAATATTTACCCAAAAAAAAAAAAGGGTGTAATTGTCACTTTGGAATAATATAAGTTTCCCAACTCCCAAATCACCTTTTTAATTGGAAATCCACATTTCCATAAAAATGAGGTTTGAGAAAAATTCAGATGTCGTGGTCCTCAGTTTAGGCACACTGTTAACCTATATATATATATATCGAATCTAATTATATTTTAGGCTAAATCCACATTACAAATTGAATCTAATTGTTCTATATTTTACAAGAATAAATATCTCAAAAGTACACAATTAATAACTTTTTATATATAGGTCATTATATATCATTTATATACACTATAATTTGTAGGATTCTTTTTATAATTTATGTTTTTATTTTGAAATTTTTTAGATGTAAACAAATATTATAAAATGGACATATATATATATATATATTCAATAATTTATAAGCTACATGAATATTATATGAAATACATTCTTTTCAAGTTTACTAATAGTATATTGGAACAAAATTAAGATAAAATTAAATTGATCATAAACATTTTATCAAACTAAACAAGGGAAAACTACATGACATAATAAGAATGAAATCAAGGTTAGAGAGTTATTTATTATATTTTACGCAAAAAGCATTTATGCTACGTTTATCACTTATTATATATGTATGTGTATATCATTTGTCGACTTTTATTTTTTGGGAGAATTATAACTAAATTTGTCTAGGTATTATCTATATACATATATATATATATATATATATATATATATGCTTGAGTTTACAAGATTATAACATTAATACTTTTTTTAAAGGAAACCTAGCGATATTTTTCCTAGTAATATAAAAAAAAAAAAAAATAGAAGAGAAGCCCAAATTATTTTGAGTCTTTTCAATATCAACGAAATATAAGTTTTAGCCCACTGCAAAAGAACAAAGAAGCCCAAAAAACAAAAAAGAGAAAGAAGGGCATGAGACATGGTCTCGGTGGGGCATTTAGTCGAACAAGTGGAGGGCATCTTGAATGAGACCACATTTGCCGTGCCCGTCTATGAGGGTGTTGGGCAAAGGACCACAGTGCTCTAGGCCAGCTTTGATAATTTGGGCATGAAGGTTTTCGGCTGTAAGTGGGGTATGGCGCCTCACACAAAGTTGGAGTTGATGGAGATAGTGAGAGATGATAAGCATGCATCACCGTTATATACTAAGGGTTTTTGTTTGTGAGACCAACGTTAGTTAGCCGAAGTGGGCGGAGTCTCTGTTATATTCTACTACCGCCTGTGAACTTGAAACTCATTTAAGTGGGCCTAGCCGTCAGCAACCCATTTACTTATGCCGTTCAGTCATGGGCCCTATTATTCCTGGAAACCTTTTGTTATGAGCATGGTTTACAAGCCCACACAACACAAGTAATCCAAGAAGATAATCTAAAGAAATTTGAAGAAAACAAATGGGCAGTATTTGGGCCTTCACCTATGGAGAATTAAGAAATGGGCTTTAGCTCAAGCAAGACGGTTATACGGGCCCCAGTCAGAACAGCTCTTATCTTGGTTACCCACAAGAAGACACTAACAAAAGGCCCAAAAGCCCATCACCGGAATCTCCTATATTTATATTTTCCCGTTAAGAAGTCTTGACTGAGTGAGGAAATGAGGTATCAAAAAACTTTATGCAAACATATTTTACACCCACTTTCACACTAAGGTATTAAGTTGCAATTGAAGCAATATTACTTTAACATAAGTTCATAACTAAAACTTCTTTTATTATACAATAATTATAACTTGATACTTTAGCATGTTGTGAAAGTGAGTGTGTCCCTACAAGGCATGTTTAGTCAACAATGTACTCATGTCTCTTCTTAAGGGTTTTGGGAGGTTTTCCCTCAACACAGTTGGAACTATTAAAATTATTTTTGTTTTAGGAATATATGATATACCAAAATTTTGGATATCAAAGTAGCTCAAATCCACATATTAAGTATTTGTTGTGGTGTCTTCTCAAAAAAAAAGTATTTGTTGTGGTGACAATGAATATGATTTTTTTTTTTTTTTTTTTGTTTGATGTGGAGAATGAATATGATTAGCGTTACACCGATAACATAATAAATATATTTATGAATTACTTTCTTTAGATTTTATACACATCACTTTATAAGGCTTCTTTAATATAATTAAGAGTAAAGTACGCTTTTACCGCTCGAAGTTTGGGTTCTTATTTTAGCCCTTTAAGTTTCAAATTTTAACTTTTTCTCTTCCATATTTGATTTTTGTTTTTAGATTAATCCTACCATCCATTTACATTAGTAAATTGATCATAAAATGTGAGATAAATTCAAAATAATTTTGTGTCTAAAAAAAAACTAAAAATAATTTTAACAAGGGAAATAGACAATAGATTCAATAAGAAAACAAAATAAAATAGGAAGGGCAAAAATAAAAATTTTGAAACGTAAATGGTCAAATAAAAAATAAAAAATAAAAATAAAAACCTCAAAGTTTAAGGATCAAAACTATATTTTAGTTCAAGAAAAATATAGGCTACCATGTATATTAAGTGATTTTTAAATAATAAAAAATTACTAAACCATAAGTGACATTTGCTAAGGGAAAATTCATGATTGAATGAAAGTATCCCTACATGACTCTTCGCCTTCTAATTATTTTATTTTCCTTCTTGCAGCAATTCACCGTATTCATGTTTTCATATGGTCAAATAAGAAATGCAATGTGATGAATAGCAAGATTAGCTCCAAATTCCCATGTTTTGAGTTTAAGTGTATCCCAAATACATAGAGTATTGCAATAGGCATTGTAGCCTCCATTGTGGTGTTAGTTTTTTTTTTTTTGAGAAATAATTACAACATGCTGCTAACCCTGCAGCTCGAACCCTTTTCCCCCTAAACCTCCAAGCACTTTGTACATGAGAAGGTGTCAATTCAATTACAAGGCCTTTGGCAGTTGTGGTGTTAGCTAGATTGCTTATATCGTCACTTTTGGCATGTGGTCTATTGGCCCTGCCAAGCCTCACCCACACCATTAAGGATTTACCTATCCCTTCCATGGGCAGCATGGGATAACACGTCATGTAGTACCTCTTTTACATGTGGTCTCTTGGCCCTACCTAGCCTCACCCACACACTCAAGGATTTACCTCTCCCCCCCCCCCCCCCCAATAGGCAGCAGGGAGCGACGTGTCGCATAGTACCCCTTTTACATGTAGTCTTTTGGCCATATAGGCAGCGGCTTTACCCACACACTCAAGGATTTACCTGTGTCATACAAAGTGTGAGTCTCCAACTTGGCTTGTTGTCACCAAGACAGGGATATAACCAACATCACAGCACAAGGGCAAAGCCACATCAAAAGCTCACAAGTTCAATGCGTTCAAAATACATCGTTTCCTTCCAAGTAGTTTCATAAGGTATTACAACAACCAAATATCCACAATATTCTCAAAAGTAATTCTTGTCAAAAATGTTTTGCATCAATATTTCCCAAATAATACAAGACAAGATAAATAAGCACCTTTAAGTTTCCAATATACCATGAAGTCATGAATTCCTTATCATAGGATTAAGTCAAAGTTGCTCATATTTTCCATGTCAACAATCCATGCATTTCCCCAAATGCAATACTAAATATGATGCATTTTTATATATAATAATATATAATAGGGTCACAACACAATACTTTTAAGAAAACGTAGATCCATATATATAATTTCTCAAAATGTGTTTGACCCCAAAACAACATTTATGCAACATGATTATTTTCCAAAAAAATCCCATTAAAAGCTACTTACCTTGCAACCCGCAAAAGCCTAATTTTCCAAGTTCCAAATAAGATTAGCTAGACCTAAACAATATCAAGCAAACTTATCACAATAAGCATAAAACTTGAAATTGTATCTAGCTACATATTAGAATTGCCAAATAAGCACTGAAGTAGGCAAGCCTAGATTTAGCCTCACAAATAATATTTTCCACTTTCAAAGTTTCTCAACCAATTACTTTACAAGGCATAGATTCCCATTATACTCATGAATCATTCAAGGTATTATCTTTAACATCAAAACCTCAATAATTTATGAATAGTTTCCACAAGGTTTTCACAACATCATCAAGAGACCCATGACACCAAAATCACAATATCCGTCCAAACAAACAATTTAAATCTTTAACTAGCTCCAAATAAACCATAAAATTATATTCACGATTTATTTCACAAGATATACCTCAAAACCCCTAAATTTTCACCATTCATAAACCTTAGTTAGCCACCACTAGTAAAACCATAAACCCACTCACCAAATTAGTCCACCAAATCAAAAACCCATATACATAATTGCAAGAATATCACCCAAGAAGCTCATAAAACTCATGAACATCATTATCAAAGCTTAGATTAAAATAACCTTAAGCAAAAGTATAAAACCCATTAATAGATTAGAAATTTATACCTTAAATCAAAAGAGGTGAATATGCCTTAGAGGTTCCTAGAGAGCTTTGCCGTGATCTTGCCGGAAAAGATGGTGGAGATGGTGGAGTGATGCACCGGTGGGAGTGTGAGAAGGGAGATATGAGTGTGTTTGTTTTTGTGTGAAAAGAAAGAAAAGAGTTGAGAAAGTGAGAAGTATGGCAGGCCAAGGGTGAGGAAGAGATATTTTATGATGTTTGTGTGGTTGGGAATTAAGGGGGTAGGTGGGTGGGGCTCATGTGTGGGTCAAAATCTGACCCCATTTTTTTTTTTTTAAATAAACCTGGGGCGTCACACTACCGTAATTCCATCTATGCATCTTTAGAAATGGTAGATCTGAAGTTGCTACAGCAAGATTATACATAATTGATGATTTAAACCATCAAGGATGGTCTTGGAGTCACCAGCTGGAGAGTTTATGTTGCTAAACTTTTAAGTTGGATCTCAGAGTCACAAATGGGAAGTTTGTGTTCAACAAATCCAAGATGGAAGAGTCAATAGAGTTAGAGCTAGACGTGGTCATGTTAATAAGTTCAACATGAGGTAGCTTTAGATTTAGAGTTTAAATCTATTATAATCTTCCATTTTATCATAGTGGATTTGTTTACTTTGAGGATAGATAGGTTAAATCCTCCCCAAGTTTTTACCTTGAAACGGTTGGTTTCATTAGTTTTCATAGGTCATCGTATTGCTATCTTCACACTAAGTAATATATTTGCATGTGTTTAACCTAGATCACATAATTAATCTAAGTAAATACTTGGCTAATTCATTAGGTTAAACTAATCTATTTTTAAGGGGGTCCAAAAAAACAAACACATTCTATTATGTTATGTAGCATTATACTTGATATTTTCTAAAGCCAAAAATCTAAGATATTGAATTGCTTTATGCTAGAGCAAAAATTTTCTAAAAGCCATAAGCACTTTTACTTGCTTTGGTGTTACAAAAATATAACAGGAAGTTGATTATATAAATATATATATATATATAAAAGTATCAAAATAAAGAGAAACACTCAGTAAATTGCACCTTTTTAAGGCTAGATACTGTTAAGATAACTGTTATTTAAGTGGCTTATTGACATTTTAGCTTTTGTTTTTTTGTGGTTGGTGACATGGCGATCGTGACTTGATGCTTAGGTAGTAAGCATATTTGCGTCGAGAATGTTTTATTTTCCTAGAAGTCTTAGAAACCTAATCTAGGAATATCATTTATAAAAACTGTCTTATTTTCTTGTGCTAATGGCTATGAAGTTTTAGAAGTTTTAGATTTTAATCTCACCCAAGGTGGAAGCAATTGAGGGAGTAACACCAGCACCTACTTAAGGGTGGAATCCCAGTAATATTTACAAAATGAATTTCAAATGCATGAGGTGTAAGTAAGAATAAAAAATGAATACAATTTCAATGCATAAAGAAAAGGAATCAAGGGGCAAATAGACAATCCATGCCGTTCATAAGGTAAATAGTTTTCATGTTTATATACATTTAGCTAGGAAACATGGTGTGAATTCAGGTTCAGATGTGGGTGCAATGGGGCGACAAGACAATTTTTGAAAAAGTAGGACGTATGTGTGGTAAGATATGTTTATTAATTAATTATTAAATATGTTTTTATTTATATTCTCAATATATTGCTAAGCTTTTTTTTATATAATGGTAAACATATATCAATTTAAAAGCAATAGTAGATAATAAAGTGAATACATAACTATTACATGATGTTCATAAATTAGAATACAATATCAAAAGTTTGAAACTAAAACTAAATAAAAGATAAGTTTGGTATTAACATTTTTTTAATAAGTATTTCGGCCCATATCGTGTCCAATTTCAAATCATTTCAAACCAAATTGGATTGAATCGGACCAAATCGAGACGTGTAAAAAAAAAAATCGTCCATGGAGGCATGTGCAGTCACGACCACAGCCGCATGGCACGTCCACACAAATCCAACTCGGGTGCACTGGCCAAAACAGTCCACATGTGCTTCCTTGATATTTAGTTGGTATTGTTTTGTTGTGTGTTAAGTTTCAGGCCAATGATATTGGAGAATATTATTTGAGAAAGAGAATCTGAATCAGCAATACTTTGAAGGCACAAATCCATTTTTCCTTGGTATTCATTCTAAGCATCTCCACGAAAATCCTAGTTCCAATGCAGAAAACCTTCCTTGCACAACCCCAAAAATCACATAAAAATCCCTCATTTCTACCATCAAGCCAAAAAACCCAGTGTCACACCTTTTTCATAATCCTAACAACCATTGTCAAACCACAACTACTACAGCAAACTCCAAAAAGCAACCTCCTTTCTTCCACAAACCCAAAACAATAGACAACATTAAACAAGCAGATGACCCCATTGCAACACCAAAGACAGCAACTTCAACAAGAAACAAGAGCAAAGGAAGAGAGAAAAGGGGATGGAGCACAACAAACACAACCCAATACCATTCTTTCTTACTTTGTTCTAAATCTTTCATCTTTCTTTTTCTTTTTTTAGCTCAAAACCTAACCTAAAGTTTGCTCATTTTTTCAACTATCAATAGAACACAGAGTAAATAGAACAAGCGGGTAACATCTATTCCTTCTTCACATGCACCTATCACGCACACAAGCTACATTACAGGAAATACACATAGCACACTCATAGATTCATGCTCACACACATAACCACAACAACACATATCAAAACCCCAAAATCCATTGGCAGATGGAATTTTATTTTATTTTATTTTTTGAGAGAGGGGATTTTATTTATATATTAGGTTTGGGTGTAATGCATTTGGGAGTAATTAAATTTAACACCATGGTTATTAAAAAGCTAGTCGAGATTTAATTTTAAAAAAAAAAAAAAAAAAAAAAAAAAAAAAACATAAATTTTTTAAGTGGCACATGTGTAAACCAAATAGTTAGTGTTGTAATGGCTTTCCCGCCATCATTCTCTTATACTTATAATATATAATTTTCTACAGTTTTTCTTTTTGTTCATCCACTTTGTAATTCTTTCTTTTTTTCACAATCTCTCTATGTTATTATGCACTATAGAGATCTCTTCTAGTCATCCCTATAGCTCTGTCTTTCAGGTATTTTCATTTTTCTGTTTCAAGCCCTTTCATAATACTGTAGTTATCACATTCTCTCTCTTTTCTCTCTTTTTTTGCCTTGTTTCCTTTTTTTTTTTATTAGTTTTGTTCAATGTGAAAATTGAAAAATGATGATGGATAAAGTTTCATTTGAATACTTTGTCAAACACCAAAATGGTATTTGACATGACTTTTTAAAACTGGAACTAATAGCTTCTTATTTGCCACGTGCATGTTGAGTTGCCTTGTAACAGTCTTGCTTGCTTCAAATTTCTCCTAGATTGCTCTTTGTTTAGTCGGAGTCTTTGGATTACCAATATGCCTGTGAATCTTGTAGGGAATATTTTAGTGGGGACTTTTTCCTTATGAATAGCAATGATATGTTTAGCTGCTTCTTCCTATATGGTCCTAATCTAAATGGTCCTTGATTTTAGCTTGTGATTTTTGCTTTAAGGAGAGATAGAAATATGGTACTAATTTAACCCAATGTATACAATTATTCATTCATTATTTAATTGCTAGTCGACCATATATATATATATATATATATATATATATATATTTGAGTTTATATCCATATTGATAAAGTATGGTATTAATTAATGTATTAAATAATTATGACATTGTAAAGTGAAAACTCAAAAGTATTAACAACTAGTTTTTAACCCGTGATTCCCATGTTTTTTTTTTTTTAATTAAGTATTTAGTTTAAAGTTTATAAACTTTTATGGACCTTACATATCATCTTCTCAAAGAACTTAATCCTTAAACATTTTTTATATTAAGTATTTAGTTACCAACCTTACGTCTTAAAATTTGAGGTAATATGTTTGTACAACAAAAACTTTTATTGCAATAAACTCCAAATTTTTTAATGATAATTTTAATGCAATGATATATATTGTTGCAATAAACAATTTACTATTTCAAATATCCTGTAAGTATAGGCTATTAATTCACAAAATTTATTGCAATAAATTGCAAATAATTGACTAAAATAAGTCGATTAAATTATTGCAATGATATCTTTATTGTAATAGATAATTACTTCATTTTGTTATTGCAATAGATTATGAAATAATTGATACTAATTTATTTCAACAATATATTCATTGCAACTTCGTGTTTGTCATTGCAATAGATTATAAAAGAATTAATATCAAATTATTGTAATGATAACTTCTTTGCAATAAGCTATTAGTTCAAAATTTTCATTGCAATAGATTGCAAAAATAATTTGTATCAATTTATTGCAATTATTCTTTCATTTAATGTTATTGCAACAATTTTATGTTATTGCAACAATTTTTCCTAATTTATTAAAACTTCTATTGCAACTAAAAGTTATAGGTTATTGCAACTTATTATTGTTGATGCAATATTTTAACACTTTTAAGTTACTATTGCAACAATTTAACTTGTAGATACAATATTTTGTCTAACACTACACTACTATACTTATTTTGTTGTATTAACACTTAATATAATAGACTTTTTTTGGTATAGTGTTAAGATGTTTTAAAAATTAAGAATTAGATGACTTGACAAAAAATGGACACATTAGGGTCACGAAATTGGAATGTGAGAAAATGGAACTTGTTGATGTGGCCTTCGATTTTCAGTGGCAGGCCTATGATGTAAGACATTAAAATTATTTCTTTGATTATATTTTGAGTATAAATGCATTCTAATGATTTCTTTTTGCAGAAAAATGGCAATATATCTAAAGGCCCGTTTGGTAAGAAATTTCTAGTAACGTTATTTGTATTTTTTGGAAATATATGTGGGTGAAAAAGTGTGAAAATATGTATAATATTGTTTAAACACTGAAAACTGTTATTTAAACAACGGTAACAAACGGCCCTAAAGAATTTGAATTACTGCTAATGTGTGCCTTGAGTTCAACGCTCCCAAAAGTGATACCACAGAGCAAGCTGCAATGTTGGGCTTGAGGGGATATTTTGAAGTGATGAATGGTTGAAAGAGTTGATCTCATTACATCTTTCTATATTACTACTACTAATCAAGTCTTGCAATATGACACATAATGGTGGACTGAAGCTATTTTAGATGATACATAATTGTTATATATAATATTTTCCAAGAAAACTCTATGTTGGCTTATAGATTTAGACTAAAGCTATTTTGAGAGCTTTTAATGTTATATTAATTAAAAGTAGGAACCTAGCTGCTATGGCAGCAAGGCAAACTCCTAATATTATGATGTAATCCTTTAACTTCTTTGCCTGGTATTAGTAAGAAAAAAAAAGTCTTGGAATAGGATTTTACAGTTTTTTTTTTTTTTTAAAACCATAAATGATATGCAATAGTATGTTTGGATTGGAATGTATGAAACATTATTGTTTATGAAAAATCCCAACATAGTTTCATAAAAATAAGTGGAATGTATAGCTAACAACAATCAGAATCACCACAAATATATCAATAATCAATTATATCACCATCTTCACTCTGTATAGAGTCTTGACCACAAGTACCAAAGAAATTTCAAAGTTTACAATCATTAATTGAAAAAGAAATTAAAAATATAAAGATATAGAAAGGTTTTAAAGAGTAAATACTAAATAATGAAAGGAGGTTTTAAGGATATAGTAAGGGTATGTACATTATAATAGCTCTTGTAATTGAATAGTTGTTCATGTGTAATATCCATTCAGTCATTTAGTTGCATTTTACTACATGAATTAGTTATTACATTGGAATAACTATTCTTTAAATTGAAGAATAGCTATTCTTCTTTGAATTGAAGAATAGCTATTCTTCTTTAAAATGGATGTAATAGTTATTCCTTAGAGCATATAATAGGTATTAAAATTAATATATTTCTAAAAATATAAAGTTTCCTTATATATCATCTTTTACAAGCTTTCCATACGTAACAACCAAACTTATGAATAGTAATAGTTATTCCATTACAATGTCTTCTATTTCCAGTAATAAAAATTATTATTCCTAATGTAATCTTCATTTAGTGTACGAAACGTATCCTAAGTATAACCACATAATTATAACGTCCACTATTTTACACCTCCTTTATTTTGCTTTACCAATTACAAACTCTAAACTTTTCCCTATCCCAGTCCTTTCAAAAGCAAACCTATTGCTCAGCATAGAAGATAAAGCTATCAAGAACGTTATGCAGAAACCTACTTTTGGTTTTCTAAATCCCAATGGCCATTGAAATATAAAGAATTTCAAAGTTCTATTATCTTCAATTCACTGTGTTTAGAGCATTAAACATACAAATAGTTCACATTATCCAATGTGGGAAAGTATTTATTCCACGATAAAATATTGCTTCAAATTCTAATCTTGTAAAAGCTTAAGCCACCTCTCCATGCAAATGGTGATCCCAATCCAATCTAAATTGAATCGCATGATTTCTGTCAAGGGTAGGCAATATATCAAACAATGTCTTGCAATTAAGAAGCCTCTCATCTTCAATCCTAGGAATACAGATGATCTTTGCTCCTTTTAAATGATGTCACCAACATTTCGAATGACAAGAACAGCAATAGTCTAAATCTTCTCTATTTAGTACTTTCTTACATAGCATCTAGTGTTTTATGTAAATTAGAGTTGAAGCAATTAGTTCCAGCAAGAGTAATAATTCTGAGACAAATTAGAATTATTCCTAATCATCATTGCTTTACATAATCTAAATAATTGCATCCATAGCCACAACTCACATCTTCACACCTGGCATCAAGTAACTACGTTCTCTTTAAGTAATAAAAATAAAAATAAATAAATAAAAAACATAGTGAGGATATTTAAAACAGAGTCTTGGGCACAAAATGGAGGGTATTTATTACTGCCTTCTGGGAAGCAAGTGTAACTGCTAACTAGGTCAAGCGTTTGCAGCATGAGTGTTGCTTGAATTCTATTTATAGAGGAATCTGCCTGTTTGGTTAAAGATTTAAAACAACAATTTTCAATGTTTACATACTGCAAACTATGGGCCTATTTCAACATATTTGGTAGGAAAGTTTAACAAAGACAGTGTGAGTCACAATTCTCATTTTAGAGTATTTAAGCGTTGTATTTTAAGAACATCTCAAGAGGAGTTTTCAATTTTTAAGTCAAAGTTCTAAGTGACGTTGTAATTATTTTGAAAACCATGAACCCATATGATGTTAACAACAAATAAAACAAACTTTTTCTTTAAAACACATACTCATACCAAACACTCAAATTGTATTTTTTTTTTTTTTTCACTTTTGAAAATATGTTATTAGAAACATAATACCAAGCACTTTTTTTTTTTTTTTTGAGTACTTTAAACACTAGTTCAACACTTTTAAACCACAGTTTTTACATCATTTTGAAAACCAATACCTAAACTCTCTTACCAAATGGGACAACTGTTCGGTTTCTCCATTCGATAATGAGATATAGACTCATTCATCACAATCATACCCCACTCACACCCCCAGAAAATAAGAACTGTCTTGATTTTTTTTCAAACTAAATGATAGACTTGCAAAAAGTAGAAATTTTTTATGTTTCAGACTAATAAATATTTATTTGAAAGTTAATATTTTCCTAATTTTAACTTACAATTCAAATGGAAAGGTTCTCCAACAATTAAAAAGGAACCACATCAAACTTGAGCGCTAGCTCTTTATATTATCATAAATAAACATCTATAGTATTTCTCCAATGCTTGTGGGAACTGAATGTACAATTGTTTGGTTTCTTTATTTGGAATTGAAATACTTATTCACCAAAAAAGAGTAATTATGGAAAGTAAGCTTGTGCATATTTCTAACTAATTGATAAATTATGGGATTTATAACTTTTGGTTGTATAAGACTAATTGATATTTTATTAAATGTTTCAATTTTTCAAGTTTTAAAGTATATTCACATCAAGCTTGTGATAATGTATTGTGTGAAACAGAAGAAAAAGGTTTGTGAAAACTTTGGCATAGGATTCACATTAGGTTTGAGTATTGAAATTTTATATTATCATATTCTTCAAATAAAAATAGAGTCAAGATAATATAGAGATATAATGAGAATATCATACACAAGCTCATTAATTTTGTTCTTCCATATAATTCTTAAAACTTATACCTTTTAAGAAAATTTACTAGCTACTAGAGTTTTCTCAATAAAAATTGATTTTGGACAAATTCATTGTTCTATAAATATTCCCTCGCTCTCCCAACTCTTATAGGCTTGTTTAAAAAAATCATTAATTCAAAAACTAGATAATGCAAACGGACACCAATGGTCTCAAAGTTGATGTCTCTTGAATGGATTTTTTTTTAGACAGACCTATTAAGGGGTTTTAAGTCTCAAATCCCCCGACTATGGCTTGTGGCAAACGAGGCAAGGTTTAGGGTACAAATCATTTAAAATATTAATAATAATAATAATTAGATTTACATTTATTTTATGCAAATCTATTACCAAGCACCAACTTCTGCAACTTTGTTACTTGGCAAGAATTAACACTAGTTTAAAAAACAGAACAAAAATAAACCTAACTACATTATTACTTTACAGAAATGCAAATACTTTTTCTGAATCTTAATTGTTTGACATCAGGAAGGATAGGTATTTAAAATCAGACACCACTTTTCCCTTATATTTTAATATCTGAATAATTGTATATGTTAATCACTAACATGCAATAGATGAAAACCCACTTTAATCTAATTAACTTGTTAAGTGCAACTTAGGCTAATAGAGGCACTCTAAAATCTAGTAGAAGAAAAATCATACCTTTATGCAGTTCTCCCGGGACTTCAAACTTGTTAGCAATGACAGTTTATTTGGACAACAACTCCAAAGCAAGCCATCTAAGAGACTTCCATGATCTATTGTTTCTATGAATGGTGGTGATATTCGTACATCTGTCGTCATAAGTTCCAGTTCAAATGATGGAGGAAGTGTAATTCCTTTCAATTCTTCAGGACTAAATGCAACCTTTATAATCAATGCAAAGTAAAAAGGTTTCAGAAAACAAAAGGTGAAATTGAAAATTTAAAATCACACTGAAGAAAAATTGGTTGAAAATAGATAAACTTGCATTAGTGGATATACCTCTTGACACAAAATTCTTAGGGTCAAAACTTTTCTTTGATTTGACATTACTACAAATTCCCTCAACTTATGGAACCATAGAGTGTCAATAGAATCTTCTTCGAATAATATAAAAGTAAGCACTACAAAAAAACTCATTCTATTGCAGCGTTTTTTTCCCGGCGCTTTTAAAAACCATTATAATAGAGGAGCTTGTAGCAGCGCTTATCGAAACCGCTGGTATAGGAAATCCTATTATGGCAGCTCAAAACCGGTGCTTTATTAATCTTTGCAATAGGAGGCCTATAGCAGCGGTTTCCAAAAACGCTGGTATATGGAAACCTACTGTAGCGTTTTACAATCGCCACTATAGGTTAGGTTTATCATTTTTTTTTAATTACTTTAATTTTTGAAAGTACCCTATCCCAACGCTTCAAAAGCGCTGGAATATGGTCGTCCTATCCCAGCACTCTAAAAGCGCTGGAATAGGGTTTCTCATTTCCCTTATGGCAGAGACCTATCCCGACGCTTTTGGAAACGCTGGTAGAAGGTTACCCTATTCCCTTATGATGGAGACCTATCCCGGTGCTTTTGGAAGCACTGGAATAGGATTACTCCATTCCCTTATAGGAGAGACCTATCCTGACGCTTTTAAAAGCGCTGGGATAAGGTTAACCTATCTTGGCGTGTTTGAAAAGTGCTGGAATAGGTCTCCTATAAGGATTTATTATCAAATGACTAAAATGCCCTGTAAACACAAAAATATGTCCAAAACACCCCCGATACCTAGAATAAGAGCGATATACCCCCAAAACCTAATAAATGACTGAAATACACCCCCAAAACATCAAAAATGACCCAAGCACCCCCTTAGACATCGAAAATGACCAAAGTACCCCTTGTGCCTAAAACAGACCAAAATGCCCTTGATTACTTGAATAAGACCAAAATACCCCTATAAGTCTGATAAATGACCAAAATTTAAACACACCTAACACCCAAAACACACCCAACACCCAAAAAAAAAAACTTATACACCCCCAACACATTAAAAATGACCGAACTACCCCCAAAACATCGAAATGACCGAAATACCTCCTAAAAGCTAGAAAATGACAAAAGTACCCCCCATGCCTGAAAAAGGTGGAAAACCCCTTGATTACTTGAATAATACCAAAATAGCCCTATAAAAAAAAAAAAAAAAAATGACCACAATTCCCTCATAACCACAAAAAATGTCCAAAATATACCCGATATCGAAAAAAAAGACCAATGCACCGTAGAAACATGGAAACCGACTGTAAATATCCCCCTACATTTGAAAAAGCCCAAAATACCCCTTAATGACTAAAATAAGACCAATATACCCCTATAAATCAAAAATTGACCACAATGCCCCCATAATCGTTGGAGCTGTCTAAAATACACTCGAAACCTAAAAAATAACCAATACACCCCTAAAGTGTAAAAAATGATCAAAGAACTTGTGTAGGCAGCGTTATAATGACAGAAAAATTAGAGAAACGTTATAGCATGACCGAAATAGCCCCCAAAACATAAGAAATGATCCAATACCCTTTAAACATTTTAATAATTTTTTAAGTTCCAAGGGCATTTATGTCATTTTTTAGGCTTAGGATGTATGTGTGTAAAAATTTTTAATGCATAGGGGGTATTTGGATAAATTTTTTTTAAGTCTTAGATGTCTTTATGCATTTAATGGATGTTAAACGAAATAAATAAAAAATATATATATTTCATGCCATATCAACTGCCAACTGTATTTCCTGTTAGATAAAAAATAAAAATAAAAATAAAAATAAAATAAAATAAAAACTCTTTTGATGCTCACACATGAAATCAGTTTGGGGGAAAATTCTAAATCCCTACTCCCTCTCTCTAGTTAGATTCATCTCCCTCACCCCCTCACTCTCACATGAGTCAAGATCAAGTTGTAGACAACAAGGATTCCAACAATAGAAAGTTCATTCTCTCTCTCTCTCTCTCTCTCTCTCTCTCTCTTGAATTCTTTCTCTCTATTAGGGGTGTGTAGAATATCCGCTTGACCTGCCAACCCGCCCAATACATAGCCAACTCGCCTGCGCCAGGCGGGTTATTAAATTAGGTGGTTTGGGTTGGGTGGGTTAGACCCCTAAAATAGCGAATTAGGTTGAATAAAAAATTGAAACATTGCCTACTCGCTACAACCCAACCCGCCCAGTTAATTATAAATAAATAGAAAAATATATATTAGTTCAAAAATTTTAACCATATATTTTTTATTTAAAGTTAATCAATTTACCTAATCAATTTTTACAACTAATCAGCAAAAATTTTTTAAACAAAATATAAAAAGCCAACCCTTAAACGCACTCTAGCTATAGACTACATACACCCTGCATTTAGCCTTCACCTTCAGCCAACATTGAAGCCTCTTTTTTTTTTCTTTTTTTCTTTTTTTATCCTTTCAATTCTTCACTTTCCATCAATTGCGTACTCTCCTAGACAACAACAAAGGTAATTGTTTTTTTTGTCTTGTATTGTTTAATGTTTGTATCTATATTTTTTTGAGTATGTTGTTTATCTTTTCAATTTGGGCTCCATATATTCTTGTAAATCTACAGAATATTTTGTCTTTTGATCCATTATATATATTATAAAAAATGTTATAGTATGACATGTAAAGCCAGCTATACCTACAAACTCAAATCAATCCACTAAAGATGCAAACAAATACAAAACAACATGTAACATTAGATTGAAAAGCTAAAGGTCATTTAGTTTCTAATAATAGAGTTAGTTTTACTGTTGTGCATGTGTAATACTCTTAGTGGTTCTTAACTTCTTACAATTTGTAATACGGTTAGTTTAGGCACCAATGTTGGTTATCCTTATATGTAAGTATATATACTCTTTAGTTTATTAAAAGAATAATATCAACCTGCCTAACCCATCGAGTTGATACTGCAAAAATTTGTAACCAATCTGCCAGATTTAGAATTCGATGGGTCACTGGCAGATTGAAATTTTCCCAACCCACTAGTGGTGGATTGGATAGAAATATTGAACTTTACCCACCCAATCCGACCCGTGCACACCCTTACTCTCTATGTCTTGGCTGAAATGGGTTTGATTTGTGCTTAGGTTTAGTGATTTAGAGATTTGGTTTTTGGGGTTTGAAAAAGGGATCTTCATTTGGGGATTTTCAATTGAGAAATTAATCCGTAGGTCATCATGCCCTATGCCAACTCAATTGTCTCCCAGGTTTGTCTCTCCATTCCTCCTTCTCTTTTGCTATTAGTTCCACAAGTATCAATTTTTGTCCTTTGTAAGTTGTAACTCAATTACGAATTACAAATATATAGAAGTTAAGTTTAGCAACAACAACAACCAAAAAAAAAAAAAACACACACACACACACATATATATAGTCAAATTCAATTACACGTGATTATTGTTATTGCTTATATTTCTTTTTCTTTCTTATTTCTTGTTTTATTTCTATCTATCACCGTTTGCTTCGTTTTGAGGAGGTCAATGAAATAGAGGAAATTTTTGGTGAACCGTACTGAGTCCAAGATTGCTAGAATCTAGAAACATAGCATTGCCAGTTCACATAAATGCAAATTGGGTTTTGAGTGTTCAGAATGAATAACATCTTGCAAGGCTTCGAAGGAGTTAGTACACAAGAAGCACTAGAGGAGACTTTTATTTAGCCTTTGTTGTCAAGACTCAAGAAGAAAGCAAGTGGATTAAATTTCACAACTTTACATAATGTAAATTTGCCGAACAAGTGTGATTGTAAATTAATAATGAATCAAACATTATTGGTCTCCCTTTTTTTGTGTGATAAAATTATATATCTTCTGAAGTTGGGTCTTTCTACTTTTGATCTCCCTTTTGTTTTTGTGAAAGTTTTTTTGCTTATTTTCCCTCTCTTCCATTTTTTTTTTAATGCGCTGCCGTCTTTGCCACCTTCTACAACTTCAATGATTTTATTGAGATGGAGAAAAGGGAGAGGACATGGAAATGATATTGGATAACGAGAGAGAAACTTATAATGATTTTAGAACCATTTAGTGAGATGGTATTGATCTCACATACGTGTGAACATCTGAAATAGGTTTTTTTTTTTTTTTTTTTTTTTTTTTTTTTTTTTTTTTTTTTTTTTTTTTAAATCTAATGTGGCCATACAGTGGGTAGATGATGTGGTATGATTTTTTTTAATTATTCCATTTGACACATCATATTTTTCCATCCAAATGATAAAGGCGTGAATTAAATTAACACACTAAAAATATTGGAGATCAAATTGATACAATTGAATTGTTAGGAACCAAATTAAGATATGGTGTAAAAAATAGAAACCAACTTTGTAATTTATCCTAATAATAATTAATAAATAAATAAAAGAAGCAAGAAGGTTGCATGGCATTGCAGAGTGGCTTGAGTAAGTGGGCTGAAAGTCTAATACAACTTCTTCTTTTTAAAAGAAAATAAATAATAATTTTTTTCCCCCCACAAACTTATCATTTTTTTAAACACTAAATTATTTTTTTTCCCACCTCCACATTTTTTTCTCACATTAGTAGCCAAGTACTAATACAACTTCTTCTTAAAATAAAAAATAAAATAAAATTGCCATGAATAAAATGTGTAAACCCAAAAAATAAATAATAAAAAGCCGCATTACACACACGAAACATGTGTGATGAGACTATTATATAATAATAAAAGTTAAGTTTGGAAACCGCGATTGTGCCAAATGATTACTTTTACTAATTAGTAAATTAATTTTATATTACTTATTAAGATATATTTCCTCAAATTAAGGGATAATATTTAAAAACTATTAAATTTAGGAAAAAATTTATCATTTATATTTTATTTAAACTAAAATTTTATCATTGAAATTCTATTTTGACTTGATTTGACCAAAACTAACCAAAATTAATCCTGACCATTCGATAAGGATTAATTTAACCTCATGTTGTAGAAAATTTAATTCCCTTCAACATGATAGCTCATGAACCAAATTGGATTTAAAATTAACAAGATATCGTAATAGCAATGATGACTTATGCCAAGGATCCAAAACACCATTGTAGAACCAAATAAATTGACATTCTATTTTACTACACTTGCAATATTATTACACAAGAAAAGTTGATCATCCAACATATCTCCACTAGCAGGATGGTAGTCAATCCACTTACTAAGGTCACTACTAAATATGTGTTTTTGCTAAATATGTGTTTTAGACTCATCGTAGGAGTTTGGAATTTTGTTGGATTTGATATGTTTTTTTCGATAACTTATAGACATTGTGATTATTCATATCATATGCAACAATGAGGTTATTAATTTTAATTCATGTTGTGATGTGATTGATATTGCATAATAGGCACATTATTTGAGAATATGTCACCATGCTTAGATTAATCTACTCACATGAATGATCGCCATGGTGCTTGAGTAGTGAGCGGGATGAAACATAGCGATCACTTTGGCATTTTGGAAAGTGAGCAAGTGATCATCTTGAGTAGTGAGTGGGAGCTTTGCCATAGCATACAAATTATACTATAAATGCTGTAGTCAACAAATTAAGGAAGTGCTTGTGTAAATCCCTACATTGTCACTATATGAGGCTTCATTTACCATTACATGATCTATTTTATTCCCTTTTTGACTTAGAACTATGCCATGAAGGCTTGATGTCACTACTTAGCATGTCATCTTAGGGCCATGATAAAATACAATCTCACAAAGCATGTCTAGGAAAGCAGTCAAGTGCAAATGAATTATCATGAATGTCTCTCAAAGATTATTTAGAGCACTATTCATTCTATGACAAGTAGTCCTAATGATTATGATGAATCTTTGAATTTCAACATAATCATGAGCATATTATATGCTATGGGATCAAATGTTGCTTTGAGTTTTGAACTCATAGGGTATTAAAGAAACTTGAACTAGTGCGATAAAATAATTTGGGACATAGATGAGATATTATGAGTGATGTACTATGTTAGTTTAGATGATGACTTAATTTAGTACTCATACCCTACATACTCTATTTTTTGTATGAAGAAAGGATTGAATTAGAGATTGATAGGATCCAGTTCTGACTATAGTTCCCAATATGGATGGGTGGAAGATATTAGTAATTAGGTCAAATTCGACTCGACCCATAACCCATGGCCTAAAAATTGTCCACATGGGTTATTAAATGTATTTAACTTTGAGCTTAAATTTAAACTGATCTTATATGAGTTGTCAAAATTAGTAGTGAAGTGTTAAGATGAGCGATTGAGTGTTTGAAGACCACTCATCCTAATAGTGGGGTTTATCCCTATCTACTTTTATTTTATTTTATTTTAAAGAAAATTTCAACTTATAACGTCCGTTTCTGATAATAGCTCTTTATCATCAGACCAAGACACCAATTAGTTTTTGGTGTAGGTGGGGATTAAATCTCAGATATCATATTCAACCATAAAAAATTTTACCAGTTGAGCTAATTGGAACCCACTTATCTACTTTAAATATTCCTACAACAGTCAGAAAACTGAAGACTAAGGGTGTGTTTGTTTGGAGGTGAAATAGGGTGATGAAAAATTTTGGAGAGAAAATGGGAAGGAAAACTTTTTGGAGTGTATTTGGTTAAGAGGGGAGGAAGAAAAATAAATGGTAGGGTTCGTGTGTTTTCTCCTCAAGTCTACCAGTTGTTTTGTTTTGTTTTGTTTTTTTTTTTTTTTTAAACTAGACATGATTTTTATTTTTTAATAAATTGAGTAATTGCTTTTTCTTTTTTAGTTGTTTGACATTTTTTTGTTTTAATTGACCATCATTTTTTAACAAGTATATATGAGTAAATTTATACAAACTCACTTTTTCTATCTCTCTATTTTTCCACTCCCAACCAAACAAAAATAAGAGAAATTAAAACTTTTTCTATTCTCCCACTTTTCCATCCCCTAAACTGTTAATGCAATACCCACAATTATAGGTAAACGTCAACCACTTTCACCGTAAAGCCTGTGTTTTCCTTGGCTTGGAGGTTAAAAATACGAGATCAATGTCATTTAAACCATTGGTGCTGACAACACAGGTTAGGCGATATGTGTTCCAATAAAATTAGCAAGCCTCAGAAATTAAAAAAAAAACCAAAATGAAAGGAAAAGGCTAACTACAAGACGCTTGAATAAGCAGATTCAGACTTGAACCTATGATCAATAGATGGCAGACACATGAAAAACCAAAGGAAAAATTCCAACGCAGATTCGCAAAATCACCAAAAATCATTGCATGAACACTCCCCGTCCTTGAAATGGTGATATCTATTGGCATCTCTGACAACAATTTCCCTCTTCATAATGGTGCTTATAAATTTTAAAACTGTGTGACAGTCTCCACAAACACGAAGATTCTTCACTACCCGAATAACTGTCCCCGGGATAGCCTTAAGCAACCCGGAGGCCACAGCTAACCTCTCACTATGCCAAAATAGCTGTTTTTCCTTCTCTTGCCACTCCATGTCATGTAAAACAGAACTAATATCTGGAACATAACCCCTTCTCCTCATCTCTGCATCCAACTTCTTAAGCAAACCAAAAATCACATCCTTCATAGAATGAGCGGTCTCCCCAGCATAAAACACCATGCTTTCCTTTCCCAATTCAATACAACTATAGCCTGGTTGCTTTTTAACTTCCATGAATGCCATCAACTTTCTCACCTTTGAAACCTTTTCCCACAATTCAGCTCTAGCATAAATATTAGACAGCAGTATATATGTAGATGGGTCTTCTGGTTCTAAACTTAATAGATGATCAGCAACCCTAATTCCCATTTCAATTTTATTATGGTGCTTGCAGGCACTTAGTAAAGCTGCCCAAGTAGGTTCATCAGACTTAAATGGCATTGCATTAATGAGATTCTCAGCCTCATCTAGCTGTCCTGACCGACTAAGAAGATCCAAGAAGCATGTGTAGTGCTGCAGAGAAGGATTAATCCCATAATCCTCCATAGATTTGAATAGATAACGGCCTTTACTTACTAAGCCAACATGGCTACAAGCATAAATCAATCCAACAAAGGTCACTTCATTTGGCTTTACTCCAGCATAAATCATCTCATCATAAATAGCCAATGCCTCCTTTGCTTGCCCATGGTAAGCTGTCCCAACGATTATAGAAGTCCAAGAAACTACATCTCTTCGTTGCATCCTACCAAAAATTTCCTTTGCAGCCAGAATATCACTACATTTGGCATACATATCTACAAGGGCATTACTTATAAATATGCAGGACTCATAACCAAGAGTGATAACTAGGCCATGAATCTGCTTCCCAAGTTCCAGCACTACTAGATTAGCACTTGCACTAACAATGCTTGACAGAACTAATGGATCAACTATGTTGACTCCTTCTCTTCGCATTTCAATAAATAAATAAAACGCATCAACCCCATTCCCACTCTGTACCGACCCTGAAATAAAGGCTGTCCAAGAAAATAAATTCCTGACTGGTACTCTCTGAAATAGGTCACTAGCCTCTGATTTCCTCCCATGTCGAGCATACCCGGATATCATAGCAGTCCAATAAACTGAATTTTTCAAAGAAATTTAATCGAAAACCCCATGTGCAAGTAATCCACACTCGGCATACAAATCAACTAAGGATGACTTGACAACATTGTCGTCACGAAATGGGGACAACACAAAGTGGGCATGCACTTGCTTGCCTTTCCTAATAGCGCCCAAGGTAGTACATGCCTTAACGAGGCTAGCAAGCACAAAATGGTCAGGTCCTTGGTGATGTTTATTGTCTATACCTAATGGAGAATTAAGCAATGGGCTTCAGGTCAAGCAAGAAGAGGTAAGGTTATATGGGCCCCAATCAGAACTGCTCTAACCTTGGTTACCCACAAGAAGACACTAATGAAAGGCCCAAAAGCCCATCACCGAAATCTCTCCTATCTTTTCCCCTTAAGAGGGCTTGACTGCGTGAGGAAATGAGGTATCAAAAAACTTTATGCAAACATATTTTACACGCTCTTTCACACTAAGGTATCAATTTGTGATTAAAGCAATATTACTATAATATAAGTTCATAACATAATTACAACTTGACACTTTATCATGTTGTGAAAGTGAGTATATCTCTAAACTTATTAGAAGTAAATAGGGAACATTTAATTGAAGAACTACAAGGTATATTTAGTCACTAATGTACTTTTGTCCCTTCTTAGGGTCATGGGAGGTTTTCTCTCGACACAGTTAGAACTATTAAAGTTATTATTTTTTAGGAGTATATGATATTAAAGTAGCTCAAATCTACATATTAAGTATTTGTTGTGGTGTCCTTTAAAAAAAAGTATTTGTTGTAGTCATGATGAATATGATTTATTTTTTTGTTTGACGTGAACAATGAATATAATTAGTGTTACACCAATAACATAATAAATATATTTATGAATTACTTTCTTTAGATTTTATACACATCACTTTATAAGGCTTATATAATATAATTAAGAGTAAAGTACATTTTTAGCGCTCGAAGTTTGGGTTCTTATTTTAGCCCTTTAAGTTTCAAATTTTAACTTTTGCTCTACCATATTTGATTTTTGTTTTTAGATTAATCCTACCATCCATTTACATTAGTAAATTGATCATAAAATGTGAGATAAACTCAAAATAATTTTGTATCTTAAAAAAAACTAAAAATAATTTCACCAAGGGAAATGGACAATAGATTCAATAAGAAAACAAAATAAAACAGGAAGGGCAAAAATAAAAATTTTAAAACGTAAACGGTCAAATAAAAAAAACCTCAAAGTTTAAGGATCAAAACTATATTTTAATTCTTGAAAAATATAGGCTACCATGTATATTAAGTGATTTTTAAAAAAATTACTAAACCATCCGTGACATTTGCTAAGGAAAAATTCATGATTGAATGAAAGTATCCCTACATGACTCCTCACCTTCTAATTATTTTATTTTCCTTCTTGCAGCAATTCACCGTGTTCATGTTTTCATTTGGTCACATAAGAAATGCAATGTGATGAATAGCAAGAGCATGAAAAGCATGAAAAGTTTATAAAATTAGCTCCAAATTTCCATGTTTTGAGTCTTAATTGTATCCCAAATACATAGAGTATTGGAATAGGCATTGTTAAAGCGTAGGCATTGTTAAACCGAAATAGACTGAATGGACAAAAGTGGACCAAATTGACTAAAGTAGACCCAATGGACTAAATTGGACCTAAATGGACCAAATGAACTAAAGTAGATCAAATGGACCAAATTGAACCAAATTGGACAGAAGTAGACCAAAATGGACTAAAATAGACCAAAATGGACTGAAATAAACCAAAGTAAACCAAATTGGACCGAACTAGTTCGAATGTCGAACCATAACTAGTACAAACATGGCTGAAAAATTACTAATATATATATATATATATATATATATATATATTTATAAGTTAAAGCGTAGCATTTATTTATTGATACACTTCTATTAAATCACATCAACAGCCACATCATCAACCTATTTACAACTCTCTCTCTCTCTCTCTCTCTCTCTCTCTCTCTCTCTCTTATTTTTAACCCTTTTTATTCTTATTAATTTCCCAAATTATTGTTACACTTTTTCAAACCTTTTCCCTCCGTTTTACCTTTTCATCTCCCTACTACTATCTACTTTAATATTATTTTTCCTCTATCCATTTATCTTCCGTTATATTTGGCTTTTCTTATTCCCATCATCTTAATATAAATTTACAATTCTCTTTCTTATTCTATGCATAGTCTTCTCACACACAAAATGTTATTTCTCTCTCTTTCTCTCTCTCAAATTTTGTTTTTTCAATTTTTCTGTTGATTTTGATTTATCTTGCATCTCTACTTGAGGTCGATGAATTTTTGTATTATTTAGAACTCTATTTTGGGTTGATGTGATTAAGTTTTGTATTTTTATGTTTTTATCTTTTTTCTTTTCTTTGATTTTGTACATGTTATCCTAGTTCTTTACAACAAAGATAGTATATAAGAATACAATGTTTTTTTATTACATAACATGCTTTGGATAAATTGGTATATATAAGAATTAAAATGCTCATTAATCAAATTATTTGTTAAAAAAAAAAAAAAAAGGAATTGTGCATGGTAAAAAGTGTGCATATTTCAAAATAATTGATAACATTTTGGATTGTAGAACTTTTGGTTATTTCAGACTACTTGATATTTTATAAAAATGGATAAAACTCTATCTACTTATGATACTGTGTATTAATAGAAGATCAAAAGTTTGTCAAAACTTCAGCATAGGAATCACATGAGGCTTGAGTGCTAGAATTCTAGAATATGGTCTTAAAATAAAAATAAAGTAAAATAATATAGGAATATAATGAGTATCATTCACAGATCATTATTCATTTATTTGTATACTTCCATATAAATCTTTAATACATAATACCTTCTAAGAAAAATTTCCTATCTACTAAAGCTTTTTAAGTAAAATTTTATTCAAGCTAGACAAATTTATGGTACTATAAATACTCTCTAATGCCAAAGGTCTTGTAACTGAATTGACACGTCTTTATGCACAAAGTGCTTGGAGGTCTAGGGGAAAAAGGGTTTGAGTTGCGGGATTAACAGCATGTTGTAATTATCTCCAAAAAAAAAAAAAAATACTCTCTAATTATCCCTAAGCTTTTAGGCCTGTTTAAACAAATCTTTAATTTTCAAAACAGATAATGTAAATGTACACACCATGGGTCTCAAAGCTACTGAGACCACGCTTTTTAGTTTGTCAGGTTGTGGCAAATAAGGAAAAAGCACAAATAATTTAACAAATTAATAATAATATTTACATTTTTCATCCTATTTGTGCACAACCAAACCGCTACTAATCTACAGCATATTTGCCTTCAACTAAAAATCATGAAAATATTTTATCAAGTACTAACTTCGCCAACCTTTTTTTACAGTTGACGGAAATTAACACTAGTTAGCTGTCATCAATGGGCCCGGTTGGCCCGGTCCGGCCCATTTTTACTTTACCCATGAGCACAATGAGTTAAAAATAGTGGGCTATTAAACAATCATAGTGGGTTATTAAAATCATTCACAAAATGCAACCAAACAAACAAACTACTTTATTACTTCACTGAAATACAAATAATTTTATGAATCCTAATCGTTCGACATCAGAAAGGATAGGTTTTTTCAAAAACGGAAACCACATTTCCCACATATTTTAATCACCAGTATAAATGTATAAAATTCATCACCTAACATGCAACAGATGATATAATTAATTAGAGGCACCTAAAATCTAGTAGAAGAAAAATCATACCTTTATGCACTTCTTCCGGGACTTCAAACCTGTTGGCAATGACAATTGTTTTGGACGACAACTCCAAAGCAAGCCATCTATAAGACTTCCATAATCTATTGACAGTGCCGAGATCCGTACGTATAGCATCATAAGTTCAAGTTCGAATGACAGAGGAGGTGTAATTCCTCTCAAATCTTCAAGATTAAATGGAACCTATAATTCAATGAAAAGTTAAAAAAATGTTTCAGAATACAAAAGGTGAAATTGTAAAATATGAAAAGACGTTAAAGAAAGAAAATAGGTGAAAATAGATATATTTGCATTAGTGGACATACCTTTTCACAAATGACTGTTAGCTTCAAAACTTTTCTTTGATTTGACATTACTAGAACTTCCCTCAACTTGAGGAACCAAAGAATGTCAACAAGATTATCTAATGTAAAAGTAAGCTCAAAAGGACATGAAGCATTCTTTGGAAAAATCATAGGAAATACATTCTCTAAACTACGGTATTTGAATGATGACAGATTTGTACTATCAATTTCAAGCTCCAACAGCTTTAACAGCTTTTCGCATGCATCAAATGTTAACATTCTAAGCCTTTGTGCAGAAATCTTGACCCTTTCCAACATGATGCAGCCACTAACCTCCAAAGTTTCAAGGTGGGGGAATCTAGAAATATTGAAGTGAAGATATTGGTTTGTGTAATGCTCAAAAATCTGTCAAGTATAATTCTTTCAAATTTTGACATGCAATAATGTCCAATAGACATTGGCGTGGAAAAAAATCATACCCTCCCCAGCCAAAACACAAACCGAGCCTTCCCAGTCTAGCCTATTGAAAGTGGGCACAAAGAGACATAATGACAGAAACAACCATGGGAGTGACAAAGTTAAGCATTTCAAGTTCGAGGAAAGCAAACTACAAAATGGATTATCAATGGTGGAGGTTGACAGTACTCAGCCATGCCGATCACAATGATTGTCCTAAGTTGGAACTGTCGGGGGCTTAAGAATCGTCATGCAGTCGAGGTCCTCTCCAAATTGGTGAGGAAAAAAGCTCCCACAATTTTGTTCCTCATGGAAACAAAATTGATTGATAGAGAGATGGAACCGATAAAAAGGGAGTTGGGTTTTTATGGTATGCTAGCTGTGTCATGCAATGGTCGTAGGGGTGGATTGGCACTACTTTGGAGAGCAGATGTGACCGTGGACACACAAACCTATTCACCAAACCATATTGATGTGAGCGTACACCCACAAACTTCACCTGTATGGAGACTAACATGGTTATATGGCCATCCGAAGGAAGAACTCAAACTTGAAACATGGAGACTCATGAGACACCTACATGCTCGACCATGTCTACCTTGGGTATGTTTAGGTGATTTCAATGAACTGTTGGCCTCAGATGAAAAAAATGGTGGCAATAGTAGACTGATGGCTCCAATGGTTGAATTCAGAAACACTCCCCTCCACTGTGGTTTAGTTGACATGGGTTTTAGTGGCTACCCATTTACATGGAGTTTTTCCCTCAAACAAAAGTGAGTCACCTTTCAGTATCCTATTCTTACCACGATCCTACTATGATGGACATGGCACCACCCACCCAACCCTAGAAAAGACGACACAAAATCCAGCAATTTGAAGAGCAGTGGGTGGCCCACATTGATTGCGAGACGATAATCTGGGAGGCATGGAATCAAATACACCCTCATAGTAGCCCCATGTTCTACCTATTTTAGAAAATTAAAAAATGCAGAATGGACCTTATAGCATGGAGCCGTGTCACCTTTGGGAACACAGGAACTCACCTTGATGCAAAAGAAGGAGAACTCACCTCACTGATGGAAGCAAGGTATGGGTAGAACGTAGAGAGGATACATGGTGTGAAGAAGGAGATAAATGAGCTCTTACACCATGAGGAGGTATTTTGGAGACAAAGGTCGAGATCCATCTAGCTACCAGTAGGGGATAAAAATACAAAAAATTTCCATCAAAGGGCGAGCCAACAACGAAGAAAGAACAACATTGTGGGGTTGTATGATAGGGAAGGAGAGTGGCACATCGATGAGGATAAAATTGCCAACATAGTAGAAGACTATTACAAACAGCTATTCACATCTTCCACCTCATTGGATATGGATGCTATAATTGAATCTGTTGATCAGGTGGTGACCAAGGGTATGGCACAATCTTTGACCCGCCCCTATACAGAGGAAGAAGTGAAAACAACTCTATTACAAATGCACCCATCTAAATCACTAGGACCCGATGGTATGTTGCCTTTCCTTTTTCAAAAATTCTGGCATATTGTTAGGCATGATGTTACTGATGTTGTATTATCTATTTTACACTCTAGCAAATACCTAAGAAAAATGAATTATACAAATATCGTTCTTATCCCCCCCCCCCCAAAAAAAAAAAAAAAAAAAGACCCAGAATATATCATAGAATTTCATCCAATTAGTTTGGGAAATGCTGTATCAAGAAGAATTTCTAAGGTCCTTGCCAACCGGATAAAACCCATTTTACCTAATGTAATTTCTAACTCACAAAGTGCTTTTGTGCCTAATAGAATTATAACAAATAATACTATAGTGGCTTTTGAGATGATCCATCGTATGAGAAACAGGAGAAAAGGAAAAAAAAAAGGGCCACATGGCGGTAAAGCTTGACATCAGCAAAGCATATGACCGAGTGGAGTGGGAGTTCCCCCAAAGGATATTGCTAAAAATTAGCCTACTAGAGCAATGGATCAACTTAGCCATGGAAATGGTGCATACTGCATCTCATTAGACTTTAATCAATGGAGAAGCTAAGGGATTCATCACACCATCCCATGGCATCAAGTAAGGGGACCCTCTGTCTTTATACCTATTCCTCCTATGTGCCAAGGGTCTCTCCTTTCTCATTCGGAGAGCCATGGAAAACCAACAATTGAGAGGAGTATTGTCTTGTAATGGTCAAGATCTCACACTTGCTATTTGCGGATGACAGTCTACTATTTTGTGAGACAATAACTATTGAATGCCGACACTTGCTTGACATATTGGAGTCGTATGATAGAGCATCGGGTCAAGCCATCAACAGAAGAAAAACCACACTCTTCTTCAACCCAAACACAAGCCAACAAGTGAAGTTAGATATCCAAAACATGCTAGGAGCACAAATCATGACCAATTGTAAGAGGTACCTCAGACTACCAATGGTGGGAAGCAAATCAAAGGTGAGCACTTTTAGAGAATTACAGGAGCGGGTAACAAAAAGAGTGATGGAATGGAAATTAAAAAAATATCTCAAAGGCAAGAAGAGAGGTATTAATCAAGATGGTGGCACAAGCAATCCCAACTTATTCCATGAGCATGTTCAAAATCCTGAATAGAATTTGTGACGACATTAATTCGGCATTAGCAAAATATTGGTAGGACCAAACATGAAATGAGAAGAAAATCCATTGGATTAAATGGAGTAAATTGTGCAATCCAAAGGATAGAGGGGGAGTGGGATTTAGAGATATTCATGCATTCAATCTTACCATGTTAGCAAAACAAGCATGACGGCTAATCCAAGGAAGCCACTCTCTGTCTTTCAGAGCATACAAAGCACGCTATTTTCCTAATTGCTCATTCATGGAGGCCGAAATAGGGAACAACCATGGACGGAGCCATGGTTGGACTTGTGGGGGGCAATGCCCCCCCCAAATTTTTTTTTTTTTTAAAATGATTATATATATGGGTACTAATTTTAGCAATTTTGTTTTAGAAAATTACACTTTTGATCCCTTAAAAATCTTATTGATTCTTTTAAGAGTATTGTTATAGTCAAAAATTTTTCTATAACATTTTTACAAATGGTTAAGGTAGCAAATTCTTATTGGTTCGCATTTGGGCTTACTACTGACATTATCAGCAATTTGTAAAAAAATTTGTAATTCAAACATTTTCCACATTTTAAAGACCATTAAAAAATGTTTATAAGTCTAAAATCTAAAAAAGAAATATACAAGCCCAAAAAAATTAGTATAACAACAAAAATTATCAACAGTAAGCTTAAAAAAAAAAAAAAAATTAAGCTTAGTCAACCAATTTTACTTAAAACAAACAATTTGAAACTTTAAAAAATTTTAAACAACTAGCAGCTAAGCTACTAAGTAGCAACAAAATTGAAGGCTGAAGTCCCTACACACAACCAACAGCAAAGCCGTCCCCCTCGCTCTAAGTTCTGGCTCGTCTCTCGGAACAACCCCTCATTTGCGTGGAGAAGCTTGCTGAAGACAAGAGACTGATACGGGCAGCCACAGTGTGGAAAGTGGGAGATGGGAGGAGCATCAAAATTGATGACCACACGTGGCTCTCACAACCCCCCCCCCCCCCCCCCCCCCACAATTCAGACCAGATGCAGACAAAAAAATGAGGGTGGGTGACCTCTTCAACCCAGACACAAGACAGTGGCACTTGCAGTTGCTCGTTCATGCCTAACACGGTGGCTGATATTCGACACATTAATCTGGGTACAACAACAAACCGAGACAAACTAATATGGAAGGAGAACAGGAAGGGCATATTCTCTGTTAAATCAGCCTATCAAGTAACAATTCGCACGAGGCAAACTGAACAGGTGGAGCATTGCAAGGCAGGATAAAAAGTTGTGGAACCGTATTTGGCAGCTACAGGTACCTCCCAAGGTTAGAACTTTTATCTAGTGGGCGTGTTCCAACATACTCCCAACCTGCACGAACCTATGTCAAAGGAAGATCCCACTGGACCCAGCATGTGCAGTTTGTCATCAACATGATGAGATGGTGGCTCACGCTCTTTGGGGATGCCCCATGGCTAGAAATGTATGGGCGATGGTGGCAGGAAAGTTGCAGAAACGAAGTTCAGCTGCAGAGGATTTCTATAGCTTGGTGCGAGAACTGATGTCTGTGTTGACGACAAAAGAAGTGGAGGTGAGGGCTATAGTATCATGGGCCATCTCGAATGCACGAAACAGGTACCTATTTGACAGAAAACAAACCCACCCCAGCGACATTCTACGAGGGGCAATGACACTGCTACAAGAATACCAGAGGCCTGACTAATGATGAATTGATGATGTACACCAGTGGTTGTTGTTTTTTCTTGTCTGCAATGTTGCCTTTAGTGTGGCCAACGGCTTCTCGCATGCATACCCAATACTTCAACATTTTGTATTATGTGGGCCTGGCATTAGTTTTTTTGTACCTCTATACTTTTGACTCTATAATATTTCTATCGTTACTGTATAAAAAAAAATAATAAAAAAAAAATTAAAAAAGAGCTGAAATGTTGAAGATTTGCTGCTTCAACTTTGATGTTCTCAACTTCTTGTTCAGGAGGAGTCACCTCAACCTTGCAAAGTTTAGGAAGTTTGGAGATCTCCAAATTTTTCAATCCGTGGCATCCTATAATACTAAAATCTGTGATAAAAGGGCAACAACGAATGATATCTTGGATAATTTCTTCGTTCACACAAATATACCCAAGCAACAACTTCTGTATGGAATAAAATTTCACGGCACTCCCAAGTACATGGTTGCTCTAACTTACAACCATTTGTTGATTTTGCAACAAATATTGTTCTAGGCAAAGTATACCATGAATTCTTTTCAGTGTTCGAAGGCCAACTCTATCCAATTAACAACCAATGAAGCCAACTTGAAGTCAACACGTGTCATGTGAAGTTCAAATTTCTGCATCTTCAAATTATGCTATTGAAATCTATCTTAAAAGATGTATCCACACTATTCACGGACGTGTATCCGGCATGATATAACCTTTACCAAGAGCTTGATCAAAATCCAAAATTGGAAACGAAGACCATACACAATTCCATTTCTTGGACAAAAGACAAATCTTAGTTGCCTCTTTTTGGGTAGGAAGGACAAGATGTGATGCAAGATAAATTCAGGCAAATCCGATGTTCGATCTACAGCATCAATCTTTGATCCATCATGTGTCTCTCTAGGCTCACAATTTTTTAACAAATGTTTTTGTTGAGTAGTGTCTACGTTCAAGTTTCTAGGAAAGAGATTAACATATATATATATATATATATATATATACTAAATTATACCAACAAAATTTATTACAACTATTTCAAAATATAGAGATTTTTAAAAAAAGTAAAATTGACAAAATCTAATTAAGATTGATTATGTTTAGCAAAACTTAAATACAAAAACACAATTAATAATTTGAAATAAAAATTTATAATATAGAGAGTTATATAAATATTATTTGGTTGATATTTAAAAATACTACCAAATAAAAAATATTATTTGGTGGGTGTCTAAGACTCTAAGCTTACCAATAAAAAAATCAATTAAAAATTTCAAGGTGGTAAATTTTTACCCCAGAAAAAGAGCATTTTTTTTTTTTGGGTAAAATTTCAAGGTGTTAAAATCAATAATTATGTACTAAATTTCTTCAATCAAAAGAAATTAACAAGATTTCATGGAGCAAAATATTTGACTCTCCCAGCCAGCTAAACAAAATTGACCGTGGGTTCTAAAAAAAATTGACTTATTGTTTCTGTACATATGTTCACAATGAGATAGATCAACAATTAATCCTTCCTTTCTCAAAAATCATCTCTTTTTAACAAAAATCAAATCTTCGTCCCCTAAAAGCTTCAAGGGGACAAAAATAATTTGATAAAAGCAAGGCTAGTAGCCTAGTTCATAAAAAATTTATCTTAAAAACAAAAAATGAATCTCTTTTCCTTTAAACCTTGAAAAAGACAAATAATTTTTGGGGTTTTCATAACAAATGCTTACTCTGTCCACTTCAGTCCATTTCAGCCTACTTTGTCCACTTCGGTTCATTTCAGTCTACTTCGGTCTAATTCAATCTACTTCAGTCCAATGTGGTCCACTTGGTCCAATTAAGTTCATTTGGTCTACTTTGATAAATTCAGTCCATTTGGTCTACTTTGTTAAATTTGGTCCATTTAGTACACATTGTTTATTCAATCCAATTTGATCCATTCTATCCATCTTGGTCCATTTGAACTAATTTGGTCCATTTGGTACAATTCGTTGTATTTACTTAAGAATGGGACAATGCAAGTTTGGGTTAAGAGTACTATCAATTATTTGAGTAATATCAGTTGTAATTATATGATATGTTTTGGTTATCATAATAATCTTCTTAAGAAAATAAGATTTTAAATAATAATTTAAATTTTAAAAAAAAAATCATTGTACCAAAAGAAATTAGGAAAATATAATGCATAATAACAATAGTTAGAATAATATAAACCATTTCAAAAAAGAATAATATCAATAAAAAATAATTATAAAATTATATATTTGTAAAAATAGAGTTATGGAAATTACATGTTAAAAGTGTTTAATTTTTAGGAAGAACAAATTATCTTTAAAAAAATTTAAAGAATAAATTATAAATTATGTTACAATTATAAAATAATTATCTAATCTCACACATTACGTGTGTTTGCAACTAGTTATTATTATAATAAAGTAAAGTGAAACCATAATCTACCATAAGTAATGGATTCCAAGGTTAAGGAAGTGATTTGTTGTTGAAGTAACATTGATTAGATTTTTTTATCACATTAATATTTTAACTAAATTATTGATCATGCTTGTAAAATTCTATGTGCCCATTGAAGGTTTTATTGAAGTAGAACTTGGTAACATATAGAGAGAGTTTATTTTTTAGAACCATATGTTGATAATGTATTTGTCCAACTCAAAATTTTGATAGAGATTTCAGTCCTAAAATTAAAATTTTTCTTGATTTTAATAGCTAGACCCCCTTTTTTTTGTTGAGTTTCACCAATTTCTATGTGATTGGATAGATTTAGTTAAGCTTTGATTGAAATATAACCATGTGATTGGATTAATTTTAGAGCTATGTTTAAGATCATGGCTTTCCCTTTATTTTGACTAGTAATGGCCGAAAATCAAGTTTGAATTGAACGAGGTATCACTTAATTAATAAAATTACCGAAATTGCAATTCAGTTGTGAAAAAATACGTAATTTTTTCTACGAAACGCATGTTAAATTTTTGGTATGATTTTCATGAAAAATTGGTACCATTTTGGGACTTTTAAAATCAAGCATGCCTTTGAAGATCACACGTTAGAATTGATTAAGAAATTTAATCGATTCACATAAATTCTATGTCTTGTTTTTATTTGGGTCAATTTGATTTGTCATATTTTGGTCCTTTATTTTTATCAAATCATACCTGTGATTTATGTGAAGATCAAGCCAACTAATTATAATTAATGGGCATGCCATTTTTTTTTTTTTTTTTTTGTAAATCATTATATATTGATTTAAAGTTTATACAGTAAAGTGCAGGGCAATCTAGGTTTAAGCGTAGCACAGTCCAAGTTCACATTTTTATCCACTTCTATTCCTATCCACATATCCTAAACTCGGGCAAAATTGTTAAATACCCTTAACTTTAAGACTACGTAGCAAAATACTCATTTTTCCAAACTATTTAGAAAATGTCCATGTTTTAAAACTTGGTTTTAGCAAAATCGAGTTTCATTGAGTATATGTAATTGTTTTTTTTTTTTTTTAAATTTTATAGTTCATTAATATTAGATTCTTAGTATTTTGCACTCATTAACTCACTTGACACAAAGATTAAAAAATTTAAATAGACACATGGCACATACATAAGTGGATAATTATGGTGTAGTCCTCACATAAATTTAAACGTTTGCAAAATTGGATTATAATTTTATATTCTAATTCAACTTTCTCTAAGTTTTACATATTAATATATATATAGATGATTTATAAATTTGAATTTTTTTTTAGTTATATGATTTTTATACTTTATTATATTGAACTCCTCGTTTTCTACACTAAATTAACTAATTTGACACAAAAATTTAAAATTTTTGATTAGATGAGACACGTGACGCAAAATTAAACTTTAATTAAAATTTAATTTTTACACTAAATTAACTCACTTGGCACAAAATTCTAAAATTGAAATTAGATTAAACACCTAACGCAAAATTAGTTTATAATTGAATTTCAATTTGAAATTTAATTGGACTTTCCCCCTACTTTACCTATTATTATATATATTTATATATAGATTAGATTAAAATTCAAAAGTAGGTATAATGATTATGTTATGTTGCCTATAGATCTCATTCGAATGTAGACTTCATGAATATAAACTTTAATTCTTAAGTTGGCCATGTACATGGCCTTACGTTTTCAATGAGGATATTAAATCCTAAGTCTAGAATATCCTGGCTACTGCCTCTCTAATAGTAATATGAGATTATGAGAAGAAAGGGACGGAGCTGTAGTTGGACGTGGGGGTGGGAATTTTTTTTTTTTAAAATGCCAGTATATATAATGTATTAAATTTAGCAATTTGTTTCAATAAATTTTTATTTTACCCCCTTAACAATATTATTTATCTTTTTTAAAAGCTATAAAAAATTGATTGAAAAGCTCAAAAATATTAGCCTAAGAGCAAACTTGAGCCCAAACAACATCCCAAACAAACCCACGTAAGGCGAAAAAAAAAAAAAAAGATCCTAAGCCGATTCTAACAACTAGCCTAGGAGAACACCCACACACACCTGACATTACAATTTACAACACAGAGGACACCCAAAAAAGAAAAGGAAAAAAGAAAATAGAAATAAGAGAAAGGATTTAAGCGGCAGCTAGACACTAAAAAAAACAAAAACACAACAAGCACAGGCACGACATAATAGAGCAATAGCAGAAGCAAGAAATAGATAAACACCACACCACCATCAGTCCACTGCCCCCAAATTTGGTATAATATCTAATCTCTCTTCTTCTTTTTTATTATAGGAATATGAATATCTTATCTCTCTCTCATGTCTGAATCTCTAGTGCAAAAAATTGCTAAATTTTTTTTGGTTGATAATCTTTGTGAAAGAGAAATAGAAAAGAGATGAGAGAACTCTCTCCAGTCTACACTTACCGAAAATATGATAGAGAGGTAGAGTTCTCTCCTTAATGAAGTTAAAGTAATTTAAAAAAAAAAAATAGCTGTGACTAACGCATCACATCACCATGTGCTGTGCATTGCATTTGACAATGTTAAATTTTGTCTGTATTCTCTTCTCTCTTTTTTTGAGCTGATTGTATATGCTGCTTGCCTGTTAAGTGTGTTTTAATTTTCATCAAAAAAAAAGTGTGTTTTAATTAGGCTTGTCTGACGTGTGTAATGAGTGCTTGTTAATGCATTTTAATGTATTAAAAAACAAAAATTTTGTGTATTTGTTTTTCTTGATGGATTGTTAATGCTAAATGAATGTTTATTTGGATTAAAAAAAATTGTTTATAATTTACCCACCTAACTCTAAGTCTTAGCTCCGTCAAGAAACCGCTTTAGCCTAAGAATGACTACATCAATGGCTGAGAAAGAACCATTTTCTCTGTCTCATATTCGCCATCTTTTCTTCTAAATTATTTGATTTTAACAATATTCTAGATTGGTCAGCTAACTGCTCTGTCAACATATAGTAAGACAGCCCACAATGTTATCATGATCTCCTATTTTCTCCCTCATAAATTGATTACATCACACCAACCAAAGGTTTTTGGTCTCAACTGCATAAAACAAAATTGCTACAACCAATTTGTAGTAATTAATTGAGGTAATCTGCAATATTACCACCCCAAAAAAAAAAAAAAAATGCTACCTCTCTGCTTTGCAAGTCAGGATTGATTGTAATAAATAACTCTCTCAACTTCATGCTACCCTTCATTCCTGTCTCCATCATTTTCTTTTGATCATTCTCTTCATTGTGGCAATCTAGAAATTACAGCTTATATTAGTTTTTACTAAACTCATAAAATGAATAAATAATTTCAATTTACAACCATATAATAACCATTAGAGGATATATGTTAGAGTTAAATTTGAAAACATACCAAATTATGAGGTTTGTTAAATAGATTTTTTTCCATATTTTATTTCTTACTCATTTTTAATGAAAATAATAATAAATTAGTACATTAATAATTTGAATACTTAATGATTTTGAAATGTATTTTTTTTTCCTTTTTATTAAAACTTATATTAGAAAGAGAAATTAGATTTAAAACTGTATAATTTAAGAGGTTTAACATAAACTTTACAGAAAATGATAAATTTTTGTACATGTCAAATATAAGAAATACATGACTTTTACATACTCATTAAAATTTAGAAGATGATAAACTCTCTTAGTAAATTAATTTGTATATGTGTGTGTGGAGGATTGTCTTAACTAATATATTAGTATCACAACTTAGCCCCCAAACTAAAATTTCTAGCCCTCCCCCTGCATGAAAGTGCCTTAATATACTAACTCTGAATTATTAATTCCCTTATTTTTAAAAAAAAAAATTAAAAAAAAAAAAAAAGAATTATTAATTCCCTGCAATGATTTTATCTAGTTCAATGCACAAGCAATGAGCAACACTGAGCCATACGATGCAACCCTACTATACCACCTACTCACCATCATGCACGCTAGACCTAATATAACTGAAGAAAAAACAGTAGAAACAATCTAATATCAATCTATTATGTGACTAAATTTTTTCATCTATCCAAGATGTTTCATCAGAAATATGGGCAAGTGCTCTGGACTTGGATTTAGTGGAAAATGATCAACTATTATCCGCTTTGGCCAAGGAAAATAGCAAACCAACTAGTAGATCATTGATCATCAAGTTCGGCGTTGTTAGTACATTTTAACAAATCCCGTTAAATATTCTAACTAAAGTTACTCATTTAAGATCTCAAACTGGTATGAAAATAAATTAATTGCACATAAGAACCACAAGATTTATGTGAAACTATTTTCTCCTTTTAAGGGAAAAACTGAAAAACCATTGACCCAACAATGAAAAATTCATTATAATGAAATCGATTACAGAATCTTATCACATTTATACCTAAAACTTGAGTTCACATCAAATATAATAATATCCTCTCTCTGATAATTAATACAAACTCACTTAAGTTCTTTACTAGCTCTAGATGCTAAAGCTTTTTCCAGTTGCAGCATCGGAGAAACTCTCAATAAACAAAACCCAAAATTCTTAAGATGTGTGTGCAGGGACGGAGCTACTCATTGTGGCTTTGGGGGGAAAAGCACCCCCCCCCCCCCCCCAAAAAAAAAAAAAATATATATATATATATATATATTAGTATATGTGTAATACTAATTAAATTAACTTTACTCCCCTTAACAATACTATTGATCCCTTTAGAATAATTCTATAGCCAAATACCTTTCTACAAAATATTTACAAACTATTGAGGTAATAAATTCTTATTAGTTCACATCTAGATCCACCATTTGTCTCACTTTTTTACTTATCAATAACCACTCACCACATCAACTATTTGTTAAAAAAAAAAAAAAATGTAGCTCTAGCATTTTCCTCACTTTAAAAACTATAAAAAAATTTATAGATCTAAAATTAATAATCTAAAACAAAATATTCAAGCCCCAAAAAATTTGCCCAAGAACGAAAATTACAAATAGCAAAGTTAAAAAAAAAAAAAAATTTAAGCCCAATAAATCAATTTCACCCAAAATAATTTTGTCATTATCTAATAGTAGACGCACACATAAAAAAAATATTTAAAAAACCCTTTTCAAAACTTTTTGAAGATGCACCCCATACAATTGTAGTTTTGATGCATATTAGGCGATGCTGTCTTTCCTAATATTTTTATAGGATTACTAGCATTTTTTATTGTATTAGGTGATGTTGTCAAAATTGTTTAGGATTATTAGCATGATAAGTAACTATAATAAGTAATGCTAGAGAAAAGAAATTTTACAACTTTTGAGATCGCAGTTTATTATTAGTACATCACTTTTAAATTAAGACACCTCTTCATGTAAATGATGTTCCCAATCCAATCTTAATTGAATCTCCTGATCATTTGCAAGAGTAGGCAACATATCTAACAAAGTTTTGCAATTAAGAAGCCCCTCATCTTCAATCCCAGCTATACTTGTTAGCTTTGCACCTTTTAAATGATGTCGCCAACATGTGTGATGACTAGAACAGCAGCAGTCTGGATCTTCTCTATTCAATACCTTCTCACATAGCACCTAGAGATTGAGTAATTTATAGCCAAATTAGTAAGTCCCAGCAAGAATAATTATTCTAAGACAAATTAGATATATTCATAATCATCATTGCTTTTCATAATCAGAATAATTGTATCCATAACCACATGTTGGCAAAATGTTTGTAGCATTAGTGCTGCTTTTTAAATTCTGTTTATAGTGGTAACTGATCATACAACCGCTCTGTTTCTCCATTTAGCAATGATATAGACATTGCAATTGCACAATAGTTAATGGGGATAATTTGCAACTAACCCTTAATTATATATACAAAAGATTAGGGTTTCTATGACAAGTTATTAGGGCTTCTAATTTTTTGGATGGTTAGAGTTTAAGTCTATGTGATGTAAATCACTAAAAATGTTAGATTTTCAAAAATGTTTTGGTGAAAATTACAATTTATAATGACAGCTGAGTAATAATAATACTGGATTACATTCAAATTTAAGTTTTTAACCCAAACTTATGGTAAGATAAATGTGACAAGTTTGGACTTTGTCACAAGGTAGTGTCCCAATTTTTTGTCATACTATTATTCCCTACTCATGAAACACACTAGAAATTTCATTATAGCATGGTGGATGAAACTTGAGATTTTTAGGTTTACAGCACATCTTCAGGTCAATTGCATCCACCACTTTTGTGTTCTCGAAGGCTGTGAACCTCTTAACTTTAATTGTTCATTCAATTCCTATACCATTTTTTGTCCCTTGTGTTGAAATTATAATTTGTTGAACTTCTTTCACGTATATTGTCTTTTTTCTTTTTCTTTTTTTTTGCGATAAAAGCTTGAAAATTAGGTTGTGTTTGGTTCATGTAAAATATTTTCCAGAAAATAATTATTTTCTGGAAATGCTATTTTCTGGAAAGGAAAATATTTTGAAATACTATTTTCGAGAAAGGAAAATATTTTCAAGTGTTTGGTTGCATTATGAAAATTGTTCTAGAAAATATTTTCATATGTTTGGTAACATTCTGAAAATGCTATTTTCTACCACCACCCACACAAAACCCACCACCACACAATAGGAAAACCACCAAAACACCACCACCCACACCACTACAACAACAACAAAAAAATCAAAGATCAAAGAGAGAAAGTAAAAAATCAAAATCACACAGAGAGAGAGATCGATTTGTGGGTTCGTGGCACGAAGGCTCTGGGTTGTCGGCGAAGTTGAAGGCTCTGGGTCGAAGATTGGTTCGTGGGTTCGTAGATCGGCGAAGTTGAAAGCGTGATCTGGGCTCTGGGTTCACCGGCGAAGTCGAAGGCTGCTCTCTCTCTCTCTCTCTCTCTCTCTCTCTCTCTCTCTCTCTCTGTGCGCGAGTTCGAAAATGGTTTGAATTGAAAATTTTGACTGAAACCAATTTCCGGGTCAAAGCCATTAAAACACACGGTCAACTGAAAATATTTTCCGGAAAATTTATTTTCCATGCGCAACCAAACACCCGCATTTACGGAAAAGCATTTCCAAAAGTGATTTGAAGCCAAAACAAATACAGCCTTATATTGATGAAAAAAAAAAAAAAAAAAAAAACACCTTATACAAAGAAAGGACTGCCCCGTAGGCAGAGACAAAAAGAAACAGCACAAATCCCAAATAAGGCAACTTTTTTTTTTTTTTTTTTTGCTGGGTAATTGGTTTATAGGGGGATCGAACCCCCGAGCTTGACAAGGCACTAAGGCCCGGGTACCACTCAGGCACAAGGCCCGGTGGTAAATCCCAAATAAGGCAACTGGGACATTACATTCTTAAAATGTGCAACAAATTGTATATTCTCTAATTTTATAACTCTAAAGAAATGAATGATCTAAAGTTTCAATAGCAAAGTTCATATGATTTTTTTTTTTTTAATTCTAATTTACATTCTAAAAATGTGTAATCAGTTATAGGAACTCTTGATTCTCAAAATAAAATTAAAAAATAATAATAATAAAAATAAAAAGCTATAGGAACTCTTTATATGGAGATCCTCTTGCAAATGATTCATCGCTTTATTGTGATCCTCTTGAAAGAAAACTCTGTACGCAAACAAGATCAGCACCCCTAATCTATGAAATAAATAATAGGGGAGATTTACTTTATTTTTATTTGTTGTTTAATATGTAATATATTTATCAAGAAGTCTGAGTGGTTTAATCGAACCCAAGTTCATTATGACCCATGAGTAGCATTTCAAGATAATTCTACCACATCGTTTTTAAAATTCTACTCATTTAAATTTAAGAATAACATATTTCTTTAAATTCCATCATGAGAGCTCTTTTAATGCTTGGTAGACATAATCTGTGTTTCAGAAAGAGTGTTGAGCCCCATGAACTCTACTAGAAGCCTAAATGATTTTGATTATTTTTTTGGAATTTTTTTAACGGTAAATATTTTATAGATTTGTCAAAATTATTTGGTAATTGTCTAACTTGACAGTGGAATAGAAACCAAGAAGCTAGAGGTTGTGTGTGTGTGTGGCAGTGTGAGAGAGAGACAGAGACACAGAAAGCAAATAAATGAGACAAAGACCATTTGATTTTGGTGTGTGGCAGTGTGAGAGAGAGACAGAGACACAGAAAGCAAATAAATGAGACAAAGACCATTTGGATTTTGGACATACTATGCAAAAAAAAAAAAAAAAAAAAAAAAAAATTTAGTGGTCACAATAAAATCTCACAATATTTTCATAACAAGTGAGTTGTCCAAACAGAATTTAGACATGATAAATGTGCCAAGTTTGACTAACATGACTTTTTCATTTTTTCCAATTTCACCCTTTACATGTTTCTGGAAAACCTGGCTTCTCTTTACATTTATTCCAGTTCTAGCTAGTCCCATTTATTTTTGGTTGTTGGCCTATTTCTATCCATACCACAGTCTTGGAAATTTTTAATCCCTCCCACTTTTGTAATGTGATTGCTCCTGATAGTGTGATGCTTCCCAACATAAAGAACCAGTTATCTGCATCTACTAAGTTGCATTTAAGTTAAAAAAAAAAGTATGTATCAACAAGAAATTAAATATTACTCAATTATTTATTTATCCTTTCTCCACAAATTGATGTTTGCCAAATCCCAGATATATTTTACTTTATCACCTAATTTTCTTTATGTTTTTTTTGAGAAGAATAACACCTATTTTTCAATTTCCCATTGTAATCTAAAGTACTTTATTTTTATTGGTTTATTTTACCTAATAAAATATAAGTTAAAAAATACATTTGTATTTAAAAATCTTAATTTTGGTTTTTTTTTTTTTAAAGATTATTAATATATAGAATTTCAACTTAATGAGGTTCACTTGACAATTTCTCTTTATCAGTTGAGCTAACTAGACCATCAATGATATCATTTTTATTGCACACCAATCACTAACTGCCATCTCAATAATTGTGAATTTGTTGTGAATTTGTTGTTCAGTTAATGAGAAATGTTACTTCCACTATACTTTCACAACAATTTCTTAATGAATCTGAAAAAGTTAGTTAAGATTTAATTTTTTTTTTTTTTAAATGAATTTTTTAAGTACCACGTGGGTGTTAGTGTTGCAATGGAGAAAGTAACGGCTTTCCCGCCATATATAATTTTCTAGAATGTTTTCCTTTTTACCATTCACTTTGCCCTTCTTTCTTTTTCACCTTCTCTCCGTTGATTCTCTTTGCTAGCCATCTCTGTTGGCTCTCTCTTAGGTATTTTTCGTTTGCCTTTCATAATACTGTAATTCTTACATTCTCTCTCCTTTTCTGTCTCATTTCCTCTCTCTTTTCTCTCTTTTTCTGCCTCATTTTTTTTGCTGAATCATTTTTGTTAACTTAATTCACAATTCATGTTGTATTACATATTTTATAGACTTTATAGTTGAATCATTACAACTCTTGTTATTGAAAGTATTGTTTGGCTAGTTAATTTGTCTTCTCTATCTGTTCAAAACCCATAATCAGTTTTCTTGTTACCCAAGAACCAATGAATTTGATATTATTTTCTTTTCTTTTTTTTCATTAAACTTTCCATAAGCAGTTTCTTGGTACCAGAGAAACACTGAATTTGATATTATTTTCTAGTTTTTTTTTTTTTTGTTCATATAGAGGAAGATTTTATTTGTATGTTTTGAACATAATGGTTGTAATCTAATTGAATCAAATTTAATGCACCTAATTACACTAATGAGGGCTTGGCTTAAAATCTATGTTACTTTGGTCCTAAAGATATGCATGCTTGTCTTGTCAATTTAGAATGAGATGGATACATTTCTTGGAGTGCTTTTCATTGGCCTAATTTTCACTTGGCATTTGCAAATGTGGTTTTCTGTTCAAGTTGATATAACAAACCTCTGTAAGTGGAAGATTGGATATTGCCTTTATGAGAGAACCGCGTAGAAGTGTATTTTGTTTCTTTAAAAAATGTACGAAAAGGCAATGAGTATTAAGATGCTATCTCAGATTAGAATGCACCCAATTGGCATTATGTTTCTACATTTTCAAAAGCAATGTGCTTAAACAGGGAATAAATGTGTTCCTTGTGAATAGAAGCCCCTATATTTGAGAATAAGTACCTATTTTAGTTTATACAGTATTATGTCCCTATTATATGCCAGCATTGTTTTATATATGATATTTTTAGTAGTATTTATAAAATATATAAGAACAGTACATGTGAACCCTCTTTACCATGTCAAGGTGTATCTAAATATAAAAATACCCCAATTTATATGAAAATTGGAATACTATGTCAAACACCAAAATGGTATTTGACATGAAGTTTATTTCACAATTTAGATCAAGGTATTTTTGAATAAACTGAAAGCTGATGCTTGATAAATTTGATTTTTTGAAACTAACTTTTGAGCCCTTCTTGTTTCAGAGTTTTGTTTCTGTTTTGTGCTATTATATAGTTGGTTATAGCTTATAAGATCAAAGCAATCCTCACTAGAAATAAATCTTAGATATGGATATGTTATGTGTATTACATATCCAATAGTTGCGTTTATTATGTTTATTGTCTTCTATATTTGATGAGGAAACATGAATTTTTTAAATTGCATTTACTGTCTCATTAGAAAAGAGTGATTGAAGTTTACTTATATCCCAATATTTTCCTATTTCATCAAATAATTCAGCAATTCCCATAAAGCCTTGTTGTTGTTCCTCCTCTCACCAACATTGCAGACGGCTATTGATGAATACGATTGTAGTTATCCCCTGAAGTTGAGGGAATAACAAAAATTATGATTTTCAATGGGTGGAATGACAACCATGATAGGTTTTTGCTGATTCTTCACCGCCAAAACTATGGATTTGACACAAAGCCCATAGCAATTTCTATGCATAACAATTGCGACTATAAAGGACAAACATTTCATATAGTGAAATAAGGTATGTAGTTGCACAAAATTTAAATAAAAAAAATTGTTATATCACTTTTCATTTGTCACTAATAATAGATTTAATTTCAGTGCAGGTGCAAGTCAATAGGAACAGTATGCATCGCAAAGTTATTGCATGGTAAAGAAATGAGAAACAAACAATTGAAAGCAAGGCCGGCCCTAGACATTTTGGGGCCTAAGGCGAGAACTAAAAATTGGGTCTTTTTTATACTTATATATTAATTAGTCAATTTGCATCTCAAAAGGCAAAAAAAATACATTTTAAATGTAATATATTATAATATAAAAATATTAAATAAACATTAATTTAATTAATATATAAGTATAAAAAATGTCTCATTTTTAGTTTTTGCCTTAGGCCCCAAAATGTCTAGAGCCTGCCTGCTTTCAGTTGTTTGTTTCTCATTTCTTTACCATGCAATAACTTTGCGATGCGTACTGTTCCTATTGGCTTGCACCTGCACTGAAATTAAATCTAGTATTAGTGACAAATGAAAAGTGATATAACAATTTTTTTTTTTTTTTAATTTTATGCAACTACATACCTTATTTCACTATATGAAATGTTTGTCCATTATAGTTGCAACTTTTATGCATAGAAATTATTATGGGCTTTGTGTCAAATCCACAGTTTTGGCAGTGAAGAATCAGCAAAAACCTATCATGGTTGTCATTCCACCCATTGGAAATCATAATTTTTGTTATTCCCTCAACTTCAGGGGATAACTACAAATCATATTCAACAATAGCCGTCTGCAATGTTGGTGAGAGGAGGAACAACAACAAGGCTTTATGAGAGTTGCTGAATTATTTGATGAAACAGGAAAATATTGGGATATAAGTAAACTTCAATCACTCTTTTCTGATGAGACAGTAACTGCAATTTAAAAAATTCATGTTCCCTCATCAAATATAGAAGACAATGGACATAATAAAAGCAACTACTGGATATGTAATACACATAACATATCCATATCTAAGATTTATTTCCAGTGAGGATTGCTTTGATCTTATAAGCTATAACCAATTATATAATAGCACAAAACATAAACAAAACTTTGAAACAAGAAGGGGTCAAAATTAAAGTTAGTTTCAAAAAATCAAACTTTATCAAGCATCAGCTTTTAGTTTATTCAAGAATACCTTGATCTAAATTGTGAAATAAACTTCATGTCAAATACCATTTTGGTGTTTGACATAGTATTCCAATTTTCATATAAATTGGGACATTTTTCTATTTAGATACATCTTGACATGGTAAAGAGGGTTCACAGGTAGTGTTCCTATATATTTTATAAATACTACTAAAAATATCATATATAAAACAATGTTGGCATATAATAGGGACATAATACTATATAAACTAAAATAGGTACTTTTTCTCAAATATAGGGGTTTCTATTCACAAATAACACATTTATTCCCTGTTTAAGCACATTGCTTTTGAAAATGTAGAAACATAATGCCAATTGGGTGCATTCTAATCTAAGATAGCATCTTAATACTCATTGCCCTTTCATACATTTTTTAAAGAAATAAAATACACTTCTACATGGTTCTCTCATAAAGGTAATATCCAATCTTCCACTTACAGAGGTTTGTTATATCAACTTGAACAGAAAACCACATTTGCAAATGCCAAGTGAGAATTAGGCCAATGAAAAGCACTCCAAGAAATGTATCCATCTCATTCTAAATTGACAAGACAAGCATGCATATCTTTAGGACCAAAGTAACACAGATTTTAAGCCAAGCCCTCATTATGTAATCAGGTGCATTAAACCTGATTCAATTAGATTACAACCATTATGTTCAAAACATACAGATAAGTCTTCCTCTATATGAACAAATTGTTACGAAGCCAATAATGAAAAAAAAAAAAAAAAAACTAGAAAATAATATCAAATTTAGTGTTTCTCTAGTACCAAGAAACTGCTTATGGAAAGTTTAATGAAAAAAGAAAAGAAAAGAAAATAATATCAAATTCATCGATTCTAGGGTAACAAGAAAACTGATTATGGGTTTTGAACAGATAGAGAAGAAAAATTAACTAGCCAAACAATACTTTCAATAAAAAGAGTTGTAAGGATTCAACTATAAAGTCTATAAAATATGTAATACAACAAGAATTGTGAATTAAGTTAACAAAAATGATTCAACAAAAAAAAAAAATGAGGCAGAAAAATAGAGAAAAGAGAGGAAATGAGGCAGAAAAAGAGAGAGAATGTAAGAATTACAATATTATGAAAGGCAAACAAAAAATACCTGAGAGAGAGTCACAGAGAGAATTAGCGGAGAGAATGTGAAAAGGAAAGAAGGGCAAAGTGAATGGTAAAAAGGAAAACATTCTAGAAAATTATATATGGCGGGAAAGCCATTACTTTCTCCATTGCAACACTAATGCCCATGTGGTACTTTAAAAATTCATTTTTTTAATTAAATCTTAACTAACTTTTTAATGATTCATTAAGAAAATATAGTGGATGTAACGATTTCTCATTAATTGAACAACAAATTCACAATTATTAAGATGGCAGTTTGTTTGTGATTGGTGTGCAATAAAAATGATATCATTAATGGTCCAGTTAGCTCAATTGATAAAGAGCAATCGTCAAGTGAACCTCATTAAGTTGAAATTTTATATATTAATAATCTTTAAAAAAAAAAAAACAAAATTAAGATTTTTAAAAACAAATGTATTTTTTAACTTATATCTTATTAGGTAAAATAAACCAATAAAAATAAAGTACTCTAGATTACAATGGGAAATTGAAAAAAGGTGATAAAGTAAGAAATTGAAAAATAGGCGATATTCTTCTCCAAAAAACCTAAAAAAAATTAGGTGATAAAGTAAAATATGTCTGGGATTTGGCAAACATCAATTTGTGGGGAAAGGATAAATAAATAATTGAGTAATATTTAATTTCTAGTTGATACATACTTTTTTTTTTACTTCAATGCAACTTAGTTGATGCAGACAACTGGTTCTTTATGTTGGGAAGCATCACACTATCAGGAGCAATCACATTACAAAAGTGAGAGGGATTAAAAATTTTCAAGACTGGTATGGATAGAAATAGGCCAACAACCAAAAATAAATGGGACTAGCTAGAACTGGAATAAATGTAAAGAGAAGCCAGGTTTTCCAGAAACATGTAAAGGGTGAATTTGGAAAAAAAGAAAAAGTCATGTTAGTCAAACTTGGCACATTTATCATGTCTAAGTTCTGTTTGGACAACTCACTTGTTATGAAAATATTGTGAGATTTTATTGTGACCACTAAATCTTTTTTTTTTTTCTTTTTTTCGGGATAGCATGTCCAAAATCCAAATGGTCTTTGTCTCATTTATTTGCTTTTTGTCTCTCTCTCTCTCTCTCTCTCTGCCACACGCACACAACCTCTAGCTTCTTGGTTCCTATTCCACTGTCAAGTTAGACAATTACCAAATAATTTTGACAAATCTATAAAATATTTACCGTTAAAAAAATTCCAAAAAAATAATCAAAATCATTTAGGCTTCTAGTAGAGTTCATGGGGCTCAACACTCTTTCTCAAACACAGATTATGTCTACCAAGCATTAAAAGAGCTCTCATGATGGATTTTAAAGAAACATGTTATTCTTAAATTTAAATGATTAGAATTTTAAAAACAATCGTAACAAAAAAAAGGAGAGCAGACTTGAGTTAGGCGGCTAAAAGTTTTTTTTATTTTTTTTATTACTTTTTTTTTCTCAATTTTTTTTTTGGATAAATAATCTAATTTTTAGTTTTTTTTTTATTCAACTATAAGTTTTAGCATTTTGTCACATATTTAAAATAAAATTATTAAAAATCTATATTTTTTAATAAACAATATAAAAATAAACTACCGAAAATAAGCAATTTTTAAATGGATTTTAATGGACGTAACAAATGGTTTAATAAGTAAAAAAAATAAAACATGTATTTGTCACTTAGTAAATTATGCAACAAATTATTTAATCTCAAATGCATTAATTTGATTCACAGAAATAATACATCCATAAAATTTTTACAATAATTTTACAACAAAGTCATTGTATGTTTTTGTAAAATGTTTTACCAAATTTTTTAAAAGGTGAAACTTTTTATAAAAAAATTTACGGTTAATAGAAAATATTTTACTAATTTTACTACATTTTTGCAAACATTTATTTGAAAATGAGAAAAGCTTTTTCTGAAAAATATTTTAATTTAAAACAAACAGAGCATTAGTGTCAACTGTCAAATGCATGAATTTGGATTCAATCTTGAAGCAACGCTTCTTCACCTTGTTGTCTGAGTATTGTGTCACCACTCGAGCCGCCAACCACCAGCATCAATCTTAAAGCAACGCTACTCTACCTTTATAAACTAATGTGACAACAAATGTTATTGATGGATTTCAACCACATCATGAATGAATATTTGAATTGTTTCTTTATAATTGATAACACATGTTGTAAGCTCAATTTAATAAAACTTGTACTACTCAGCACTACTTTTTTTAAAAACTTAGTGTGATCTCTTATAATCTTACATTGTAGATGTGTCATTTTTGCCATGTCACCTAAAGGAACTAAAATCATTCATGGGCTAAACTTTAAAGACCACAATGTATTTAAGTCAATCACTACCGTACTAACTGAATTCCCACTAAAACCATCGAATAAAGTGGAAGTCCAATTCTTATTTACAACTTTTCATTGTGCATTTAAGTTTCTCTGCTACCCAAGAGTTCAGTGTATACTTCTGAGCACTCTTGCATTATAGAATTGATTGTCCCCTTCATCTGAAGGTGTTGTTAGGTTCCTAGGAATACCACGTGTATTGCTAGGCTTGTGGGTTTTTCTTCAGGGGTTTGGGAAACAGAATTCAAGGTAGTGTTTTGGACTCTCGGACAATCTCAATGGAGGACCTTACACAATCTTGGACACGTCTTTCCCTATCTGAAAGAGAAGGGCCAGGTTGCTGCCTCATGACAAAAGAAAGCGTTAAATCTTTCTCCATTGCAGCAAACTTCCTTACTAAAAGAGCTCTCAACGTTGAAGCAATTGCTAGAACTTTTACACCACTGTGGCGGGCAAGGACAGGTTTCAAAATTCAAAATATTGGAGATCATAAGATTCTTTTTTCTTTTGATGACAAGGAGGACGTAGACAGAATCCTAGGCAGCAAACAGTGGAGTTTTGACAAGCATTTGGTTGTTATGCAGCGCTATGATAATGACAAACCTCTCCAAGATATCAAGTATGATAGGACTACCTTTTGGCTACAAGTCCACGGCCTCCCAATAAGGTATATGACCATCGAAGCAGCGGAAAAGATTTGTGACGTTGTGGGCAAAGTTATCAAACAATCTGATTCACAAGTTTATGATGGGGGGTAACTTTATTCGTGTGAAGGTCTCAGTTGACATTACATTACCCTTATGTCTAGGTCACCTTATCTCCCTCAACAATGATAAGCAGGTGTGGGTCTTGTTCAAATATGAAATACTGCCAAACATTTGCTATTGGTGTGGCCGTCTTACTCATGATGATCGGGACTGCAACATTTAGATTGAAAGTGAAGGAACTCTAAGGCATGATCAGAAGGAATTTGGATCCAGCCTACATGCACCTCCATTTGTGGTTTCGAAGAAGAAAACAATTACGGTGTCGGGATACTTTTCTACAAGGAAGATGAACAACAAGGTCGGACATGCTTCTCAGCCAATGGAAGAGGAGCCACTGACTCAGCAGAACCAAACTGAGAAGTTTTCTGAGCCGGTGCATGAACCAATCGGTGAGCCAACTGGAGTTGAACGTTACAGGCAAGGAGAGAAGACGCAGTTATTGAGCAACGGTCAGAATGAAATGAATCCCATTAATCATGTAGGTCTGGAAATTTCGTTCCCATTAACTCCCACAATTAATGAGATATTAAGCTGTCCTAAGGACATTGATACGGTATTAAATGTGGGGAATGATGAGCCACAAAAGTCAAAAGATTCAGAAAAGGGTTTGGATACATCAAGGGTCTCAAAGCCACGTGACAATCCTAGTGTTTCAAGTCCAGGTTAGCAAAATGACTTAACATCTCACGTGATGAATAGGGTTGCACAAAAAATCGGGCAAGGGCATGTTCTCCCCTCTTGGACTTGTAGAAACAAACCAACCACACTTACACTTAGTGAAATCCCACCCACTCAATTCATCATAGGAAGAAAAATACAACCTTTGGCTTTAGATGATTTTTTAGAATTGCCTTCCAAGGGGGTTCAGGCTTCTCAGAAAGTTAATGAAGTTTCTTTTATATTGGCGAAGGCTGATCATCATCCCTGCCAGAAGCAATGAGTTGCCTAGCATGGAACTATCGTGGGCTTAGGAATTTGCATACAAGTAGAGAGCTTGTGGAAATTACACGGGCAAAAGATCCCTCTATGGTGTTTTTGGCCGAAACACTTGCAAATGATGCGAGGCTGGAAATTGTACAAAAAAGTATTGAGCATGATCATCGATGGGTGGTCCCAAGGGAAGGTCAAGGTGGTGGATTGGCTTTATTTTGGAAGTCTTCAATAAATTTGACAGTAATAGGGTCTTCGAAGTATTACATTGATGCAATCATTGATAAGAATTCAGAAGATGAATGGCAATTTACGGGTTTTTATGGTGAACCAGAGACAGCAAGAAGAGGTGAAGCATGGGAACAACTCAAGTACCTCAACTCTCAAACTAATATTCCATGGTCTTGCATTGGGGACTTTAATGAGATCACTAGACAAGATGAAAAGTTGGGTGGTGGAAAGAGGCCTCACAATCAAATGTAGCTTTTTAGGGAAGTATTAGATGAATGTGGATTTATGGATTTGGGGTATGTAGGTCCTAAATTCACTTGGGCTAGGCATTTCGAAAACAACAACTCAATTTGAGAGAGGTTAGATAGAGGCCTAGCCATAAATAGTTGGTTTTTAAAATTTCCTGGCACAAGGGTGTACCATTTACAGTGTGACTCTTCTAATCACATCCCTCTCCACATTATTTTTTTGGGTTTGGATCCTCCCAAAAGAAAGAAGTTGTTTCGATTTGAGAAAATGTGGTTGTCCAATCCTGGTTGTAGTGAGATTGTTGAAGCCGTGTGGCATAGCAGTGGTGTTACTGATTTTGATGAAGGAATTTTACAAAGAATTGAGAAGTGTGGTAGGGATTTGAGTTGGTGGAATATCTTTGGGAATGTAAGAAGGGAGCTGGAAAAATTGAGGAATTTACTCCTTAAGGCTGAGAATGAAGCTGTCCTAAGTGGTGATAATACTTGAGTTAGACAACTAAAGAAGGATATTGAAGTATTGAGGGATAGGGAGGCGACTATGTGGGCACAAAGGTCCAGATTATTATGGGCAAGGCAAGGGGACAGAAATACAAAATATTTCCATAGTTATGCCATAAAGAGGTATAGGAAAAATCTGATTGGGGGAGTTAGAGATGATGAGGGGATATGCAAAGTCCACCTGGAGGAGATAGCACCAGTTTTTGTAGATTACTACAAAACACTCTTTTCTTCATCGGGACATATTGAGGTTTCAAGGGTATTGGAGTGTGTGCCAACGATGATTATGGATGAGATGAATTCCTTGTTATGCCGTGCCTTTGAAGCTAGTGAAGTGAATGTGACTTTGCAACAAATGACTCCTCTAAAAGCTCCTAGGCCGGATGTACTGCCTCCCCTTTTTTACCAACATTTTTAGGGCACTGTGAACCAATATGTCACTTCTTCCATCTTGGAGTGGCTAAACTCAGGTACTCTACCTACTTCCCTTAACCATACTTTTATCACACTTATCCCAAAGATTAATTCCCCGAGTATGTTCACCAATACCGTCCTATAAGCCTATTCAATGTGTTATATAAAATATTTTCCAAGGTTTTAGCCAACCATTTGAAGAAAATATTACCCTCCATCATTACAGAACACCAATCCGCATTTACAAAAGATAGGCTAATTTCTGATAACATTATGGTAGCATTTGAAACTTTACATTGCTTGCAAAGATATAGGTCTAGTACCCATGGCTATATGGCCATAAAACTTTATATGAGTAAGGCCTATGACTGGGTGGAATGGCATTTTCTTGAAAGGATTATGAAGAAGATGGGTTTAAATGAAGAGTGGATTAAGCTTGTTATGGTGTGTGTTAAAACAATTACATATTCAGTTTTGGTGAATGATGAGGCCAGTGGTTTAATCCACCCAACAAAGGGCATAAGGCAAGGAGACCCATTATCTCTATTCCTATTTTTACTATGTACGGAGAGGCTGAATGGGATGATAAAAAAGGCTGAAATTGATGGGAATATCCAAGGGTTTTCCTTTTGTAGGAGAGGCCCAAAAATAACACATTTGCTCTCTGTAGATGATTGTCTTCTTTTTTGCAAGGTAGCTATGGATGAGTGTGGGAAGGTGTTAGATATCTTGAATGACTATAAGGAGGCCTTAGGACACAAAATAAATATAAAGAAAACTGCACTTTTCTTCAGCAAAACCACTAATGCCGAAATAAAGAACAATATCAAAGAAGCTTGGGGAGTTTCGGAAATTATGCAATATGAGAAATATTTGGGTCTACCTTCCTTTGTTGGGAAAGGAAAAAAAGCAAGCTTCAATTACATTAAGGAAAAGGTGTGGTGAAAATTACAAGGATGGGAAGGGAAGTTATTCTCACAAGTAGGTAGGGAAGTGTTGATTAAATTAGTCATCCAAGTCATTCCAACATACACAATGGGATGTTTCAAAATTCCCTTGGGTCTATGCAATGAGATTGAAGCCATGATAAGGAAGTTTTGGTTGGGACAAAGAGATGATAGAAGAAAAATCCATTTGATAAAGTGGAAAGATTTGACGAAATCAAAAGTAGTTGGTGGTATAGGTTTTAGAGATCTTGCCATGTTCAATGTCTCATTACTAGCAAAGCAAGCTTGGTGCCTTTTGCACAACCACAATACTCTCTTCTACAAGGTTTTCAAAGCATGGTTTTTCCCAAACACAACGATCATGGAGGCTAAGGATTCAGGATGGGGCTCTTATGCATGGAGGAGTATACTTGTAGGAAGGGATGTTATCCAAAGGGGTGCTAGATGAAGGGTTGGCAATGGGGAAAAAAAAAATCAGAATTTGGCAAGATCACTGGCTGCCTAGAAAGCACCCTCCCCTTCTATCCGAATGCCCAATAGTAGATTATGAAAACTCTATAATGGATAGTCTAATAGATCCAGATAGTAGACAGTGGAACAAAGAGCTAGTGGAAGAGCTATTTAATGAGGAAGAAGCAGAGTTGATAAAGAAAATCCCATTAAGCCAAAATGCACCTGATGACATCTTGTATTGGCCATACTCAAGCAATGGACTTTACATCTGCAAGTCGGGTTACAAGTTTTTAAAGATGGAGGAAGAATGGTGTGAAACTACACAGGTAACCACGAACAAAGACACACAGGTTTGGAAGCAAATTTGGGCTATGCGAGTACCACAAAAGGTGAAGACAATGTTGTGGAGGGCTTGTCGTGAAGCCATGCCAACAAAATAGTCAATGTATCGTCACAAAATTGTGGAGGACGCATTATGTGTGAGATGCCGAGCTGCTTCAAAAAACTCCCTCCATGCATTGTGGACATGCCCTAAGCTTGACGTGGTGTAGGCAGAATCGGAGCTGTGGAGCTTCTGAAGCTATGTCCAGTTCTTCAACTTCAAAGAACTCCTATCATGGCTAATCACGAACAACCAACAGTTGGAGTTATTTGCAGTAACGGCTTGGTCTATATGGAATCAATGAAACCAAGTCTGTCTCAACCAACAAGCAGATGCCATCCATCAGATCACCCATATATCCAGAACTTGGTTAGTTGATTTCCACGCAAAACAAGTCAGTCACGGGCGCATGTAAACCATACTCAGCCTACTAGTTGTCGATGGAAGCCTCCACCATCAAGTCTCTTTAAAATTAACTTTGATGGTGTGGTTTGCTAGAGGAACAAAAAGTCAAGTATTGGGGTGGTCATCAGAGACAACAGGGGTCTCGTAATTGCATCGTGTTCAAAGGCGGTGCATCAGGTGCTAGGCAGTGCTGACATCGAAGTCATGGCTACGACGTGGGCTTTATCATTCGCATTAGATGTGGGGGTAAAACGTGCTATGCTAGAGGGCGATTCCTTGGCAGTGATAAAAGGCTTAAGGGAGGATGAAAGTCTTTTGGTTCCATGCGGACTACTGTTGGAGGATGCAAAGATTTTGTCTTGACAATTTGATGAGTTGCGTTACTCTCATACAAAGAGAGAAGGCAACGGTTTAGCACATAGTCTTGCTAGATATGCAATTAGCATACTAGATTTCTTAGTTTGGATGGAGGATGTTTCATCACAATTTCTTCCTGTATTACAAACCGATTTATTGGGTTTATTTTAATAAAAGTTGGATGTGCTGTCCCTAAAAAAAAAAAAAAAAAAAACTGAATTCCCACTAATTCCTTTCTCAAAAAAAAAATAATTAAATAAATAAATAATTCCTACTAATTCAAATATGATGTTAGATTATGATCCGTCAAATCTCATCTTATTGAACATTGTCAAATTTTCCACCTGGAAAAGCTTGAATTGTAATTTGCCTAGATGTCCGTTTCTTTAAAAAAAAAAAAAAAAGCGAAAGCACATTTTGGTCCCTACATTTTCGCACAATTCCTACTTTGGTCCCTAAATTTTATTTTTACCGCTTTTAGTCCCTATTTAGAAAAACGCCTTCTGTTTTAGTCCTTTCCGTCAGTGCCGTTAGGGCACTGACCTACATGGCAAACGGAATTATTAAAATAATAATAAAAAATTTTATTTTGTCATTAAAAAATGCCAAGTTAGCATTTAAATTTTTAAAAAAAAATTATTAAATTTAACTAAATAAAAAAATAAAAAACAGAAATAATAATAAAAAATCACATTAATTAAGATTGAAGTGTGTCTTGAGTAAGAACAACAAGAACACACACACAAACCCAGAAATTAAAATTCAAAAATTAAAATTTTCAAAATCATCACATACACATGAAAGTTTGGAAATGTTCCAATCGGGGCCACGTGAAAGACAAAATAAACTACAAAAACAACCCAAACACACACTGTACATGACAACAACATAAAAGAAAAAAAACCCAGTAATGCTTTAAACTTTAAAAAGCAAACCCAGATATAGATTCAAAAAAAAAAAAAATTAAGTACCCAAAGCTTCCAATTGGTGCTTCTTGCTACTAGAACCAGGCGGTCTGCCCCTAGCTTTCTTGAACGAAGTGGGTGGCGCTAATCCTCCAGAAGGAAGCGATGTTGGAGCCGAGGGAGGAGGAGTTGGAGCTGGATGAGGAGATGAAAACCCACCTCCACCACTTGACTGAGTCTGAGCTACAGGTATGAGCTGAGCCGTAGGAGTGAGACCCAAAGCCATAGAGCCATCTGGGCCATACTTTCTGGGTCTCCCTCTTTTCCTCTTAGCTTGCTCGCCGCCAGTCATACTCCCCATATTCACATTCACATTCACAGCCCCACCACCACCACTTCCACCATCAAGCTGGTAAGTCGGTGATGTTGCTGCTGCTGCTGTTGTTGTCGTCGTAGCAGCTGTGGCGTTTGTTGCGGCGGAGATGGGCTTGTAAACAGCGTTGCCGTCGGAACTAAAACCCAAGCGCATGTTCTGAACCAATGGCTGTGCTAGCGGCGGCGACGACAAATGTTGCTGTTGTTGATGTTGTTGTTGTTGTTGAAGTGCACCAACGGCGGCGAAAATTTTAATTTTTGAATTTTAATTTATGGGTTTGTGTATGTGTTCTTGTTTTTCTTGCTCAAGACACACTTCAATCTTAATTAATGTAATTTTTTATTTTTATTTCTGTTTTTTATTTTTTTATTTAGTTAAATTTAATAAATTATTTTTTAAAATTTAAATGCTGACTTGGCATTTTTTAATGACAAAATAAAAATTTTTATTATTATTTTAATAATTCCGTTTGTCACGTAGGTCAGTGCCCTAACAGCACTGACGGAAAGGACTAAAACAGAAGGCGTTTTTCTAAACAGGAACTAAAAGCGGTAAAAATAAAATTTAGGGACCAAAGTAGGAATCGTGCAAAAATATAGGAACCAAAATGTACTTTTCGCCAAAAAAAAATTGCTACCTTCATTAGTGGGTTCTATTTGACCAACTTGCAGTTAACTTATAAGTATGATACAGCTATATACCTCCTTCAATTCTTCTCCTTCTTCTTCTTCTTCTTCTTCTTCTCAATTATTTAGAATAAAATATTTGAGAACAAAAAATAGAGGCCTAATTGATTTTATTATGGATATGAACCGCAAAAGAGCAAAGAATTAAAGATCATATAATTTGTACTAGATTTTTATGTGATTTTGTGCTGCCAGGTAGGGAGCGTTGGATGAGAAGGACCAACGCCAACTCAGAATAGAAAATGAACGAGCAAAAAGGCCCATAGTCTAGGTACCCTTTATAATGGGCCTAAAAGGCTAATCATAAAGTTTGGTGGGAGTACCGTAGCATTACCTTAAAGAAAAATTGCTAGGAAAAAAAAAAAATACTTATGACGTTATAATCCAACTATTGTGTTCAAAAGTTTCTAATAATGCTCTGATGAAAGCGTTTTAATATAACAAATACTATAACTAGCTTAGGATTATTCATTTCCTGACAATGATTTTATCCAGTTCAGTGCAGTAGTGAGCCCATACGATATTATCTAGAGGTGGCAATTTGTATTTGTGTGTTGAATTTGTGTTGTGTCAACTTATGATAGGAATGGATTCACAGCCCCTTGGCCCAAAAAAAAAAAGGAAAAAAAATTGGGCCCCCTCAGCCCAAAGAAAAAAAAAAATTTAATGATAATTTTTTTTTCTAAAGTTGTGCATCACTCTTCCAAAAACTTGGATTCCCTCTAGCTTAGCCCAACTAGCAACTACTCAACTAAAAAATTTAACAAAAACAAAATTTTAAAATAAAAAATCTCAATCAGCCCAGTATTTGAGTACTAGCATTAGGTGTTATAAATGGTAAATATTTAATATTTAGAACACCAAATACCAAAAATGCTACTGTACAAGACATTTCAAATACTATATTAATGTAGCAAAAGTACGTTTTGGTTTGTGAAAATAATTTTTTTTTTGCAACAGTTGATGCTTTTAAGAAATAATATTATTATTATTATTATTTTTGGTAAATGATTGCATCTTAATGTATTAAGAAACAATGATTTTGTGTATTGATCTTGATTGATAGTTTGTTAGTACTATATGGATACCTATTTGGATTTTTTTTCTTCTTATACTTCGGCCCCCCTAACTTGAAATCCTAGGTCCGCCCCTGACTCATGAGTATTAGACTATATGGTTTGTGAAAATAAATTTTATTTTGCAACAATTGATGCTTTTAAGAAACAATATTATTTTGTATTTTTTTTTTTTTTGTCTTTGTTAGTAAATGATTGCATCTTAATGTATTAAAAAACAATGATTTTGTGTATTGATCTTGGTTGATAGTTTGTTAGTACTATATGGATACTTATTTGAATTTTTTTTCTTTTTATACTTCGCCCCCCCTAATTTGAAATCCTAGGTCCGCCCCTGACTCATGAGTATTGGACTATATGGGTCAATACTAACTTGACATGTTTATTAAATGGATCAAGATTTATCAACCCTAATACGGCCCATTTATTAAACGGGTCAGTTATGTCGACCTATTTATCAGATTTTATCAAAAAAAAATGTTAGTATTAACCAAATTATATGAATTATGAAAAACTAAACAAATAAATATTTTTAGTATAAAATTCAAAACTAACAAGTAATTGCATCACAAATAATCATTCAAAACTAAAGAATATCTCAATATCACAAATAATGTATCACAATATGTCAAAGAAAATAAACCACAACAACTAATAAGTTTATATACCTAGGGTTTGAATAGTATATTGGTAAAATATCATTTAATTAAATGGGTCAAATGGGTCAAACAAGTTCCATGAGTTGGATACTAACTTAATCCGTTTATTAAACGGTCATTCCTGCCGACCCAAATATGACAACGAACTTATTAAGTCTCAATCCATAACTTGCTAATTTTGTGTCGTATCATGTCAAATTCGTGAGTCGTGTCCAATTTTACCCCCCTAATACCACCTACTCGCCATCATGCTAATGACACTACGGTTTCTTCACATTTGAGATGCACTAAAAGTTTTGTGGTGTCTCTATCCAAAAATAAATAACAGTTTTGTGGTGACCACTGTCCACTATGCTAGAGTTTAATCATTCTCAAATAAATGAATTAACAGGACTGAAAATAATGGTAAAAAATCTGCATAACATAAGAAGCATCCAAAGAGGAATAGGTTGATGCAGTAGTAATATTTTTTTATTTGGTGTTTTGTACTAAAGAGGAGGATGGAAAGAAGGATGCAAATAATAAAAATATACCTAACATAACAAACATTCTAAGGGTAAGGGAGTTAGGTTGGTTTCACTAAAAAATAAATGAGGTAGGTTGGTGCAATGGTTCTTCTCAAAACAAAAAGTTGGTGCAATGGTAATCCACAACCACAAGAGTATCTATTTATAGCATTATTATTGTATACAAAACAGGAAAAAGAAGAAAGGAAGAAGGATGCAACTTTATCTCTAATGTATTTATAGCATTCTTTTGTACAAAAAAGGAAAAAGATAGAAGCTATGAAGCACGGGTGCGTTTCTCGATTCAGGTGCAAGTGTGAGACTTGGCAATTTTTCAAAAGGTAGGGTGCAGGTGCGAGTGCAGGGGGTGCGGCGATTAAAAAATTATTAAAAATATTTTTATATAATGAATTTTAATATTTTTTTATATAAAAAAATTCAAATAAAGAGGTAGAGTTTATTATTAAAAAAAACAATTATTTATGATTTGTTTTTGACAAAATCAATATTTTTGGTAATTACAAACAAAAAACCACCTTTCAGTTAGGTTCCTTTACTCCTTTTCCAATTCCCAAACCTACCCACTTGAAATAATGACTTTCTCACCTACTTAATTTATATTATTTTATTATATATTTTTATTCTTCTTCCTCACCACTTTAAGTTCTAACCCTTTCTTTGTGTCTTCTCATCTTCTTCTTCCTTCTCTTTTTTTTTTTTTTTTTCCTTTTTTTTTTTTCGTCTCTCACATGACCACATAAAGCAGAAGAATGGCGACCAGCGGCCATTTCGACCTATTTCGACAATCGAATCGGCCGGAACTGGGCCGTATCGGTCGAAATCGAGCCATATTGGCCTGTTTTGTTGGCCGGAATCGGACCGTTTTGGCCCTTTCGGTGGGAATCGGGCCTAATCGAAGCAAATTGGCCGATTTCGGCGTGAATCAAATTATAAAAAAAAAAAAATAAAAAAAAAAAAAGAGGAGAATTGACGCAGCAGATGCCAGATGACGCATCAGAACGAGTCCGGTGCAAGTGCGACAACTCTGGAGCCGCACCTGTGCTTTCTTGGATAGAAGGAGGAAGGATGCAAATGCTAATAAATGGTGGAGAAGTCAATGGTAGGAGCTCTAAAAAAATTTTCAAGTGTGATCATTAAGAAACTTAAATTATACAAAATATAATATAAAAAAAACTTTATTTTTTTTTTTTTAATTACAAATATATGAAGTTTTACAATTTCTTTTTAAAAGTTTTCATGTTTGAAATCTTTGTATAATTGCCTAATTATTAGTGTTGCAAATGCAAATTACGTATTCTTCAAATTTTAGTTCAATAAAATTTTCTTGGGCTTTTTTCTTTTTATTTGAAATGGTCTAATATATTATTAAAGAAAACAAAGTTTAATTTTGTTAAAATTAAAAAATTTAGAATTGTTAAAAAAATTTTAAGGCAAAAAAAATAATATTTTATATTTTATCTATAAAAAGAAAATATTTCTAGTTCTAGGTCAGGGTGGTACTGTGACCACCCTACCTTTTAACATAGAGCCGCCCCTTGGAAAAAGTACGTTCTGACATGCTTATGTGAATTTATTAATGATGTTAGGTGCTTTATGTGTATGCATGTACAATGTATTTGTCTATGAATTCCGAGAACTCATGTTTTGTGTTGTAAGATAATATTTACTAGTTTACCAAAAAAAGATAATATTTACTGGATTTGATTTATTACATTCTACAATCAATTTTTATATCATTTCAGTTGGAAGAGAGAGAAAGCAGATGCTTTTGAAGTACAGTTCACATGTAACCCCAAATCATTAAAGTATATTATTTAATACAAAAATATGAAACAAAGTTTAAAAATCCATGCGAAAAGGTTAAGTTTTCCATTAAGTATTTTGCCTTTATTGTGTGGGTTGTTTCTAGAAAATAAATAAATGAAAAATAATTGTCTCATATTACTTGTGTGTAGTATAACTTTCCATATCGCTTTTTAAAAGTTTTTATGGTTTTTAAGTAGAGTTTGTGGTGTGCACTTTTATTAGAAGTTAGAACTTTATTCCCTTTTTCTTGTGTGTGCAAGCATGTGTTTGTTTTAATACTTCTAAGTTTGAAGGGGTTACTATTCAAATCTAACCAGAAAAATTATGATTGCTCCTACAAAGTATATCAAATCCTCTCATTTAATGTGCTGGGCACAAACTTAGAATAGGCACAAAGTGCTTGAGGGTTTAGGAGGAAAGGGTTCGAGTTACGAAGTTAACAGCATGTTATAATTATTTCTCAAAAATAAAATCCTCTCATTTAATGTGGATTCATCACAAGGGAGGTGTTATAGGTTTAAATCCTAATATATCTATATATCATTTTTCAAAAAAAAAAAAAAATCCTTTCATTTAATGCCAATTTGTCATATATATTTGAAATCTTGAACTACCAAATTCTTTTTCTTGCCATTTTAAATGAGAGGTTTTTAGATAGATTTACGTAATTATCATAAAAATAGAGTTGCAATACTAAGGGCATGTTTGGTAGACTATAATAGGCGTTGGATTTTAATAGTTATTCTCATAGTTTAGTTATTCTTTAGTTTGGTTATGCTTTTATTACAAGGAATAATCATTCCTTATGAATAGCTATTCTTCAAAATGAGGAATAACTATTCATCTTTAAAAGGTTGTAGTAGCTATTTCTTAGTAAGAACAATAATTTCAAAACTTAATATATTTTCAAATAAACAAACTTTCCATATACATCTAACAATTATAAAAATAAAAAATCATAAAAAATAACACATATCTCTCTTAAATTTAAAAATAACAATTTTAATGAGATATAATTGCATGAGTAAGAAATTTCCTAAAATAAATATTAAGTTTAATTCTAATGTTATAACTCACAACCAAACTAATGAATAGGTTTAGTTATTACATTACAACATATTTTATTCCTAATAATAAAGATTACAAATTCTATCGTAATCCTCATTCAATGTACCAAACGTACCCTAAGTACTAACAACCAAAACTCTAAAATGTTGTCATTCTTGGGTGAATTTTGTACCACTAAAAATCTGTATATACACACAAAATGAAAACAAGCTGTGTGAAAAGGGCCTTTTTTATATATATTCAATGTAATAGTTAAGGAGGAATTTAAATTCTAGATGCATTCGTTGGAAAGTAGAAACACCATAAATGAGCTGTGGGCTCTGAGAGATGGGTTGAGATTAGCAGATCATAGGGGAATAAGGCAGCTGGAAGTATAATTAGATGCTAAGGTGATTTTGGGGCTGCTTAACTCAACAATAATCATAATTCTGCTTATGCTCCCCTGCTCTCTGATTGCAGGTATCTCCTGGACAAGCTTTCTCAAGTAAGGGCATCCCATGTGTTTAGAGAAGCCAACAAATGTGCGGATTGGCTGGCAAAATGGTGCAGTGCAATGAAGGAAGATTTTGCTGTTTTTGAATTTCCTTTACTGTTGAACTTGAGACTTTAGTTGCTAAGGATAATAATGGCTTGTATTATGCTAGGTTTGCTGCTGCCAGTATGGCATCTATAACTGTTTAACTCTTCTTTTGTTTTTTTTATTTGAATGCCTTTTAACCAAAAAAAAGAAACACCATAAACTATAATCCACTTGAGTTACGAGAACCTTGGCAAATATTAAAGTACATCACCCATGACCATTGAACAACTAAAAGGGGTTTTTAAGGACATTGGCTAGGGCCACCACACTAGTAAAAATCCATGCGCCCATACGTGATATGACAAAACAAAGTTTGTCTCAATAAAATCACAACAACAATCAATAACCATGAGGAACAAGATCAATGCTGGTTGGTGAGGGGGATCAGATCAATGGATGGACTCTGATACGAGTGGGGCCAATTAGTGTGCAATGGCCATTTAATCTCATCACTGCTGTCCATTGCCATTTTTTACTTTCCTTGTAAAACAATCAAAGTATGCGGATATAAAGTTGATTTTTTTTTTTTTTTGGGCTTAAAGAGAAAAGCATTTACTAGTTACAAAATGAGGAAATTGTGTACTTATTACGTTTAGGATCAATTTAAAGGTTGTTTGTTTGCTTCACATCAGTAACAATACTTTTTATGTTTTTATAGTGGTGCTTGCTTCTAAAGTATGACACACAATCCACCGCCGCACGAAAGAGGTGAAAAAGTTTTCTTCTATTTCTTACATTCTCAAAATCCATTGGTGATTATTCTTCACCCTATCTATAAATTATGAAATGAATAGTTGTAGCAAGCTATTGGTTAATAATTGTAGGAAATCAAGGGAGACAATTTTTTGTTATGCACCGTACCAAACCTATTGTGGTTCAACTTTTTGAATTGGTCAAGTCCTAAATTTTTAACACAAACCAAAATTACTGTTATTTGTTAGGGATTGGAATTATTGACTTGGTACAAGCCTATTTTTATCCGGAAGAGAAACAGTAACCCCAATTTCTCCACCTACACAACAATTTTCACACTAACAATTGAGTTGTTAAATTATTATCAATTTGTTACATCACCTTTTTATCTATCAATAACAATTTAACAACTTATAAATTTTTTTGATAAAATTTTGTATTCTTAGCGTTATTGTTTCTCCCTCAAGTAATTCTAGTATCACATAAAAAATCACAAATTTTGCAATAATTATCTCACATGACAGACTGCATTTGGCTGTCTAATATTTTCATATAATTTTTACAATTTTTTTTTCTCAATTACAGCCCAAGCTCAGGTTGTAATCATGCCCGTGGAGATATTGTTGCCGCGATCATGGCAAGCATGCTCATGGGCATGCTGGCATGCCCAAATAACTTCCTATGGACATGTTGCATGTCCATGGTAGTAATAGCAAATGTTCAAATGAAAACTTTGAAAGCCAGAGGGAAAAGCATGCTTTCATACCGTGGCAGAGCCACATGCATGCTTGGGGGCCTTGGCCCCTCCATTTTTTTTTTTTTTAACAATATAGGTATATTTTATAAATATTTAAAAATTATATGAAAAAAAAGGGAAAAAAAAAAAGGAAAAAAAAAAAGAAAAAAGAAAGGGAGTTGGCTCCCCCAAAAGAAAGCATTAATCAAATAATCTAGTAATCCTTCCCAAAAAAAAGAGAGAGTTTAGAGTTAATATACAATTGCAATAGAATAAATAATTAAGTAGTAAGTTTTGTGCATAAATAGTAGAAGTGTGGAACCCCTAAATTTTAGCTCAATTTCAAATCCTATTAATGCGTCCAAATCATTCAACATTGATAATATATGCAATTTGGTTGAAATTTTCTATTCTTGAGATTTTATCAAGAAAAAAAAAAGATCATATGAGACTTCAATTATAATATTATGATTTTGATTTGTCAAACATGAATGAAATTTTGCAAACAATTTATATATTAAAGAGGAAATTATGAATAATTTTGCTATAAAAATAATAATTGATGAATTTTATTAAGTGAAGTATTATTGTTGAGCATGACTTTGATGAAAGATACTATATTTGTTTCTTTCTTTTTTGGTTCTGTATATTTGTATATTGTATACCCAATTATACAATATTTGTATGCTTATTAGAGTTTAAGAAGATTATGAATTTCTCTTATAAAGAAGATCTTGTGTCTAGGTGTGTATATTGATAATTTTGTGTATATGTATATAACTTACTTTAGAATAAGAAAATTAAAATTTATATTTTCATACACACATATTATGTGAATATTTTTAGGATAGTATCTATTTATGATTTGAGTTTATTTTGACAAAGTATATCAGCTTTCCCATCTCAAAATTCTTGTATTCGTCACTATTTTCATATAAATTTACTATTTTTTTTCTTAATTAGTCACAATCAGCCGCGTGAACGTAAACAATAAAAAGGTATATTTTATATACCTGAGAATTATTGTTTCTCCTTTATCAAAAGTCAATTAGTAAAAAAGAAAAGGATAACTTTAAAAACAACATGTGGGGTATTACAATTTAGCACGTGGGTGGGCTGTGTGACTAATAGTGGCAGCCACTACTTTCAACAGATTCATGGTCGGACTTGACCATATCTTATTAGAGAACACGGGTCTTTTAATATTCGGAAGTCTACAATTCCATATTTTCCTCATTGTTTAAACTGTGCGTCACTTTCATGCTAGTTTTCAACTTCTCCTATAGCCTTTAACCATTCTTACTTATAAAAAAAAGTTAAAGTACTGAAACCCATGTTACCTCCAAAGTTTCTCATAAGCTTTCTTCTTTTATCTTTTCTGCCTGCTACTTTCAATCCCAACTCCCAAGCTCAATTCCCCATAAATCATGAATTTCTCCAAGTGGGTATCTTTGATTTTCATTCTTAACTTGTTTTGTCCAACACTCAGTTTCTCAGATTCTTCTTCTTCTTCTTCTTCTTCAAGCTCAAATGGGCTCACAGAAATCCCCAAAAGGTTTCTCCAGTTTGCCAAGAGACCAGAACTGTTTGATTGGATGGTGGGAATCAGAAGGAAAATACATGAGAATCCAGAACTGGGTTATGAGGAATTTGAGACTAGTAAGCTTATCAGAACTGAATTGGATAAGATGGGTATTACTTACAAGTACCCAGTTGCTGTAACTGGTGTTATTGGCTCCATTGGGACTGGTGGACCACCTTTTGTCGCCATAAGGGCTGACATGGATGCTCTTCCTATGCAGGTTTGATTAAATTTTGTTACTTTATTCTATATAAGCAAAGCAAGTTGTGTTATTGGAGAGTTTAATTGTTGTAAGATTGAGTAATTTTGTTCAAGTTGAGTATGTAAGTGAGAGTTTGGCAACTAGGATTTATATTATAATATTAGAAAAGAATGTATCTTTGTGAACTATGTTGATAGGGGTCTTAAATTTATAGGAAATGGTGGAGTGGGAGCACAAGAGTAAAATTCCTGGGAAGATGCATGCTTGCGGACATGATGCTCATGTTGCAATGCTTCTTGGAGCTGCAAAGATACTTCAAGAGCACCGTGAAGAGATAAAGGTCTGTTGACTTTTTGTTTGTTTGTTAATTTCAAATCCTGTGTAGACAATTTTTTTTTTTTTAAAGAAATCCTGTATAGACAAAATTGTTACTATGTTAGATTACTTTTCACATGACTAAATTACAACTCTCCTTACAAAAAGTTAAAAGGCCAAGTTACTGATCTCCTATTTGCTCAAGTGGTTTTTCACTGCTTGATTTGTGTCTAAATAATCAGCCCAATGATACCATAGAAAAAGCCTCTCTTTTTTTTTGGTAAAAAAATGTATATGGATATTTTACTGGTTTCAGGTGCATCTTTTTTCCAATATGTATAGAGCATATGACCAAGTACTAGGGATTAGAATCCTTGAATGTTGCAAAAGTCAATTTGCTACAGTGATATACCTTTAGAAAGGGGCTCAAAAGTGCTAATAATAGTTGTGAGGTACCAGAAAAGAAATCTGATTCTCCATTACATAATAAGATATATAGTTTGTTACTTTTGGATGGACGATCAATTGCAAGCTTTTCTCCCTTTTTTTTATTTTTTATTTTAGTTGGGAGTGGGGAGCTCCAAAACATGAAATCTGTATGATGGAAGGTTTGCCACCTATTAAGATATTGACAACACAACTAATAGCCCTTGAATCACTTGTAATTTGGATGATTTTCTGAGGTTCATTTTGCCCCCTTTTGGCTTTTGATTTTTTTTTTTTTTTTTTTTGAGAAACTTGGCTTCTGATATTATCCAATTTTTACCAGGGAACAATTTTACTTGTTTTCCAACCAGCTGAGGAAGGTGGTGGAGGGGCTTTGAAGTTGATAGATGAGGGGGTGTTAGAGAATGTAAATGCTATCTTTGGTTTGCACGTTTCAGCTAACTTAGCAGTGGGTGAAGTGCACTCCAAAGCTGGTCCCATAGGAGCTGGGAACGGTTTCTTTGAAGCTGTCATAAGTGGTAAAGGAGGTCATGCGGCCATTCCTCAGCACTCTGTAGACCCAATATTGGCAGCCTCTAATGTGATTGTTAGCTTACAACATCTTGTTTCACGTGAAGCTGATCCTCTGGACCCACAGGTACATCTCATTTCTTCATAATAATTTGGGGTCATTTCCCCTTTTTCTTTATCCAATATTATAGAATGATTTAGCACATGTTTAGAGTCCTCTAGCTTAAAGTGCATCACTATCTACAGAAACTGTTATATTCTATACAGCCTCAACCACCCCTTTTCAAGTTCTAGGTGCATTTGGTGAAAATAAATAAATAAAGGTGCACTGCTTCCGTATCAATAAAAGTAGAGCATCCTATTTTGGCACCTACTAGAGGTTAGTGCCTCATTGTGAAGTGATTTTAACACTTATCTCTACTATGATACGGTACAACCTGATTGGCTGGCAACAAGTGTGATTGTTGTGAAACCATCCTCAAAATCATCATGTTTGCCACATCTATTAATTGTACCTGAAGAATCATGATGAACCAGGGAAAAGTAACTACGTAGCTTGTAAATGAAGCTGTTGTTCTTATTAAAAAATCATATTTGTTGCTGAAAATAAATTAAGGGTTAATCACCATGAACTTGGCATGCCTACAGCATTGATGAGCAGTAAAAACATCAAGACTTAAGAAGGAACTCCCCCCCTTCTCTCCCAATACATGAGAGGTAGAGGCCACAAATTGTATTTTTTATGTAATTAAAGACTTTGCAATAATCTTGGTATATTATCTAAAAATTGTTAGAATTCTCTTGAAAAAACATGAGGTTCTTGAACACTCTTTTAAGAGGAGACAAATAGTACCGATAGGGGCATTAGCTGATGCTGTGATATAACTTTCAGGCTTTCAATGTAAAAGTGCTAAAGGTTAGGACCCTATTTAGATCATACGCTTTTTCCTCTACTTTCAGGGGATTAACCCTTGGTGATAGCCTATAAAACGTGATTAGGTGATGTAAATATGAAAGAAAACTTCTCTTCTGATATCTTTTCCTTAGAATGGTCTGCGGAATTTGCTTCTTCTGTTAAACATTATTGTCATGCAAGCCAGACATTGTGTCTGTGAAATACATCCTTATTGCGACAATCCTATAAATCTGCTTAATGCCCTTGCAGGTAGTTACAGTTGCGAAATTCCAAGGAGGTGGTGCATTCAATGTTATTCCAGATTCTGTAACAATTGGTGGCACTTTTCGTGCATTTTCTAAGGAAAGTTTTATGCAACTCCGATATCGCATTGAGGAGGTATGGAAGTTAAAAGATGCATTACAATATATGTGGCAAAATCTGTGTTTCACATACTTTAGGATTGATAATGAAATTTTGGTAACTAATATACTGCCAAGAAGCAGGAAATCAGCTTTTTCTTTCATGCATATATCCCAACTGAAAATGATTTTTCAATGGTTACTTCCCATTCAATCCCCCTTCTTATCACCATAACAAGTTGATTTACTTCTCGAACAGGTTATCAGAGGGCAGGCCGCCGTGCAGAGGTGCAATGCAACAGTGGATTTTTTCACAGAAGCGAAACTATTCTACCCTCCGACCATAAACCACAAAGGCTTGCATGAGCACTTCCTAAATGTTGCTGGGGATATGATTGGCATTCATAAAGTGAAGGATGTTAAACCGTTGATGGGATCTGAAGATTTTGCATTTTACCAAGAGGTCATACCTGGATACTTCTTCTTAATTGGAATGCAGAATGTGACACGTGGACGGCTAGAATCAGAGCATTCACCACACTACCAAGTCAACGAAGATGCATTTCCTTATGGTGCTGCACTACATGCATCATTGGCTGCTAGGTATCTGCTCGAATATCAACCAGAAGTTTCTTTTTCAGAAAGAAAATTTCACGATGAGTTGTAAATGTTTCTTGACTGTATTGTTACCTGTTCAAATATCATGCCAGCTTTGGCATGGCCAAATTTTCATTAGGCATCAGGTTTAGATTCAAACCTACTTTGGCTGTAGATGACTTGTTGGAAATTGAAATCATCTATGTCATTACTCTTAGGTTCATTTTTGTTATCACTATTGATTTATAGTTTAGTAAAAAAGCTAGTCAATGTCTACTTATCCATATGGGAGAAAAAAATTTAATATCACATTCTTCAAGCATTCTTTTCACGTCTGTCTACATTGTCGTTACTCTTTAAATTCAAAACTTTGAATAATTCAATTATGGTTATACTTTTTATATGATGAAAATTCTTTTAAGTAGAATTTTCTTGCTCCACTTGTTGCTTTATATCAATTTTTTTCATTGCATACAAGTCATGAAATTAGAAGGTTGAAGCTGACAAGAAGTGCACGCAAAAAAACTACAAAACAAACATGACCGTCAAGCATTTGCAATAAAATAAGAATGTGTACAAAAAGAAAGTCTTGATTAATACTTTATAGATGCGTACCCTATTATACCACGTCAGGGAATGAGTCTAATAGTGATAGTGTTATAGCCGGAAGGGTCTACAAATTCTAGGCAGTGTTATATGTTTATAAACTTTTGCATAATTTTTTTAATATAAAATTTCATCCTATAGCATCTGCTCTTGATGATAACTCTTTATCATTAGACTAAAACACCGATTGATTTTTGGTATAAGCGGAAAATGAACCCTATATCTCTTATTCAAATACCAGAAACTTTACCAATTGAGTTAACTAAAACTCACAACTTTTGCATATTAAATATGAATGACATGCTTAAATCACGGTGCTATTAAGTCAGAAATTTATAAATGAGTCTTATGCCAATTATTGCTCTAATTTAATATTTTTCACTGGTTGCAAGTCAATGATAAGAGGAGACCCTTTATTTTTTCTCTTTTCTCTTTTTTTTTTTTTTTTTTGGTTAAAAGGAAATATTATTAAACAACTAAGCCAAAATGGCTAAGTTAGAGGCAGCAAGCCTACATACAATTTTCCCAATAGTATCAAAATACACAAAAGCTGAAATTACATCAGATGGGGGATTATACCAAACTACAAAATGATCTTGCATCACTCCACCTAACTTAGCCATAGCATCAGCAACTCTATTCGCTTCCCTGAATGTGTGTTGCACCCTGTAGTGTTGAAACTTGCCCAAAAGCGACCTACAATTAGCCAGCAAGGAAGAATAAAAAGCATTAGAGGGAGAGTGAGACTGCACCAACTCAACAACCACCTTAGCATCTAATTCAATCACAAGCTTCTGCACTCCCATCTGAACAGCCTGCAATAAACCGTCCCTTAAAGCCCAAAATTCTGCTGTAATGCTGGTTGTGAAGCCAATAGACCAAGCAAAGCCTCTCAACCATCTACCCTCACTATCTCTTATGACGCCCCCTCCTCTTGCCCTTCCCGGATTACCAAAGGAAGCCCCATCAGTATTTAATTTACACCATTCTAAGGGAGGTTTTTCCCACCTGACATTACAAACCACCTTATTCTTTTGACTCCTAACCTTACCCATACAGTAGTAATATTCCAAGGCTTGACTTTTACTAACACTATGTAAGCTTCCATTCACAATATTATTATTAAACACCATGTCATTTCTATGTTTCCACAAATTCCAAATTGCAAAAGAAAAAACATATGACCACGGCACAGAAGAGTAATGCAACGTCTTACTTTGGCAATTAACTTTTAGCCATTCAAGCAAATCCATTTCAGCAAAGGAACTAACCATTTCATGGGGGACCTTAAGTTTAAACCAGAAATCTTTTGCCACCACACACTCTTTCAACAAATGACTAATAGTTTCCGGAAAATTGTTACATAAAGGGCAGCAGCTCTCCCGTGTTATACCCCTCATCGCCAAAACAAATCTAACAGGCAGACTGTTATGCATACACAACCAAAGAAAATTAATAATCCTTGGCAACATATCTATCTTCCAAATCCACTGCCCTTGGAAATTAGTTTCCTCTTGTTGAGATCCATTTAGCCAAGCATAGGTAGAATTTGTAGTAAACTCTCCATCCTTAGTACGCTTCCACATAATCACATCTTCTCCTCTTCCAACCAGCTGCCTTGGAACAGCTTTAATCCTATCTTTAATACTAACTGGCAACTCAAAAGATAGAGCATCCCACTTCCACCCTTGCTCACCCTTGCTCCGAATCAAGAAATAGCTCTGACAACTTCATATCCATCTCCCTTGGAGTCAAAGGACCTTCAATCAGTTCTCTCAATGAGCATCCCCTTATCCAACTATCCGCCCAAAGCTTAATTCTTTCTCCATTCCCAACCCCCCAACAAATACCCTCAGCAAAGGTCTGAAACCCAGCTTTTATGGCTCTCCAATTTGGAGAACATGGCAACTTTTCCAGGTCTCTAGCTCTCCTTCTATCCATTGAACAATACTTCTTTAGAATTACCTTAGCCCATAGACTTTCTTTTTCCTGATTCAGCCTCCAATTTAGCTTTGCTAATAATGCCAAGTTCTTGAATTTAGCAGCTTGGATTCCAAGGCCTCCCTCTTTCTTTGACCTAATAATCTTACTCCACCCTACCAAATGAAGTCTTTTCTTTTCACTTGTTGAACCCCACAAGAAGTCCCTATTAATTTTGTCCAATTTGTCACAAAGGTGAGTAGGAAGGGCAGCGGCCTGCATTACATAATTCGGAATAGTAGACAGTGATGCATGCTATGTGAGTCTATTTTAATATGAGAAATGATATGTCCACAACATTTTCACAACATTTTTACAACAAATCCTAAGTGACAGGTTGCTACTGGTTGTTATTGTTGGGGCAAAAAAGTAATCTTAGTGATAGATTCAAATTTGAACCTATAACAACTAACCACCTGTGATTTGTTGTAAAAATGTTGTGGACATAGCATTTCTCTTTTAATATTTTTAATATTCTCACATGTGTTTATTAAAGACTTTTTTTTATTTAAATCTTTGTATCAATTAAAAAAAATGAATAAAAAAGCCTCCCCTCATGATAAATAAAAGATTCCATGTCAGTGGCAGCTTCAGGAATTTTTTTCAAGAGGGTTATTAAAAAATTTTAATTAAATAAATTTAATACCAAAAAAAAAAAAAAAAAAACCTTGAATATATCTAGTCATAAAAAAATGCAAATATATGAAATTTTACAACTTCTACGAGCTTTCATATTTTAAAATCGTTACATGATAGTTCATTTTCAGTTTTTATTATCTATTGTCAATGTGCTAGGTGTGACCATTTTATTGTGTTAAGTTTGTATAACATTTATTTATATTTATGTAGTTGTCATTATTTTTATAAAAATATTTTAAACTAAAATGAGTAACCAATTGACACTATATTATTTATTGGATTGGCTTACTTCTAATACTTTTTTAACTAGAGGTTTCCTTTTATTTTAAATACACAATGACAAGTGGTTGTAGGTTTTAGTCTCCATCTTATATTTAGTTAGTGAGTGATGTGGTAATTTTTCATTAAAACAAAAGAAGATTCAAGTTAAAAAAGTATTGGAGGTAAGCCAAACCCTTATTTATTAACCTACTCCATCCATATTCATCCATACATAAATATTACACTAAGGGTCCATTTGGATTAAACTTATTGTTGCTGAAACTGAAAACTGAAAACTGAAAACACTGTAGCAAAATAATTTTTAAATGTGTGAATAGTACCGTGAAACCCATTTTTAATATTTTTTAGTATGTGAACAGTGCTGTGAACAGTAATGAACAGTGTGTAAATAGTGATTTTTGTCCGTTGCACAATGAACCCATGTGAGGTTAATGTTCACGCCTAGGGAAAAAAAAAAAAAAAAAAAAAAAAGTGGAAAACGTGAAACGCAGAAATGCTGGTCGCAGACTCAGTTCCCAAACGCTCACTAAGTGTCTACTTAACCAATCAAATATTTGAACAATTGCTAACTTTACTATTTTTTTTTTCTTCAATTAAGTACTAACATAAATAATACACTAAATGTCTAATTGTTGTTTAGTTTTAGGTTGTATTGATCTATGATCAGGGTGTGCAAGATTTCAACTAATGTATGAAAAATATTTTTAAGCATAAAATAAACTAAAAGTGCTGCCCCTATTCCACGTAATTTGCACATGACATAGAGAATTCACTAATGATAAGACGATATTAAAAGAGAAGTCTCATTATTTATAATAAGTTTGTAGCTATTAAGTCAGAAATTTATAATCTTTTCTTATACCAACCATTACTCGATTTAATATTTTTCACCAATTGTAAGTCCATGATAAGAGGTGCCCTGATGCATTCTATTAATGGTCTGTTTGGATTGAGGGGGAGGGAAAGAGAGTATAGGAGAATAGGGTAAAATTGGCCAAAAATTAGACTATTTTTGGTCAACTCTACTCTACTCTACTCCCCTCCACTCTCTCTCTCCCTCCCCCCTCAATCCAAACAGGACCAAAGTCTGTTTTAATATTTTAGACTTTTTTTTTATTTAAATCTTTGCACCGATAAGGGGAAAAAAGAATAATAGGGCTTCCCTTCATGATAAGTAAAAGATTCTATGTAATTTGCGCATGACATAGAGAAAGAAATCACTAATGACAGTTGATAAGAGGATATTAAAGGAGAGGGCTCAATATTCTTAATAATCATGTAAGAGGGCCACTGTTTTGGTTCTTCACTTGATAGCTCCCCTGAATAGTTAATGTTCTTTTCCAAGTTCTCATTATTTTCTTCTCCTGCTTTATGGAGTAGTACTTGTACCCTCTTTACTTTTGTGTTTGGAAAATCATTCTGGGATGCTAATAATTTTGAGGGTCACTTGCATAGTATAGGAAAAACCATAAATACCTGTAAGGATATACTTTTGTCACTCTTGTATTCAGAGGGCACTAGTTGATTTAATGAATTGGTAAATTGGTATAGGGCATGGAGAGGATTAGTGTGGATAAATGAAAGCTGTTGAACCTATTATTCATCACATCATAAATATGGTTTACACAAAAGATGAAGCATGTGCTAATTTATTTTCCAAGGCATGGGAACCCATATGAAGCATACGACAATTATGAAAAGCACCAGGAAAATGAAAGTAAGAGAATTCATGTGGATCACAATTTTTTAAAGAAAAAATTCCTTTTGGGAAAAAAAGGACCGGGGGGGGGGGGGGGGGGTTGTGGAAATTCCTTCAAAGAATCCACAAGTGACAAGTAGCAAGAGTGAATATCTGGCATTCCGAAATTCAGGCTTTACATAACCTTATGTGATGATGAATTTGGCTCTTGCATTCGCAGTTGGATAGAATTGGCCTCAAAGAGAATGTGGAAGAATTGAAGGGCCTCTTGCTCTTGAACCATGACCATGGTATAAGGGGTTTTGTGTAGACCTATTCTCTATGGTATCTTGAAAAAAAAATTATAAAAATTGGTGCCATTCGTCCAAATTTCCAAGACATTTTTAGTGCATTTAATAGAAGAAAAAAAAAATTTCGATGTTGGACTAGTTTTTTTTCTTTTTCTTTATTTATTTTTTATGGAAGTTGGATCATTTTTTTTACTTGTGACACTATTCAATAAGAGTTAATTATGAACCAAATTATCAAATATTTTCTATGTTGGATCAATTCTTTTTTCTTTATTTATTTTTTATGGAATTTGAACAGTTCTTTACTCGGGACACTATTCAATATGAGCTAATTTTGAACCTTTATTCTATAGCTATCCTTCTATTAAGAATCTAGGATTTTTGCTCCTTTAGAAAGTTTTGAGTAAGAAAAAGAAAAGAAATAGATGGAAACCCAATGACTACTCATCTAATACTTATTAAAAAATTTCTTCAAAAGAAAAATGTACTTATTTTGAAAATAAAATTTTATATTTCTATTAAGTCCATTTTTTAATGATACCAATTATTATTTATGAGAAATGATATGTCCACAACATTTTTATAACAAATTCTAAATGGCAAGTTGTTATTAGTTGTTATTGTTGGTACAAAAAAGTAATATTAATGTTAGGTTCAAATTTAAACCAATAACAACTAATCACCTATAATTTGTTGTGAAAATGTTGTAAAAATATTGTAGATGAAGCACCTCTCATTATTTATATACGATGAAATTATTCAGTGTAGTCAATATACTACTTCTTCTCACAAAAAAATAAACTCCACATGTAAGACATGCATATGAAACCCACATGTATTGGTTACCAAAAAAAAAAAACCACGTGTATATAAAATAAAGATTGATCCACGGGATGCATTAAATAATATGTTTATTTACGGATAGATTTCAACAATTTAATGGGCCTAGATCTTTAACCCAAAAGAAAAAATGGGCCTAGATCAAATAGAAACATGGTTTGAATTCTTCCTCCATTTATTAAAAAAATATATACACTAAAATTTCTCTTCCCTCACCCCCTCCATTTACCCCAAAAAAGAAAAATGAAATTGCTGTTTATCCTTTTGAACTTCCAATTAAAGTCTTGAACTTGTATCAGGGACTATGGGTTGAACTCGCTTTGGTCGACTCACTGATTAATCAATGGGAATTATTTCTTACCGATTAGAAGATAATATATAATCATTTCATAGATGTCCAAATTCTTCGAGCATCTTACTATCCAATAACATATCTCTGGGTTTTTTTTTTTTTTTTTTTTTTTTTTTTTTTTTTATATATACATATCTCTGGTTTATTCATAAAACATGAAGATTGTATGTAACATAATAAATGCAGGATGCATTATAATTAATTGATGTTGACTGTAATATACATTAAGATCAAGGAAATGCAAATAATGACAATACTTTATTCAAGATAACCTATTCATTTCATCAAAAAAAAAAAAAAAAAACAAAAGATAACCTATTCATTGCCCTTTCATGTCAACATAATGACATAAAGATTGGACATGCATCCAAAGTCTGGCATCAAATACTCTCAAAGCTATATTGCTAGATTGCTACCACTCACAGAAAATAAAATTGAAATATGGAAATGAATTAAGAAAAAAAGAAATCTAATTAGATCAAATTTCAAATATCATACCTCACTTAATCCAACTAATGCCTCAAATTGTTAAAGAACTAGAGGTGGCTGTATTTCATACTACCCAAAAACATAGAAAGAATTTTAGTGCAAAGAAAAACATCCACCAAAAATGAGATTACAAGATTTCTATTTAATAATGCTACAGTAGCATTACGTCTAATCGACTAACAAGTAACAACCCAATAAGACGTAATATTTATTATGCCTGAGATTGTCTAAGATACTACTTTTAGGCTCTGATTTTCTATACTTCTGATGCTGTGTAATATTGGATGCTTCAAAATCCTGTGACGCAGGATTATCAAAAGATCAATCACATCTAACCTTAATGGGGTTAGCGCATTACTAAACCGACATGCTCCAACTAGCAATAATCCAAATATGCATCTCACAAGCCAAGCATTTGTCAAAAGCCTAGAACTTCGGATGATAATTGCAATAGAGGCTCCAAAGCACTTGGAGCAAACTTTCTAGCAAAAAGGTAACAAAGTGAAGATGGCTGGTTATTGTAAAGACATATTTTGCTATCAAAAATCTTCTTGAAGAATTCCTCTTTAATATCAACCTTCCCAAATGTAGCAGGGTGAGCACCACCTCTTGACCAGTCCACATAAGTAAGGCTCCTGTTTGCAATAAGATGTGGCGTTTCGATGCTCAGCATTGTTTGGAAGTAGTGCTCATCCACATAACATGCTGGTCGACAAAAATCTTTGAACTTGGGGTAGTAAGTGACATCAGCAACGATCTTAACTGCAAGTGCTCGATTAACTTCAAACCATTGAGGCCCCTTACGCCAATTGGTGAGGTTGACCAGAGGTGCCATTTTTTCATTATAGCGCCCTCTCCCATAGGGTCCATGTTCATCAAATGAACCCATAAAGCTGTGCTTGGATCTTGATATGTAGCTATAGACAATGCTGAAGTTACGGAGAGGAATGCATGCCTCAGACAGCAGGATAAACCATTCATTTGAGATATCAAGCAATGCATTAGCCAGGAGCCTCCTCTCAGCATCACACATAGTCATTCTTCCCCACTCTGTCACCTGTTCATCAAAAAACCATAGGAAAATGAGTGGCTAATTTTCCCAACAAGAGAAAACATGGTGATTAATTTTCTTTTATTTTCCTTTCCTTTTTCATGAAAGAAAACATGCTGAATAGAAACATCTTAAAGTAGCAGATTAGAAATACGGATAGAAAATTTCTTATCATTTCCACACTCACATTCCGAGCACAAAAATCCTACAAAGTCCAGAAGCTTCTCTAGAAACAGGCTTGCCAACATCATTTTGACAATCTAACTTTACTTCAAAAGTTAATGCTCTAATGATATCAGCATAAAGTTTTGGGTGAGAGGAAATTGCTCTGGCATTTCAGAACAGGAATTTCCAAGCAAATAGATAATTGTACATAATCTTTGATTGGCTATATACCCTAAGAGGAGGAAATTTACCCCCCACCCACACACATCAAGAAAAAAAGCCTGTGCAAGAGATTTCTAGCTTCCAATAGAAGTGCCATGTGCACACATACATAAAGGTTGGTCAAGGTGCCAAACAAAAATGCATCAACATTTCTCATTCAAAATGAAAATTTTGTCTCTATCAAACAAAGAAGAGATTAACTGCATACTATATAAATTTTCAATACACAAAGTATGTAGTCCCAAAAGGCAGCATGCATTTAAAAGAGAAGTAACAAGTCAAAGCATGATGCTTAACAATAATAATAGGGGCATGTAAAGCATTACTGGTGGTGCATCCATTTGAAGCAGATGTTTCACCAGTGTCATTCAGGAAAATACGCACATGTCACTATTGCCTTCTAGACTGTTACAAGTCAAAGCAGATGCCAGGTAGCCATTGAACTGGATCATTGAGGACTATCAAAGTGAAAATTAAGAAATGAGGATGAATGGCCAAAAACTACAAGAATGTAGGATGGTGCACAACTTTTATAGAGGTCACCAGTTATTTCCTACTACAAATGAACCACAACATGTTTATTGTCAAATGCAACTCAATAATGTCCCCTCTTGATTCAAGGTTGAATTGACAAAACCAATTCTGAAATTATTCCATCTAGGAACAAAAATGACACTTCAAAGGAACTTATACCCAAAAACTGGAGCCCCTGCCTTAAACTCAACTTATATGTATGTGTAGCTAGTGGTTAAAGATTCACCCTTACCAAAGAAAGAAAAGAAAAAAAACTGATGACTGAATCATGTACATCAAGGAAAAGTTTGCAATGGGAGTTGGAGTTGGAATTGGGTGAATGAGTGATGAGAGGCAGCAAGAAATAGTCTGAAAAAGCCTATAAAACTATTTGCTTTAAAAAAAAAAAAAACAGCCAGAAGCATTTCCTAGTCACTGGTTGGCATCCACCATATGCAAAGAAGCTGTCAGAAGTCAGAGCACATAATATCAGTTAAATATTACTACGACCATAAAGTGGATCTGAGTAGATAGTACCAAATTTGTACATCCTTTCTATTGTGTTGCCCAAAGACAACAAAGAGGTTGGAACCTTCCTAGTAGGAATTCCCCAATCCGTGGTTATATCATAGGTTACGAGGTTAGACCTATAAAACCAACCCCCAAGGTGAAACAGGCACAAGAAAAGTGCAATAGACCGGAACAAACTGATATTAGGTAGTATGTAGGGAATGTATGGCAAATTCTAATCTTTCCTTTTACAAAGTATGGCTCCAATGTGCTTTCTAGTTTCTTCACATTGTCTTTCCATGTAAAAGACCCACAAATGCTTGCATGTGAACCAATATGGTGTAGCATACATCCTTCTATACTAACCGAGTCACAACTCAAAAAAGTCATGTCCTGAATATTTGGGGAAGGACAACTACAAGGGTCCTTTTTCCATTTGAGACAGCCAAATGAATCCCCTTCAACATTCCACCAGGCAAGAGTTTTTTTTTTTTTTTTTTTTTGGTCTTTTGATAGGTAAGTTTTTTTAATGCTATATGTTGTCAATCAATTTCCACTAAGCACTAATTTGATTTGATCTTCATTTTCTAACTTTCAACTTAAAACATGGTCACTCCTCAACAATGCAATCAATAGTCTCCAACATAATTGCTGAAGCATCTCAACTAATTATATATTTCCCATCACCTATCAATCCTACCTTTACAATGACTGCCAATATATATCAATACTGTCACAAAAATTATAGAGGGTGACATCTAGCCATTTGAATAGAATATGCTAAGCACATAATTAGCAATTTATTAGGGATTGGATGAACATACGACCAATATGACCAAGTACATCCATTGATTCCTTTCAAAATTCTATAGCTGATGGGTCCCTATAAAACTCAAAAGGATAGCTCTTCGGCAGCTTCAGGGCCATCTCAATTCACAAAATATCAGACAGTTTATAGTTGTACAGACAATTTTTAATATATATTCAGGAGACAACAATAATAGTAATTAAAGAAATTACTTTTGATGAAATAAAGAGAACCACTCATGCCACTAAACATATATAAAAAGAACCAAAGATCTCTGATACCTGGCTTGGGATTTGTCTCCTGTAAAAAACTGATGAAGGTGGATAGTTGGCATCATAAGATGGCATTGCATGAACATAGATCGAATAACGCCCCTCTTGCCCCTTAAAGAACCTCTCCCAAAGAGGTGCCATTGGCAATGGCCCCTTTGTTAAGAACATGAATGCAATCTTAGGAACTCTATTGAAAGGATAACTCTTTATTTGAGGAACGAACGAAGCCCGCCAAAACAGCTCAGTATCATTCATGATGTGCAACAAATTTGATGGAGGCCTAATCCAACTCTGTATACTATCTAGCTCAACAAAGCAAGAAGGCACAATAGTGGGCTGTACTACTGGAGCCGCATTTGGAATTTTAAAAAATCGAATCATATACATGCTGCAAACTGAAACCCCAAGACCCAGAACCAAAAATACCAAGAAAAATTGAAGAACTCTCAGAGGCAAAGCCCTATGTTGATATGTTCTCACTGTAGGGGCAAGGTCCTTGCCTTCCTCCAGTGCCATCAACCTTGGTTGCATCTTTACTTCAATTTCCAATCAAATTCAGCTTCTGGGATTTACGTTTTCTGTTTTTTTCACAAACATCAAACTCATATCAAAACTCTCCCATTTGGCTGGAATTGCATCTCACAGTGGCAATGATGAAGCAATATTGGTTTTTGTCATATGGGTGTTTGATTATCTTCAAGAATCAAAACCCACATAAATAAAAACATTCAAAAACCCATCCAGACCAAGATCACACCCAACCAGGAAAAAGAAATTCAAGCCCTCACCAAATGATTTATTCCCAAATAAAAGTTCCCCTCAATAATAGGAAAATCCTAAACCAAATCAAAACTACTTACTCCAATTTTCTTGGCAAATATGGAAAAAGCATGCAACCTGGGGATGAAAGAAAGAAAAGACAAAAGTATGGCAGTGATATCATTTACCATATGGGTTGCTTTTGGTATGGGCTTTATAAGGTGGAGTTAATACCAAAGACGTATGAGAGAATGAATGGGATCAGTTCACACTCCCTTTGATTGCGCCTGCTTTCATTGAATATGGAATGTATATGTAAATGTATGGTGAGAGAGAGGTTTTAAGGGACTTCTTTGATATCTATGTTTCTCTCTCTCTCTCTCTCTCTCTCTCTCTCTCTCTCTCTACGTTGGAAGAGTTTGTTGAGACCAAAGCATTGAAGAGAGTGAGAAAGACAGGGGCGACAATTCAAAAACAAGTAGGATGAATTGGGTGGAAAAAACTAGAATGATTGCTTATGAGTTTTGTTTGTCTCTTAAGTTTGTGGAGCTCTACGACAGAGGACCGGCGCTGTGTGTGTCTTTGTGGTTTGTTCTGTGTGTGCACGTGTTGGGGCTTCTTTGGTAGTTGCACTATTTTTCTTTTGAGCTGGCATGAATATATTTCGGATGAATTGCGCTCCCATTTCCACTTCTCTTGGAGCCAACTGGTCAAATATATTACACTCGAATAAAAAATTAAGGATTCTAATCTCGCCTGTAATAAAAATTGATTTGTGTCTTAGAATGATGAGAAAGAACAAATATCATTTATTTGGTAACTTGTACAATGCACATAAAATTTTATATATAAAATATAATTATGTTAGCTCTTTTATTTTTTGTCTAATTATAAAACTTAGTAATTATAGACTTATAGTAATTATTAATAATAGTTATTTATTATGTTTGTCTTTGCAAATGAAAATATGATTTATGTAAGATTTTAATGGAGGGTTTTAATATAGAGCATAATTTTTAATTAGAAAATATAAAATTATCACTATTTTATTTTTTTTGTCTTAATATAAAATCAAATCATTATAATAGTCATTATTAGGCATTTATTATGTTTGTATTTGTATATGAAAATATGATTAGGTAAGATTTTAATGAAGGGTCTAAATATAGAATAGAATTTAAAATCAATTAAAAATAAATAATGAAATAATGATATGTAAACTATTATGAGGTCCTTAAGGTTGAGAATTTCTTCTTTTTTCATAAGTAACTAAAAGTCAAAAGTATTCGATTTTAGTGGTTTTTAGTTACCTCAACTATTTTCATTGAATAAGAGATCTATGGTTCAAACCCCGCCTACATTAAAAATTGGTTGATGTCTTAGCTTGATAATAAGAGCAATCATCATGTAGTAAACGTCATAGGTTGAAATCCTATCAAATCTATCTAAAAAAAAAAAAAAAAAAAAAAAAAAAAAAAATCTTTGATTATATATATATAACATATTTTAGTTATAGATATGAACTTGAACCTCTATGACGTTCACTTCATAATAATTGTTCTTTATTATTAGATCAGGATACTGATGGGTTTTGGTATAAATGAAACTTCAAAACTAAGTCCAAAGACTTTTTTTTTGATAAAAAAAAAAAAGTCTAAGGACTTTTCCAATTGAGTTAAGATTGGACTATAGGCCTTATCAATCACCATTCTATGACAAGGTTCAATTTCCTCCTAGATACTTCTCTTGCCTCTTGCCTCCTGTCATAGTAAGAAACAAATGATGGTAGTTTATTCTAGAATTGAGGCTAAGTATCGCAACTTAGTTAATGCCACCTTTGGCTTTGAGCAGGGACGAAACTAGGATTCGAACGTAGGGAGGGGGGCCTTAAAACAAAAATAAATAAATAAATAAAATTATGAAAATAAAAACTAACATCTATTTCATATTCAACAAAATACTACATACAAAATAAGTGATTCTAAAACATTCCATATTATAAAAACATCTACAAAATATAACATACAAAATAAGTGTTTCTTAAACATTTCAACATATTTATCAAAATGGAACTCGGTGCTCTTTTAAATCTTGAAAGTCATTTATGATTGATTATGTACCAAATTTTGCAACAATCTCCTTCTCAATGTAAAAATCATAGAATCCATTAGAAAATCATCTTCCGTCTTGTTGCAAAGCCTAGTCTTGATAATATTTATGGTTGAAAATGCTCACTCTGTAGTTATAGTAGAAACTGGAAGAGTAAGCACAAGTATAATCACTCTATAAACATATGGGTAAAATAATGATTTTTGGGTTTTTACCAACCATTGGCACAACTTAGCAATACTTGATAGCTTTTTGAATTCCGGATGCTAAACTATAATGTGCTCATAATGATTGACTTCTGCCTTTAAAAGAGTCATTTCTTGATCTGTGAAGTCTCTCAGATAAAATTTGTTTACTAATGACAAAATGTCTTTACATCTAAAAGACTCATGTGCCTCTTTAAGATCAAGAGCTGAACTAAGATTAAGCAATTCCACCGCATGCTTACTAAACCGATAATTTAATTCTTGTAATATAGAATCTATCACAGCATAAAAATATCTACTTGATAATGATGCTCAATTGTGAAGTCATCTTATTGATGACAATCTAAACCTCCTCTCTTAACATAACAAGCATTCATATCTGGGACATCTATGTCACGTGCCTCACAAAATGATTTCATAGTGGTAAGTAAACTATCCCATTCTTCATCTCTGAATTTTTGAATAAGTGCTTTAATGGATGAAACAAAATTCATGGCATTTAAAATGTCTTGAGACTGACACTGCAAAGCTTGACAGAGTGCATCAATGATCTCCATAATTTCTTTCATGAGATGCAAAATGAACACAAATTTAAAAGAAATTGTAGCATGATAACATGAGTATGCTGCTTCTCGTTGGGAAGTAGTATTTCCTTCCTTGATGATCTTAAGTAAAATTCCACATGTTGGACTAAATATATTTACCAAACTAGAAATCGATCTCAAGTGAGAACCCCAACGAGTATCTTTAGCCATTGTAATGTGCTAATCCGATTAAGTCTTTTTCCAGTTTCAAGCTCACCAATTTCAACAAAATATGCAATTTGATCAGCATAAGCTTTTTTTAGTTGCTTAGTATGCTTGCATAAAGCACCAACAACATTGACAATAGCAGATAATCTATTAAAAAAACTTTGAACAAGAATAACTTCTTTTTATGCTGCCACTAATGCTAACTGCAAGTGATGTGCAAAATAATGAATGTAATAAACATATGGACAATCATTTGAAACCAAAGCTTTTAATCCATTCCACTCACCTCACATATTGCTTGCACCATCACATCCTTGCCCTCAAATAACTTGAATATCCAGACTATGATGTAACAAGACAGAATATATTTCATCTTTTAGTGTTAAAGTCGTAGTATCAAGGACATGAACTACCCCAAAAAAACGTTCTCAAGCAAAAACCATCTTTGTCTACAAATCTTATAACAATAGCCATTTGCTCATTCATTGACTCATCACGAGCTTCATCAACAATTAGGCAAAACTTTGCATCACCAATTTCTTCATGAATTTCCTCCTAAAAGAATGGAACACAATTACACAACCATGCCCACAGCATGACAACAAAGTTTCTACTTTTTAGAATTTTTGCTAAAGCCATGAATTAAATAGTTAATTAATGCTATCTAAAATCTAATTATTGACTATTGGCCACAGAAAGACTTAAATCACAACCACACAAAAAATTAAATCATTCATACAAAGACAAAGACAAAGTTATTGACTCATTCATAGACCAAAGACTTTGGTCTCACAAGCTCAGAGTCATAGTACACACTTTAGAGTCATAGTACCTTGTTTTAGATTATATACATATACCAGCCTTTTTTCTTTTTCTTTTTCTTTTTTTTTTATTTTTTTTATTTGGGGGGGGGGG